>NW_027331973.1:2507000-2875326 GCF_048418815.1 Hemitrygon akajei | reverse complement strand
CCGACAATGGCATTGCTGATCATGATGATGACGACATTGGTAATCCAGGCCGATCACTGCCCAGACTAATCATAATGCTGTCTCTGCTAGGTACCTCTACCAGGTACAATCAGTTTACGAATTGACATTGATTTAAGGTGACGAGGGAGAATTAATAAAACGTGGAGGGACAACTTTTGACCAATGACGTGAGTAAGGGTAGGGGACGAGCTGCCCCAGGATATGCTTGAGGTACACACTTTCCGAACATTCAAAATGTAATTGGACAGATCACGGATAGGAACGCTTGAACGGGATAAGGTTAAAAAGGGAACAAATGAGGATAGCTTAGATCAGTGGTTCCCAACCTTTTTTTGGACATGCCCAAACTAATCACCTCTAAAATCATGATGCCCCCTGTGGTGATATATAATTCTAATGTTTCTACAGCATACAAAGACAGATACACCGTTTGAAAGAGATGACGCAATGTACACACCTTCACACCACCAAGAACCGAAAGCTACTGCAAAAAGCAGCATTGGCGCGACTCGTACGAGTTTCTTACGCGTTTTGGACTTGTTCATTTCATTCCTTCCTACATCAGTCAATTCATTAATTTAATTATGAAAGCCATTTGATGGTTGTAATGATGGTGATACACTATATATACAGTACATACGCAATTACACATGTACAGACACACAAGTATTTTTATGTATGCATACTGTATATACACATATGTATTAACTCGCACACACACTCATACTCACACAGACTTACTAGAAAAATTCACTGTTAATAACTCATTCTCGAATTGCCCCCCTTAAAAATCAATTACCCCCCTGTGGGGCGTACGCCCCACGTTGGGAACCACTGCTTAGATGGTAAGAACAGCTTGGGCCTCCGTTTCTACATCCGTTTGCACAGACTATATACTTTAAGAACTGGAACATTAATAGCTTCTGCGATTCTGTGCTTGAGTTGTGCTTCGTTTCCGATTTCGATGTCACTTGTGGCAGTTGGATTTCTGTGGTCTTAACGAAGGGCAAATTATGCAAAATCACGTTTACAATTGAGGTTATTTTGCTTGTCGATATATACAAGGTCAGTTCGAAGTACTGGACTGATGCATTGGATAAAATCCTGCCCCTCCTACCCTTGTTTCTTGAATCCAAGGGAGTAGCATCGGTTGCCATACTACGGAACTCTTTGTTTCCACTGTGGTGTGGGATCATGTACGGCTTCTGGTGCAAAATAAAATATTTTAAAATCCATTTATTTTTTTTGTCCTTTCTGATTCAACAGCTGTATGTCTTTACAATGGAATAACGCACCGTGGAAGTATTGACGTCCGTAAAAGCACTGATTTATCAGGATGATATGCAATCTGGTCATCAAGAACTTGAAGTAAATCATGGAAAGATAGATGGTAAAGAATACCTATCGCCATTCAATGATCTGACCCATTGAATACTGGAGGGAAAACAATTGAAGAAAGCTAAACAAGCCAATGCGCATTTATGCCTACGCCACTTTGTCTTCCCACCACCTGTTTTATTTACCAACTTTTTGACAGAACAGGCTAACAAAAAATCATATTTTTGACAAATTTCCCATTTAATTTAAAACTCGTAACAGAATAAAAACGACATATTGCATTCTTCCTTCTATGTTAAATGTGATCCTATCTGCCACGATAAGCTTTCATCCATGTTCTGATACGTTGTGTGTGTAAATCAAAAATATCTAATGACATGAACATATATCCTCACAGATTTTGCTCAACTCCTGTTCAAATCAAAGGGAAACATTTCATGTCATTTCATAAAATATTATGAGCTTCATTTCAAGGGTGGCCGTAAGAGAGAGACGTCTTCTCTATTTATCGCGCTTTCCGTTCAATCTGCCAGGAAATGCAGAGGAGGCCTGAGCCAAAATCAGAGCAGCGGAGCGGATTCAGCGGGGAACGATAACTTCCATAACAGATCGAAAAATAATAAAGCAGAATAACCCCAGAAGCCAGAAAGCAAGGGGCACGGGGAAATTAAACGCCATTTGCAACCAGCTAAACGTTATGCAGGTCGAGTGAAATCCGAAAACTACTGGTTGAGGCCGACTGTTTCAATGAGTGAACAAGGATGGTGGTTGAGAACAGGGTTTATGTAGGCTGCAGGTAATGTGTATGGAACGACTGGCAGATGAGGTGGACACAAGGATATGACAGCGTGTGCAGCCTGATAGAAGCTCCAGCACCACCACCGTACATGGCCAGTCCCCGACGGCCTTAGCCTATCCGGAGTGGTACGGTAAAACTCAATGATGAATAGTTTATCAAAAAAATACTGCTATGAAGGAGGAGGTCACGGGTTCTGCAAGCGAGACAGACGACACTGATTACGAAAAGCTCATGAATCATTTACTTACCAACAGCAAGAACTCTGACAATCCCAGCAGTAGAAAGACAAATCCTGATTTCCTTGGAGAACGTCCTTTATCTGTTTGTATTTCAACCTCTGCCAATAATCTGCCAATTTAAATGGGATTTTGAATTTAATCTGGATGTCAGGTGTTTTGCAGCATTTGCCGCGTTCACACGACTAAAAATTATCTTTGGTCATTTTTTTGCATTTGTTTAAATATTTTTGTACATAGGATGAAGTTTTGGCATCGGGTTGTGCTCCGAAAATCGCAAAAAGGATCCCGGAATAACAGGAATGTGAATTCTCGTAACCTGGATATTATAAGCAGAAGACAATCCATAATATTGCTCTTCACTCTATCGGGCAACATTATGTTACTCAGGTTGACAGCATCTGGGAATCATTTTATCCAGCTTTTCGCCATGTATTCAGGTGGCGACATCACCTGTTGTACACGTGTCATTGAACAAATCGGAAACCTGCTCACGCAAATCACTTCCGGTGCAAACATCGGGAGGTAAGCATTCACCTACACGAAATTCAGAGAAGAGCCAAACACTTGATAATGTCTCCTTGCAGGATTATTCTGACATTGACCAAGAATAATGCATTTCAATCCATATCGCAGTGTCTTCGGAAGTGCTCGGTTTCATTTCATGCCCGCTGCTACAACTTGCACCATTCTATCAGGAATCCCGATTGTTACTGAGAAAAAAAGAGTCACATCTAACAAGGTGATTAATGTCCTCCTGGCCTGTTGCAGAATCTATTGTCTGTATCGAGTGATTATACTTAGTTTAATGAATGAGGAAAAGCGTTTCAATGAGCAGAATCGAAGGGAAGTGAATCCTAAGAAAAATCTTTCATCCGCGGCACCGTGGATCATAGACAGAAACTGAAGTCAGAGTTAAGAGACTAGGTAGACGTGTGTTTTACCTTAGTTTCTTGGAAAACCACAAAATTTAACAGTCAGCAGTCCAATTGTTCCCCATTTAATATCTAAGTTTCTATATAACGTACAACATCAAATTCTTGTTCTTCAATCATCCAGGTAAACAGAAGCGTACGCCAAACGACGAGAGACAGTATAACCTTTGGAACCCGAAAGCGTCCCCCTACTCGCCCCTCACACGCACAAGAAGCAGCAAAGTATTGACCGTCCCCTCCACCAGTTATTACAGCAAAACGCACCGTCTCCCTCCCTCTGCCAACGAAGCAATAGCAAAGCCCCGGGAAAGCATTATCTGCGGTAAAAGAAAATTACTCAAGTTCAAAAGGATAATTCAACATAGCTCAGGAGTTCCTTCCACACATGCGCACACTCTCTGTCTCCATTCTCTGTCTATTTGCATCACCTCCACGATTCTCCTTAGCACAGGGGTAGACACTGCGCTCCATCTAAATTGGAAAGCCAAAACATTTTCCTGGTACAATATCTGCCCGACGTGCAAATCGGTGCAGAAATTTATTATTATTAATTTTCTTTTATTGTTTTCTCAGCTCAGCAAACCAAAGCACGTGCATTTCTCAATTGCTAGAAGCAGGTGTAAAGCTCGGCAAATCCATAGTGGTCTTAGGGAATCATCCTGGAAAAAAAGGTCTCGGTTCATTCTGATAGTTTTATTTTTGGTTGTTACTATTTTCAATGTCAATATACAACGATACTTCAACAGATGTCCAAGGAATTTCATAAATATTGGGTATAGTTTATATATATATATATTACAAATTTCTATTAACAATGAGTGTGGGACAGAGTCAAAGTCTTCCTTGTAGAGAATGTAGAAACACAAAACATTTCTGCATTACCGCTGGGCTTAATTTACAATTATGGAATCTATTATCAGTTGTTCTTTAGTTGTGAAATACATGATTTTACAATTTTAAATATTCAGTCGATTGTAAACAAGATATATGAGCATATTTTGATGAATCATGTGTGATTTCCCCTTTGGGTAAGATATATGTTTTACCATCTTTTGAAATGTAGTCACTTTTTCAGGATATTTAAGAAAACCTTTGACTTGCGTTAATAGGTTCAGATGTAGGCAAATATATTTAATATCAATATTTAAGAATGTTATCACTGCAAGTACATTTTCACTTCTAGGTATACTCTATAACTTCTTTCAACATATCCATTGTAACCAGTTATGCGCATTTCTCCATTCCTGTGTGTGCGTTCTGTCTCTCCCTAATCCTGCTTACTTCTTGATTTTGCGTAATGCTGTTTGACCGGATATTAGAAGAAAAAAAATATCTCTGTGTTTATTCAGTTTCAATGCTGGTAATCGTAACGTTTTGCTTCATCGTATTTAGTTTCGATATCGTCCCTAAATCATTGACACTGGTTTTGAACTGATAACTCTGTTTACTTCGTCTGGTGCACCTCATGTTCGCTTTCTTCTACTTTTGTATGCACCAGGTTTCGGGTTTAATGTATTACAATTTCCAAAATGCTTTTCTTATTTTAATCTTCTAATGACGTTATATTTGCTTAGTTTTTTTTTCCTTAGCCTTTTCCTTAACTTTCTTTATTGTGTTCTGCAGTTTATACTCTATTAGGGGGTCTACATTTTTAACGTTTCAATTCTATTGCTTCCTCCCTTCTGCCATTTTGGTGTACTCATTTCATTACTTCGTTTTGAGTTCTGATAAATGAGTGCCTCTAATTTGGGGTTATTGTACAGTACCGGCGTTAATGCTGCGCATTAGGTAACTGTGTGTTGTTCTTCAAATATGTCAAGTTTTCCGGTACGTTGTAGCAATATAATATTATTGAGAGTACTTAATAATTTTTGCAAATTAAAATGTCGTATTTTGTTCACATATGCAAGATCTGTTGTTGGGTCTCGCGTAATATTACATATTAAGATCACTCTGTCTTTCCTCTAAGCTTCATCTGCAGTTAGCAAAGGTTCTTCGTATGTGTTGTTGCTGTTGGAATAATTGTATTTTTTTTCATCAGTGCTTTGGTAGGTTGCAATTCATTATTTTCTTGAATAGCATTGTCATGGTCTTTGGGTTGGCTTCTTACTAGCTCTTGTGCAATTTCATATTTATCTGGTTTAACATGTCTATAGCAATTAAATTATTTTAAAATTATTTTTTCTTCACGTTGATGTGATATTCTTTGTGTATTTGCTTGCATGAAGGAATATTCTTCGTTAAATTGTTGATGGAGTCTATACTGACAGATGAGTCTCAAATTCCATTAAAGCAGTCCCATAAACATTCTGCAAATTCTCTCTCTTGAGGTCCACGTCTGTCCTGGCTTTTCCGATCCACTGTCACCATATTTCCTTGGACGTTCAGCTCGCAATGGCAGCCATCCTTAAGCGAAGTTTCAGAGATGGCCATAACGTCATATTTGCCAACCTTTAACTGAATTTTAAGATCGTCCATTTCATTCTTTATGCTGCGTGCTTTCAAATATAACACTTTCAGACCAGTATTTGTTGTTTTCTGTTTTCACTGCACCGCGGCTCTATTGCCCTGTAACTCATGCCACTGGCTGTGATGAAGCCTTTTCTCCTGCCTGTTGTTCCGATAATTTCTGTTGCACGCTATCCTTGCTTTCTTTCTGTTTTCCTCTTCCTCAGCCCTATCACCCCGGTTCCCATCCCCTCTGAAATTCAGTTAAACTCTGCCGAGCAGATCCATTTAATGTTCCTTCTAAGATATTGGCCCATTTGGGTTCTGTTGTAACCGGTCCTTTTTGCTCAGGTCGTGTCTCTCCCAGAAGAGGCCCCAATGATCCAGGAATCTGAAGCCCTGCCCCCTACAACAGTCTCTCAGCCACACATTAATTCGGCTGACCATGCTATTCATGGATTGCTGAACGTTTTACAAGCAGCAATCCTGAGATTACTACCCTCGAGGTGCTGCTTTTCAGCTTCTTATCTAACTGCCTGAATTCTTTCTTTTTCTTCTGCCCTTTCCTACATTGGTCATTGGCACTGACGTTACCAAGACTTCTGGCTGGTCGCCCTCTCCCTTCAGATAGCTTTCCACCCGATCCGAGACACCCCGTGCCCTGGCACCTGGTAGACAACACACCATAGGGCAATCTCTATCAGGCTGACAGAATCTCCTGTCTGTACCCCTTACTATGGAATCCCCTATGACTAAGGCATTCCTCATCTTCCTCTGTCCCTTCTGCACCACCGAACCAGGCTCAGTGCTAGGGATCTGCTCTCCGTGGCCGTCCTCTGTCAGGTTACCCCCTCAACTGTTCCGAAAATAGATAACGATTACAGAGGCGAATGGCCACAGGGCCGTTTTCAACTATCTGAGCTCGTTCCCTCGTTTTTCTCTCTTCGCTGACCGTCACCCACTTACCTAACTCCTGCAGCCTCATGGTGACTAACTCCATGTATCTGCTCTCTATCTCCTGTTCACTCTCCCGAAAAAGTGAAGGTCATCGAGCCGCAGCATCACATGCCTAACTCATTCTCTCAGGAGCTTCATCTCGGTGCATCCGGCGCAGATGTGGCCAGCTGAGAGACTGAAAGATTCCCAGAATTCCCGATCAACACCCAGAGCAAAATACCGACATGCTCTCTATTCCTCAAAATAAATGAAATAAAAAGCCAAAAAATGAAGTTCACCGGCCCATTTAACTCGCAAAGCCGAAACCGAAGCCGAGAATCGAATCGAAGACTGCGTGTAATCGTAGGTCAGGATCTTCAAAGCAACCTTCAAAAAGGAAAAATAAAAGAAGAGATATAAATCATAGAAATAGAGCTGTTTCCGAAAATGCAAGCAAATGATTCGCTGTTAGGCGCCATCGACCTCCTAAACTTTCTTGTGAGCTCAAACCGCGTGCTGTCGGTCTAGAATTAACAGCGTTGACGTTGTAACGAGTATCACACGTGATCATGCAAAAACCGAAATGGTCAGGAAACTTGGTCCGTTAACCAGCGAGCTATGCAACCGGAGTCAATGGGTTAAATGTCTGCTACGACCTTACCAAATTTTGTACATTTCTGAGCGACGGTTCAAGCTGTTATCGCTTTCATTGGTATGAAGCCAAACACTATTCAACGCCTGAAGTATACAATGCGCCCTCGGTTGCGTCCGGAATAAAGTGGCAGCTTCAAAAATGAGTTTTCAATCAGGGCCAACTCAGCGTCAATTAACTAAGCCCAAATACCTACCAAGGTGAAAATAAAATGCAATATGCGGAGAGGTTGCATAAACTTATTCATGACTTTTCTTCACCAATAACATTAATATAATTGAGTATATTCATTATTTCTCGTTTGTGTTGACAAATCGGTGAAATCGGAAAAAAAGAGTGACACAAATTTAACGTCGGACATCAGTGAGTATGTTTTTGCTCCTGTGTTAGTTTTTCTCTCTGAAATTCCGACCCCTCTCTGCCCCTTTATGCTTTATTACGAAGGGAAGAGAGAGAGTGAGAGTGAGTGTGGGTCAGTGCGAGCGAGAGAGAGAGAGAGAGACTGCTGTGTTGAATTAACATTTTTAACGATTTTTTTCTTGTACTACAGATCATCTTTCCCTTGGTTGGTAGGGACGGTGCCTGTGCGTTTGGCTGCAATAACTGGTGTAGGGGAAGGGTCAATGCTTTGCTAAAGCTGTGCGTGTGGGGGGTGAATAGGGGTACACTTTCGGGAATTTTTTTACTGTCTTCATCCTTTGGCGTATGCTTCTGTTTCCTTGGTTGTCTGCGACGAACAAGAATTTGATGTTGTATATTTTATAGCATCTCTGATATTAATATAGTCACACTTGAAAAAAACGTTAATTACATTCCATGGAATGATGTGAAATATTTACCCTTGATTTGAACAGTAGTGGAGTAAATGCTCCTGTTATTAGGTGTTTTTTGAATTAACAGAAAACATCTCAGAACACGAATGAAAGCGTAACATGGCAGATATGATCACATTTAATGTAGAAATAATGCAATATGTCGTACTTTTTTCGAATACGACCTTCAAAGAAAACAGGAAATTAGTCAATAATTTCATGTGTGATTAATTTTTACGTCTAAGAATGGCTAACAAAAACTGATGGCAGGAAGATAGATTACACGTTAGCATAAATGTGCTCTGGCGGGTTCAGCTGTCGAAATGTAGTTTCCTTCCAGTATTCACGGGTCAGATCACTGAATGGCCACTTCAATACCTCCACGGTGAGTTATTTCATTGCAAATACCCGCAACTGTAAGGTCAGAAAGGAAAAAAAATGAAATGGTTTTAAAAATGTTTTATTTACAACAGAACTCATACAGGATCCCGCACGACAGTTGTTTTTTTTCACCTGATACTGCAACACTGGATGCAACGTAGGGTGTGAGGACAGGTTTTATCCAGATCTATCAGTCCTGCTCTTCGAATTGGCCTTGTATAGAGTGACAAGCAACATAACCTGAGTTGTATACTATGTGATTTTGTATAATTTGCCCTCCATGAAAGATCACAGAAATCCAACCGCCGCAGATGCTAGAAATCGAAAATGAAGCACAACTCGGTTAGAGAAAAGCCGAAGGTATTAATGTACCATTTCTTAAAGTTAACAGTCTTAGTTAAAGAACGTATAAATGGCAAACCAAGAAATTCCTACCATTTAAGCTATCTTCATTTGCTCCCTTTTGGACCTTATCCCATTAAAATATTCAGATCCATGGACTGTCCAATTAAATTTTGAATGTTGTGAAAGTGTATACGTCAAGCACATCCTCTGTATCTCTTTCCATATACTTACCAGTTAATTGGTCAAAGTGATCCATCCACTTCCACTTCTCTGAACACTTTAAAGCAGTGTAAATGATCTTCTAAACTGTTTGTCGCTGGTAAGTCTGCAGAGACAACAGTATTATTAGTCTGGTCAGTGATGAGCATGATTAACAATGTCGTCATCATCATGGTCAGCAGTGACATTGTCAGTGTGTGCGCAGCAATTGTTCTGGACAATCGGCAATTAAAATATTCTTCATGACAGGAAATCGCAGTAAAGTTCAGTTGTACAATATAAAGCTCTACCCCTCATTGAGTGATATAGGTAAAACACTTTTCAATTCCCAGATCATTATTTCTCGCCACTGAAAACAAGTGGTACATGCTTATGCAACTTCCGATTCTGTTTCCACGGATCCGCATCTGAGTCCAGATTTAAATTTGAACGGATAGGTCACAGCAATGTTTTTGGGAGGACTTCGTTGTAACTGTACCAAATTCCGTTTAACCCTTACAAATGAAAATATGCGCCCGAAGCTGGGAAATGAAAGGAGGAAAAGGCAAAGAGCTGAAACAGAAGGTTATCCCTTCCACCTGTTCTCATCTCTCACCTTGTAGAGCTTGTGCATATTCATCCGGATGTATTTCAGGTTACTGCTCATCCTGCAGAGAAATTTGATTTTGTTCATTGCAATGTATTGTCTCATTCGAATAATATTTAGAAATTATTTCAAAATCTTTTAAACGGTCTCAATTTTAATGTACACAAACATATAACTGAGCGTATCTCGTAATTCTGCAAGTGACGAACCATAACGGGTTAACTACACGTCAACTTGACTGTAGTTAATCTGACTAGTGATGTACAATAATTATAAACCATCTGCTTGAAACAACAGAAAGCTTACACACTTATTCGCAGTATACAGCACATTTTTGTTTTTCAGAAGCTAAGAATGCCCAACGTATGTTTGCACGTATGGAGGGGGTATTTTAACAATCATACTCACTAATTTATTCCTGGTATGAGATATCAGAGGAAACCATATCGGTTGTGTAAAGGTGTTGAAAGCTCGGCATTTTCATGTTCCCCGGTGGTTTCCATTATCTGAACCTACTCAACACAAGCTGCACCTATTTTCGTCATTGCTGTTCTATCTCCGGGAACCCAGTGAATGATGTCCGGATTTCATCGTGCAGACTGACTGAGTGCATCAGGATTTGCATATACACAACAGCGAAATTCATTTAGATACATTAAAATAAAAAAATGTGCTGGTGCTTCGTAATATAAACACGGCTCAATGTGATGATAGAAAAGAAAGAATGAATATTTCCCCTTATCCACTGTGTCACACCTGATATGAATACGAAAATATCAACAAAAGCCGAGGTTCTTTATGTCTTTATGTCCACTGATGTTTCAGTCACTCGTTGGTTCATTGACCGTACAACTCTGTCCTCTGAACGATAAGTTGCACGGAGATTCTGTCCACATTATATAGCCATCATCTATTGTGCAGGGTGCTGTAAATGGTATTAGTATTTGCACATTTGAGATATTGATTCTGCGGTTTGTAATTTGTGCTATCAATATTGCATTTGCTGCAAGGGAGCGGGCATTGCCATATATAAATACACAACCAATATGTTCTGATATCCAGCGACGGTGTGATCACTGATTGCAGGGCATCATCACTAACAGTGTGATTGTGTCGCAGTGCATTTGTTTATAAAGAAGGATAATGATATGGTTTTCTGATCATACAAACTGTTTTCGTTGTGTTCGTAATGAGGTTGGACAAACAATGCAATTGCTAGTTTACTTGTAGATGGTTTGAATTAGTAGTGATTTTCTCTGTGTGAGAGATCGTGGGACAGAATGAGCGAATGATAATAACATTCCGGTATGGATGGAACCTGACAAACAAACACAATATCTATGTTGTCGGTGGCATGTCAGACTAAGCACTGATAACACCAGCGTTGTCAGTGATGTGCCTGTTGAGCTGTGACAGTCCAGTTAATTGCAAGGATTGAAGTCACACCACGTCGCTCCTCACAGCTCAGAAAGGGAATTAAATTCTCGTAAATGTAATCCTTCTCAATCAGTTTATGTATATATCTGTCTATTTATGCGGCTATTTGTCTATTTATATGCGCACATTGGCAATAAACAGAAAACCTCTTTCTTTGAAATAGCCATGATGACAATTTTTTATGGAATATTCAGAATCCTGACTAGAAAACAGATGTATACTTTAAATGATTGCGAAAATCGTGCCAAGTATAATCCTGAAAGAATATCAGTGCGTTATGTCCTAGCGGATTCGTTTGTTGTTTTGCATACAATCATATCATATTAAATCATATTTAATTATTGTTTAGCAATGTTCATTGCCCGTCGTTTCCGACGATGGTGTAAAATCTGAAGGAAGAATTTCATAGTGAAAAAGACAAATATCGCATAAGTCAACAAAACTAGTACGACCGTTGACGTATTGATCGATAAACTGGATGTATTGATTAATGGCGCAGTTGACAATAAAATGGCGGAAGAGGAATTGAAATGAATTGTCGCAACAAATGTCAACGGTTTCCGATTTACTGATAGAAAACAATTTACGAGAAACGGAGAATCACACGGTGAGATTAGCGCAGTCAGACTCACAAATCGTATTCAAATTGTCAAAGTGAAAAATGTTTTATCAGCGCTGGGATTTTCTAAAAGAAACCGAGATGCACGCATCAGTATGAGTTTGCCCACAGTGATGATACGAGTTCCGCACATCGATATCAGCTCCAATATGGATACAGAAGTGAAATTTCCTCCCGGCAACCGAGGGCTGCACATTGGTACAGGGTTCACAATGGATACAGAATGGTGAGACTTTATTTTTCAAATAAGTCAAGGGCCTCTAATCGGTACGATTTCCGCAAGAGTCACAGGGTAGTTACCGGCAGCCCATTCCACGAACTCACCACTGTCTGAGTAAAAAAAACCTTACACCAGGCATCTCCTCTGTACCTACTTCCAGAGCAGAAGGAAATGAGATTGAAGGAGGAGCTTGAACACATCCCCTGTTCTGCTCAGACTGAGATGGGTAGTGAAAAATGAGAAGACACCAAATGAAGAAATGAGATAGGGATAGTCATGTAGACGCAGAATATTACTGCAGAAAAATAGGATCTTCCGTCCATCTAGGTCATCCCTCTTTCATCTTCCGTCTCGCCGCATTTAGAAACACAGAGACATAGAAAATGATCATAGAAAATGTACAGCACAATACAGGCCCTTCGGCCCACAAAGTTGTGCCAACATTTCCCTACCTTAGAATTTACTAGGCTTACCTATAGCCCTGTATTTTACGAAGCTCCATGTACCTATCTAAAATTTTCATAAAAGACCCTATCGTTTCCGACTCCACCACCGTTACCGGCAGCCCACTCCACGCACTCACCACTCTCTGAGTAAAAAAACTTACACCTGGCATCTCCTCTGTACCTACTTCACAGGATCCTAAATCTGTGTCCTCTTGTGGCAACCATTTCCGCCCTAAGGAAAAGCCTCTGACTATCCACACGATCAATATCTCTCAACAGCTTGTGCATCTCAATCAGGTCACAACTCATCCTCCGTCGCCACAAGGAGAAAAGGCCGAGTTCACGCAATCTATTTTCATAAAGCATGCTCCCCAATCCAGGCAATATCCTTGTTAATCTCCTCTGCAACTTTTCTATGGTTACCACATCCTTGCTGTAGTCAGGCGAACAGAACTGAGCACAGTACTCCAAGTGGGGTCTAACCAGAGTCCTATATACGGCAACATTACCTGTTGACGAAGGTCAATTCTCCATACGCCTTCATAACCACAGAGCCAACCTGAGCAGCTGCTTTGAGCTTCCTTATGCCCCAAGGTCACTCTGATCATCCACACTGTCAAATGTCTTATCATTAATTCAGCTAATTATATTTGACCTACTAAAATGAACCACTTCACACTTATCTGGGTTGAACTCCATCTGCCGCTTCTCCGTCCAGTTTTGCATCCTATCAATGTTCCGCTGAAAGCTCTGACAGCCCTGCACACTATCCACAACAACTTCAGCCTTTGTGTCATCAGCAAACTTACTAACACATCCCTCCACTTTCCCTTCCAGGTTTTGTATTAAAATTCACGAAGAGTAAATGTTCCTGAACAATTCTCTCCTGAGGCACCCCACTGGTGACCGACCTCCATGCAGAATACAACCCGACTACAACCACTCTTTGCCTTCAGTGGGAAAACCAGTTCTGGATCCATTACTGCCCTTCCTTCATCAATGTGTTTAGTCACATCCACAAAAAAAAAAATCGATCAGGCTCGTAAGGCTCGACATGCCCTTAACAAATCCTTGCTGCCTACTCCTAATTATATTACACTTCTCCAAATGTTCATAAATCCTGCCTCTCAGGATCTTCTCCATCAACTTACCTACCACTGAGGTATGACTCACTGGTCTATAATTTCCTGGGCTATCTCTACTCTCTTTCTTGAATAAAGCAACAGCATTCGCAACACTCCAATCTTCCGGAACCTCTCCTGTCCCCACTGATGATGCAAATATCATCGCTAGAGGTTCATGAATCACAGCCATTGCCTCCCACAGTAGCCGAGGGTACATCTCATCCGGTCCTGTACCTACACTGAAATGATACAATTGAATCCGCATCTGCCAGTTACGCTTGCAGTTCCTTCCACACTCTTGCGAACCTCTGAGTGAATAAAATCTACTACATACAGTTCTTGCATATTTCAACTTCTTTCCCAGGCCTATGAACTCCAGTAGTAGATTCACTTAAAGGACAGAACATAGAACCTAGAGATCTACAGCAGATTACAGGCCCTTCCGTCCACATGCTGTGCGGACCATGTAACCTACTCTAGAAACTATTCGAACTTTCCCTTGCGCATCGCCCTCTATTTTTCTATGTTCCATGTACCTGTCAAAAAGGCTTTTAAAATACCGTATTGTATCCGCTTCCACCACTGTCGCCGGCAGTGCATTCCATGCGCACACCACTCACTGTGTGAAAACCTTACCCCGGTAAACCCTCTGTACCTCACAACGCAGACTACTTCATACTTGTCTGTATTAAATGTGATCTGCCACTATTCAGCCCACTTCCCAGCCAATCAACATCAAGCTACAAGCTTGGATCGAGTTCCTAGCGGGAACAACGCCTCCAACCTAGGAATGTTCCTGTTTTAGTTATCTACTTCGACATCTAAGTCAATAGCATACATGATGAATAACAACGGGCCTAACACCAATCCCTGCACTACACTCGTCAGAGTCACAGAATCAACCATCCCCTCTCTGATAATCGAGATAAGAACGTTCATCAATCCGTCCACAAGCCTCAGCTAAATTCGTGTGGGCACGTAACCTTTTATTTTATCATCAAAGGTCCCTGGAATATTGCTCTAGACCTCGTTTATATGCTCAGAAGAACAAACGTACAATGTGTTTTATTGTGATACATTTCACCGTGTGATACTCTTTCGTCGTTCAAATGACTCGAAATGACTAGAAAAAGCAACAGAAAAATATGATCCTATCTTCCCCCACAATAAAGTGTACTCCACTTGCCCTGCCAAACTAATGTCCCGCCCTCAATGTCAGAAACGAATGTGCTTCGCTGAATGGGACAAAATAAATCTGTTTGAAGTTGATTGTCCATGTTGATTGTTCAGGTTGATTGCTTACTTCCGAAAGAACACTGTTCAGAAAATGTCCCATTTTAGCAGTTGAAGACAGATGTCTTGAAAATTACTTTGGCAACGTTCATATCTTTTGTTTAAAAGTTAACAATTTGCAACTTCCTTTGGGGATACGAATTCATGGCACGGTACCAGAGTGAGAAAAAAACACTTTAATGTGTTTGTGCAGGTGTTCGTCCCTAATGTGCCTGATTTGATAACCACACTAGTTGCCTCAGTGGAATTGCTCTCACTTGTACATAACTCTGTAAAACCAGTCACCAGTCCTTATGAGCAGTTGGATCGTTCCGTACAACTGAACGCTGCCTCTAACGGATCATGGGATATCCAGCCATTTACTACATCGTGAGCGTTTTCTATCCTACAATCGTAGCGATTGGTGTCCCTGGTAAGATACTGGAGCTGGTCTCTCTACATATGGTGCCGCCGTCATCTTGCTTTTATCCCGCTGCACTCTTTGGACTTTTACTGAGCACAGAGGCTGCCTTCGTCTGACTTGTCTTTCCAGAATTGATGATTCAAGTATCTGTTTTTTAAAAATTCCGATTCCATTTTTTATTGTGTGATTATTATTTTGTCAATTACGTT
Organism: Hemitrygon akajei; assembly: GCF_048418815.1. Taxonomy (NCBI): domain Eukaryota; kingdom Metazoa; phylum Chordata; class Chondrichthyes; order Myliobatiformes; family Dasyatidae; genus Hemitrygon; species Hemitrygon akajei. Next base: position 2,859,867 of record NW_027331973.1, on the reverse strand, counting down.
AATGTCGATATTGCTATCCTTCCATAGTTTACCCTTGCTTGGCTTTATGAACCGACAGTGGTCGCATTTCCAGATCAGAAGCTTTTTCAATTGACTGGCCAGGCGAATATTGGTACTCAGGTCTGTTCTTCCATAAGCCGCTAAATTATAATTTATGCATTATATTTCATACTTTCACTACAAATAGCTCCTTCAGCTATTTTACCTCAAATAATGGAAATGTTGCTGTTTATGGAGCGATCGACCTTCACCGGTATGTGACTCGTGGAAATCAGATGTCCGGTTCTAATCTGACGGAAAATTGCCAACCCACTGCTAATTCTGTCCATTTTTGTCCCCCCGGTGTGCACGGACAGACGCCGCACAAATTGCATTTCTGCTTTCCACTTCCAAAATAAATTCATACCCTGCGCAGCATTGAATGTGGACATTCAGGCATTTGCATGTAATGATAATTCTCCGTTGATATTTTTTCTCTCCAAATGTATTGCAGTTAACTTAACGGCGATTGTGATCCTATCACGGGGAAAATGCGGACTCTCCAAATGCATCACCCGTTACCTGGTTGGAATGGCAACAGCGGATATGATGGTGGTGATAGTTTTTGCTTTAGTGGATCAGACCAACAATATCTATATTTATTCCAAATCGCTGCTCATCACTCCTGTATGCGCAGTGACACTTGTGTTATTTGTTATGACGAGGGACTGTTCTGTTTGGTTTACAGTCAGTTTTACCGTCGATCGTTTCATCGCAATATGTTGTCGAAAGCTGCGGGAACGATACTGCACTGAGAGAAGAGCAACGGTGATTATGGTGACCGTGGTTATAGTGAGTTGCGGGAAAAGTGCCCCGTTTTACTTTGCTGTTGAACCCTACGTCATTATTGACAGTATACCGTGGCGTTGCGCTCTCACACATGAATATGCTACTTTACCCCTGTGGAAAGGAATGGAATTACTAGATGGCATTTTAACACCGTTGCTACCAATCGGCTTAATTCTTATCTTCAATGGCTTAACAGTAAGACATATAATTGCGGCAAATAGAGTCCGCAGAGGGCTTCGGAAGAGCAGCGATAATCTGAAAGATACCGAGTTGGAAAACCGCAGAAAATCGATGATTTTATTGTTTGCAATTTCAGCTAATTTCATATTATTTTGGATGCCGTACACAGCTCATTCCCTGAAATGGCAAACGGAAAATTACTATTACGTGGACAGATATTTGAGTTCCCCAGTATACATACTACAACAATCTGCGTACATGTTGCAAACTCTCAGTATGTGCACCAATACTTGTATCTATACACTGACACAGAGGAAATTCAGACAAGAGCTGAAGGATGGAATGAAGTGTGTGTTTACGTTAAATGGCCAACTGTGTAGATAACGCCCACTCCAATTGAAATTCAGCGGTGTTTTATAATAAAACATTTTAAAAAATCAGTGGAATTGGCGAATATGTCATACATTCAAACAATCACGTGACTGGTCATCCTGAAATGAACACATTCCAAACTATCGCAGAGACTTGACAAGCATCCGGGAAACGTTACCGCAGCATCAAAGCCAGAGTCCCCCAGGCCATCAGAATGATTAACTCACGCTGAATGGAGTGCGTTTCGATGTTACATTGACTGTTCTATTTATTATAAATTACTAAGATTGCACATTGCACATTTAGACGGAGACGTAACCTGAAGATTTTTATTCCTCGTGTATGTGAAGGAAATAAAGTCAATTCAGTCACAAGGGGAGGAATGACTTTCGGACTTTTCGGGGCTCAGATATTTCAAAATGTTCATAGTCGGGTAAAATAGAGTAAAAGGAAAGTCTTTGAAACACAGGGAGAGTGTGATATTGCCACAGCTGCGGAAAGGAAGGGCACTGTGTTGGGATTGTATGTTAGTAGACTGTGAGTGGAACTCAGAAGTAGAAAGGGAACAAGCACTCGTTTGAGAGTATTCTGTACAGAGCTCCCATCAGAAAAACGAAAACAACACACAGAGACTGTAACATATCGGGACATAAATTTCTCGCGGGTGCTTATATTGACATGGCTGTTTGTCACAGGCAACTTAAACGCCACTTGTATTCCTTGGCAATTCCTCTGTTTAAAAAGGTTTAGATGTAACAGAATTTCTCAGTTGTGTACAGGAAGGAAACCTGGCCCAAGTAACGGGCAGGCGTACAATTGAACAGTTCATCTTGTGATAATACTAGAAAGTGAAATGGGTCAGGTAACTGATCACGCTGCATGTCAGCATTTCAGTACGATAGAATGAAGCTATTCGACATTCCTTACACTGGGGTAGCAGCAGACAATATGGACTTAATTGATACTATTGGACAGGAGCGTTGCCATCGAATTAGGGTAGCGATTTCTTCCTTCAAATGCATACAAGAAATATGGAGATTGGTAATGGAGCATTTGATTGGGGTTCGGCATTGACTCCTTTCTTGAGGCGGGGTTTGGATGGCCCCGTAAAGTAATCGTGGTTGATAAGAGATATTAAAAACTCTTCAAGAAGAAGAAAGAAATATACTTAAGGTTTTGAAAGAAACGATCAGGCAGGGCTATGGGAAGTCACAATGTAGCCAGGAGGGATTTAATAATGGACTTAGAATAATTAAAAGGGGAGTTAAGAACCGGGTCACGTCACAGATCTCTCAGTGGATGAGCATCAGGGGGACAGTGACCACCGCTCCCTGGTCTTTAGCATTATTATGGAAAAGGATAGATTTAGAAAGGACAGGAAAAAATAATTGGGGAAGGGCAAATTATGAGGCTATGAGGCTAGAACTTGCGAGTGTGAATTGTGATGATGTTTATTTTCAGGGAAATGTACTGTGGACATATGGTCCTGTTTAGAGATCTCTTGCAGGATATTACGGATCAATTTGTCAAGGTGAGGAAGATAAAGAATTTTAGGGTGAAGGGACCATGGGTAACAAGTGAGGTGGAACACCTAGTCAGGTGGAAGAAGGCAGCATACATGAGGTTTAGGAAGCAAGGATCAGATAAGTCTATTGAGTAATATAGGGTATCAAAAAGAGCTTTGGAAGGGAATGAGGAAAGCAAGAAGGAGGCATGAGAAGAGCGTGGTGGAGGGAGTAAATTCGGATTGGAGGATTGTGACTAGTGGTGTTCCATAAGGTTCGGTTCTGGTACCTCTACTTTTCGTGATTTTTATTAACGACCTGTATGTGGGGGTAGAAGGGTGGGTTGGCAAGTTTGCTGACGACACAAAGGTTGGTGATGTTGTAGATAGTGCAGAGGATTGTCGAAGATTGCAGAGAGACATTGATAGGATGCAGAAGTGGGCTGACAAGTAGCTGATGGAGATCAATCCAGAGAAGTGTGAGGTGGTACACTTTGGAAGGACAAACTCGAAGGCACAGTACAAAGTAAATGGCAGGATACTTGGTTGTGTGGAGGAGCAGAGGGATCTGGAGGTACATGTCCCCATGTACATGTTAAGAAAGCTTATCGGGTATCAGCTTTCAAAAGTCGAGGGTTAGAGTTTAAGATTCGCGAGGTATTGATGCAGCTCTGGTTAGGCCACACTTGGAGAACTGTGTCCAGTTCTGGTCGCCTCACTATAGGAAGGATGTGGAAGCATTGGAAAGGGTACAGAGGAGATTTTCCAGGATGCTGCCTTGTTTAGAGAGCGTGGAATATGATCAGAGATTGAGGGAGCTTACTCTTTGGAGAGAAGGATGATGAGAGGGGACATGGCAGAAGTATACAAGATATTAAGAGGATTAGATAGAGTGAACAGCCAGCGCCTCTTCCCCAGGGCACCACTGCTCAAAACAAGAGGACATGGCTTTAAGTGTCGGAAAGTTCAAGGGTGATGTTAGAGGACACCATAGAAAAGATGCAGAGGAGATTTACAAGGGTGTTGCCTGGTTTGCAGGGCATGCCTTATGAGATTAATTTGGGTGAACTCTGCCATTTCTCCTTTCAGCGAAGGAGGATGACAGGTGCCTTGATAGATTTGTATAACATAATGTGAGGCATTGATTGTATGGACAGTCAGGGGATTTTTTCCAGGGCTGAATTGGCTAACACAATAGAGAAATATTTAAGGTGCTTCGAAGAAGGTACAGAAGAGATGTTAGAGATATGATTAGGATCGTTTAAGAGACTTTCGGATAGTTATATGGAGCTTAGAAACATAGAGGTCTATGGGTAACAACATCTAAATTCTAAGCAAAGTACATGTTTGGCACAGCTTTGCGGGCGGAATTGCCTGTATTATGCTATAGGCTATCTATGTTTCTATGTACTACGGTGGGAATACCCGTGGGATGGGGAAGTATTGCAATGCAGAGGGAATTGTGGTCGAAGATGTGATAGAGGATTAGGATTAATGCAATAATAGTCTGAGTAGACATTTACCCTATGTGGATCTGCCGAGTACCAGAGGCTGTTCGTTACAGGAGATGGGCTATAATTTCAATTCAGATTTTCGTTGTCAATTTTTTATTCAGTTGGGGCTAGAGGAATGTCGTTGTGTTAGCAGCTCTCAGGGAGGCACATACTGCAAATGCTCAGGAAAAGTAAATATATGAACACAGTATAGGTGAAACGTATTATGTTCTCTAAGTATGTGATTATCAATTTAAATTATTTCCCTCTCTAATGTTCTATTGTTTAGGGCTTTGGCGGCAACTCAGCGCATTATGGCAACTAACCCCCCCCCCCCCCCCCACCATGGGGTATGTCCAGAATTCACACTGCCTTATTGAAGCAATGATACAATCAACAAACTCATCCCAGACCTTTAGTCTGCCGATTCCTCAGGCAGATAGATACTCAGGAAGATAGATCCGCCTGAAAGCAGAACCACCAGGTTCATGGACAGACTCAGTTTCTATGTCTTCAACTCATTGAAGGGTCGCCCGCAGCGATCAGCTGCTCCCTGGTAGTAAGAAATCTATGGTTAGGAAGGCATCAATCGTGGGAAAGTGTTTAGGAGCCGAGACGGATTGTTGCAGCTATAGAGGACCCTGGCCAGACCCCACTTGGAGTACACTGCTCAGTCCTGGTCGCCTCACCACAGGAAGGATGCTAAAACCACAGAAAGCGTGCACAGGAGAATTACAAGGTTGGTACATGGTTTGCAGGTTGAGGAAACTCGGCCTTTTTTTCCTTAGAGAGACGGAGGATGAGAGGTTTACTAGTAGAGATGTTTTGACGGAAAGTGGTATTGATCGTGTGGATAGTCAGAGGCTTTTCCCCAGAGCTCAAATGACTAACACGGGAGGGCAGTTTTATGGTACTTGGAAGTAGGTACAGAGGAGATGTCAGTGTTAAGTTTTTTTTTACGCAGGCAGTGGTGAGTGTGTGGAATCGGCTGCTGGCGACGGTTGTGGAGGTGGATACGATACGGTCGTTAAAGAGACTTCTGGATAGGTAAATGGAGCTTAGAAAAATAGAGGGCTATGTGTGACCCTAGATAAATTTTAATGTAAGGATATTCTCGGCACAGTTTTGTGGACCGAAGAGTCTGTATTGTGCTGTAGGCTTTCTATGTTTCTATGAATAGTAAAATTATTGTCGGTAAAATGGACTTATAGCGTAGCAGAGAAATAGGTGGCATATAAATGTAACAGTACCAGGCAGTGAAAGGCTATAACAACCGACACAAGCCACAGACTGTAGGCGAAAGTTGACTGTTGACAACTCTTGCCTGGACACTAATGTGGCAAGAACTTCATGGAACTCCAGGACGGACACTCGCCATTGTACATAAAAGGTAATTGCAGACATGCACACTGCAAAGGGTTTACCGCAGTCTGTCTATGCACAACGCATGCGGGACGGAGAGTGAAGGGGAAAAGTAGCTGAAAAATAGTACAAACATAATATAAACTGGATCGTGTTGTATTCGCTCGACAACATAGGACTCCTCTGTTGGCATCAGCCTCTACTAAGATAAAGTTTTTCTTTCGTTGTTATACGGTAAATGCCAAACTCCTTGTAGACCATTCCATTCTGTACTCCTGACCACGCAGTCCACCTCGTTCTGACCTTGCACTTTATTATCTACCTGTATTGAATTCCTCCTTGGCTAAGGTGCAAATCACTGTGCCAAAAAGTAAAACACAGCACAATACATTTACAGCACCTGTAAGACAGTAGTAAAAATGCAATCACAGAAAAGAAACATAACGTAGCCCAATTCGCTTTATCCCTGTAGATTTATGTCTGTAAGAACAGGTACTCAGAGTCCGACCATCATCCGCCTGTGCAACAGCAGACGAACGCAATCACATTTGTTTCCAACAGAATTAACACTGGGGGCACCGAGGTGAAGAGGCAGCCTCCAACCCAGCAACAACTGCATCGATCTCTCAGTTCACTGCTTTCTCTCACGCCGCCTTTCGCTGTTGTTACCTGGTCAGCTTCAACTGGCGACACCGTGGCTGCTTTAACCCAAAAGAGAAGTTCAGGTTCACTGATCGCATTTTTATTTTGCAGCAATAGGTGCGATTAATAAAGTAGTTAATAGTTTTGTTTTTCTCTTCAGCAAGTCGACGCTGTACTTCCCCAGAAATATCCTAAGCTATAAGACAAAGCAGAATGGGTTGACAAGAATATCGCCGGAAAAACTGGCTATTGGAATGGTTGCGTGGTTGCATTGCTGAATCGGATGGCCTACGATTACGCGCTCACACAGATAAGTTTCACCTGCGCTATTATCGGTCAAGATTTCTGCACCGACCTACATTGTGACAAGTCGTGCAACACAATTAATCCGGAAGATTATGTTCTGCAGTCGGTGGACTAGAGTTATGAAGTGGAGGAGGGAGATCAAATGCAAAGCTGTGAAACTTCGGGTGGAATGTTGTTTTTTCTGGGAAGGTAGGATGCTGGTGCGATACTGAATATTTAGTGTCGGAAGTTTCATAACTTATGGTGATATAGATGAAGACCTATTCGAATTATAGATATTTAGTCGCGTGTTTTAGTGTTTGCCTGTCAAAATAATAGTAATAATAATCTTTAACATGCATATTCGTAATCAGTTTCGTCTCTTTACTTTTACATTCACTTCATTTACCTAGTACTGTGTTCCGACACAGTGTGCAAAATGGGTGTTGATTTCTTCTGGTGATAAAACTCCACTACAGTGCCCTTAACCTTCGCCGTTCCGGAGAAAACAGAACATGTTTATTCAACGTCTCCTTTTGACAGCCACCGTCTTATCTGATCGATATTTTCTTCACCCTTTCCTAATCTTCCACTGATCTCCTGCAATGAGGCAGCAAGTGCTGCATGCAATACTCGAAATACGGCCTAAACAGTGTTTTACAAATTTTCAAAACAGCTTTACAACCCTTGAAGTCAGTGCTCGGAAGTGTAAAGACAAGCATGCCATATGGCTTCTATACCAGCTTATTAACCTGCATAAAATCGTATTCCATCTCAAAGGTCGAGATGATCATCTCATGATGACCTTGTCAAAACCTTACTTTAATCAACATAATCAATGAAGATTTGACCAGCGATCAATCCGGACATCGGAAGTTTGGAGAAGAGGGTTTCAACAGGTCCATCGTCCGAGAAGAAGATGCAGAACTAGATCGCGGGAGCATGTCAAAACTTTGACCAAAGTCCAATCTGGACATCGAGTCCTTGGAAAAAAGGGAACTCCAACCAGATTGACCACAAGAAGGTAAAAAGCAGGAGCGGTTAGCGGCAGTTTAATGGCGTTTTGAATAGCGGCCAAAAGACGATTGGGATTAATTAAAAAGAGCTGATTGAAGGAAGTCAGGAGTAAGTGCAGTGGAAATCGTGTGACCGGAGATAGAGTGGTGGTCTTCAGGCTTTAACTCTTCGAGCCTTCAGCGAAGAGAAGCTTGACTCAGAGAAAACAAAAGAAAGAACAGCTGATTTGTTTCCTCTTTTTTATATCTCCTCAGCTCGGCAGAGATGACAGGCGGATAGTGCAATGCTCCGCTTGTGCGATTTTGGAAGACAGGTATATCCCCGATTTGCTAACCACTACAGCTGCGAGATGTGCATCCAGCTGCTGCTTCTAGCAAACTGCATTTAGGAGTTGAAGACGGTGCAAGATCAAATCCGGATCATTCAGGAGGCTGAAGGGCAGATGTATCAGTATTATAGTGGAGTGAAGGGAATTACAGAGGGATGATTGAGGAGTTTGCCAGAACTGACTGGCAAAGAGCAATGGCAGGGATGACAGCCGAACTGCAATAGCTGGAATATCTGGAAGCAAATCGGTGGACATAGGATATATACATCCCAAATAGGAAGAAATATTCTAAAGAAACGATCAAGAAAAGTCATTTAAGAGACTTTTGGATAGGTACATGGAACTTAGGAAAATAGAGGTCTATGGGTAAGCCTAGTGATTTCTAAGGTAGGGACATGTTCAGCACAAATTTGTGGGCTGAAGGGCCTGTATTATGCTGTATGTTTTCCATGTTTCTATATGTTTCTAAAATCCCGGAGAGCTGCCTTCATGGCATGTGAGAGACTGCTAACTGGGCTGCTAGAGGAAACCTCATCTTTGCGCTCAAAAGGGTGAATGTCGCTTCCTCTCAACAATTTCAGCAAGACCTGTCCAACACCTATGATCATACTATGTGGATGGGCATCAAGGGCATTACAGAGCACACAAGGAAAACCAGCCACGGCAGTAGCAGTGACGCCTCATTCTATGATGCTCTAGATCACTTCATTGCAGGCAACAGAACGATGACCACAATATCCATCAGCACCACCCACAGCTGAGCAGATATTGTCTGAAACACAAGCCGACACAAGAAAAAGATACAACCCGCATACGGTTAACACTAAACAGAATCCCAGCCTAAGACTCAGAGAGTATGCAGACCAAATCACCAACGATTGCGCCAATATCTTCAACGCTTTGATCTTCATCCAATCTACCATCCGCTGCAGCAGTAACGCCAATCATCATGAAGTGCTTTGTTCGGACGCTCGTTGATCATATTCAAAACTGCATTCCCGCCACAATGAACACACACCAATATGCTCTACGACTGATGCTAAATACGGTCTTTAGTTTGAAAAGCAGGGGAGATGTGTAAATAAAATAAGGAGGAGAAATATATTGGTTGCTGGCTCCCCTGTCTTGAAACGAAATTGGGTGAGAAAAGATGGACGACTTGAGTCCAAAGATGATTGGGAGCTTAAATTGCATGGGTTGGAAAACCACATATAAAACATGGATTTAAAGTAATTCAGGATTGAAACTGGAAATAAGAGCAGGTATTACCCTTTGTGTATTAACAGATTTAATTCAATATGACGAGAATAATGCATTTAATGGTAATAAAATTGACCATGACTGGGGTCATGATTGGTTGTGCTGCCGAAACATTACTGCCGATGAAATTGTCAACAACAACGTCGTTATATGAAGACTATTCGGTGATCAAAAGAAACTTTTCTCAACGGATACGGGTAATACCGGCGCATCTGGAAGAAATGGAAGACTCGAATTTGTATTATGCTGGGGTAGTTGGTTTGTTGTGTGTGGATAAAACATTAAATATTCCATAGGGTACTGAGTACTTGTGATGATGATAAATGGACGTTTCATGTGGGTGACATCAGCTATGACTTATACCAAAGAATGGAAAGAGTGTCCTTTGGAAAGTCACAATGTTGCAGTTGTGGATGTGACTTTAAATTTGACTATTGGAGGACAAACTGTGCCCAAACCAGCAGTGGAGAAGGTAATGGAGGACAGTCTTTCTATCCAACGAACTGATACGGATCGATATTTGTGGGACTATGTTGCAACTGAGTTGCCACCGATTCCTCATTTGACTGCAGACTGGACACGAGTGGTAGAGGAGGTAAAGGAAATAATTCATCAGTGGGCTGAACATACAAAAGTTATTAAGACACATGCAGAGAAGGCAAATGAAATGTTGAGTGACTTAAACTTTTGGGGTAAATTTTGGAATTGGGGATCAGATGTTGAAATACATCCATGGGTGAGATTAATCTCACATGTTGCAGTAATATTAACTCTTTGTACACTGATGACTGTATTATTTAATGTGCATCAACTCAGAAGATGGAAGGATGAAATTATGCAAAAGGTAGAGGGGAATGATTTTGCACTACTGAAAAAAACGACGGCTAGCATAAAAATTCTATGAATTTAGTAAGTAAAAGTTATAATGTAATGTAATTTACATTATAATATAATGTAACCTGCTGGGGATCCATGGTAATCCGGTGGATGGTCAATAGAACAGAGGAGGATAGTGATACTAAGATACATTTTTGAATCAAGAGGAGGGATATGTTGACCAGAAAGAATGACAATCTTCAAATCAGTGAATTCAAATGAATGAAGGACAGTGGAAACAGTCTTTGTTCTTGCCGTGTGCTTGGGGAATGGAGGCTGCCATTTTGTGAAGACACTCGATTCTCAATTTTGTGAGCCTGACATGCTGGGCTTGATTAGTATTTTAAAGAAGGCACAAAGACCAGGTAATCTGCTGGACTGGAGATCATTTCCAAATAAGGAGTTGTTTGTTTGTGAGGTGTTCTTTGCCTGGCTATAACATGCAGACTTGTGAATGCCTGAGGTGATTCGAGCTCATTGCTAACTGAGAACAAAGAACCATGAGTCAGTAACTGTCCCTTGATGGGGAGAGGACAATAGATGGATGCTGCTTTGGACCAGAGCCAATGACCAGCTGTTAAAGGCCAGGCACATGAGTTGAGACCAATGACACGGGGATGCGACATTTGAATTGATAAGCAATGGATATAAAAGTGGATGTTTTGTGTGCGCCGGTAGCGGTAACTTCGAAGAATAACCATCACAGACACAAGCGAGAAGAACGCTGCGTGAAGCACGTGGAGAGTGAGTCGGGACCACGAGGAACAAGGAGCGCCTGACCAGCGTAAATTCCTCTGCCCGGGTAATACCTCTGCTATTCTTTGACTATCCAGGAGAGTCAGGGGTACTTAGCAGGTGTGCGCACAAGGTATTTAGTGTATGAATTCACATATGTGTTAGCTTGAACAGTAATTCCACATTGGTGGGTCCCAATATAAATTCAGGACACTGTCGCTTCGCATTCACCCTCTAAAATCCATGCTTTCTGCATTAACGAATTAACGTGTTAATATGCTCCGCTGTTCCTATCAAGGTGGATCTGCGTTTGGTCTATAAGAATGGAACCAAGTGAATTCCAGGTAGATTGGCAGAATAAGGTTCATACTGCCTTGCAAAAAGATGCACAGATTCACGTTGAAGACTTGCTCTATGACTCGCCTCATATCCTACCTTTTTCCACAGATGACACGGAACAAGAGTATAATGGAATATTCCACACTTAAATCTTAAGCAAGTCAAGAAGAATGTTGATGCCATCCAGTGAAGGACCGCGCTTCATCACATTTCATTCTGCAGTGTGTACGTGGACAGTGCTCGTGCAGGCAGCACCTCCAGTGTCTGAGCATTGACCACATTTGCCGGGAAACAGCAGCACCTCAGAGTCCCCGTGAGAGTCAGAAACCTGTTTTGCCGAGAAATACATCTCCGTCCGTCACTGTTCCTCGCTCCGTTTTCCCGTTCGCGACTTGAAAGGCTGCAATCCTAAAAACCATTGCCATCTGAGGCGCAACTGGAGACAGATAACAAATGACGACTTGTTAAGAACACAGATATCACAGAAATCAACAAATCAAACCTTTATACGAGCGTTGGTGAATTGACGAATGAAACGGATGGATTGATTCCTGGCGCAGTTGACAATGAAATGGCGGAGTTGGAATTGAAGTGAATTGCTGTCGCAACAAATTGCAGCTGTTTCCAAACTACTGATAAAAACAATTTAAAAGAAAAGGTGAATCACACAGTGAGGATAGTGCACTCAGCGCAATCGTATTCAAAGTGTGAAAGTGGAAAAGCGTTTGATCAGCGCTGAGATCGTCTAAAATAAGCCGAGAGCCACGCATCAGTTAGAGTTCCACAATGGGTACAGAGTGGTGAGTCACCCCACAATGATAATAACAGTCCCGCACATCGCACATCGATACCAGTTCCACAATGGGTACAGAGTGGTGAGTCAGCCCACGGTGATAATAACAGTCCCGCACATCGCACATCGATACCAGTTCCACAATGGGTACAGAGTGGTGAGTCAGCCCACGGTGATAATAACAGTCCCGCACATCGCACATCGATACCAGTTCGACAATGGGTACAGAGAGGAGAGCCATCGTCCAGTGAGCCGTGGGCCGCACATCGACACCAGTCACACGATAAATACACACGTGAGGCTTTCTCCAGGCAACCGCGGGCTACACATTGGTACAAGTTCCACACTGGATGTAGAATGGTGAGACTTTGTTTTTTCCAATAGGCCGCGGACCGCCCATCGGTCCGAGTTCCACAAATGACACGGAGAGGGTTGTTCCACAAAAGCAGAAGAAAATGAGATTGAAATGTGTTTGAACACACCCTCTGTTCTGCACATACGAAACTGGTGTCGAGGTGGAAAATGAGAAGGCACTGAATGGATAAATTGAACAGAGATAGTCATGGTCACAGATTATTACTACAGAGAAATAGGCTCTTCGGTGCATCTAGCTCATCGCTCTATGATCGTCTGTTTTGCCCTATTTATCTGCATCCTCCGCTCTCACTCATCCACGTACCGGCACAACCTTAACTGAAATGATACAATTGAATCCGAATCTACCAGTTAGGCTTGCAGTTCCTTCCACACGCGCTCGACCCTCGGAGTGAGTAACTACATAGACTTTTTGCATACTTTAACGTTCTCCCCAAGCCCATGAGCTCTAGTTGTAGATTCACTCAAAGGATAAACATAGAACATAGAAATTTACAGCTTATTAATGGTCCTTCAGTTCGCAGTACTGTGCCGAATATGTAACTCACTCTAGGAACTCCCTAGACTTTCAAGAGCGCCTCGCCCTCTATTTTTGTAAGCTCCATGTACCTGTTTAAAATGCTTTGTAAAGACCCTATTTATTCCGCTTTCACCACCGCCGCCGGCAGTGCATTCTTTGCACACACCACTCTCTTTGTGAAACACTTACCCCTGGTATATTCTCTGTGCCTATGTCCAAGCACCTTAAAACTCTACCCCCTTGTGTTAGCCGTTTCAGCCCTGAGGAAATAAAAATAACCTCTGACTATGCACACGATCAATGCCTCTCATCATCTTATACACCTCTTTCAGGTCACCTCTCATCCTCCGTTACCAGATGGCGAAAACTCCATGTACACACAACCTGTTCGCCTAAGGTACGCCCTCCAGTCCAGGAAACATCTTTGTAAATCTCCTCAGTACTGTCTGTCTAGTATCCACAGACCCTTTCTATAGCGTCTGTAGTATTGACCCTGGATGGGGAAAATCTGCTTGCATTCACCCTGTTTATTTCCCGAACTCTTCCTTGCAAATTATTGAAGCTTACTGAAATTTCAAAACTGTAAGTAGGTGGACAGAGGCGTCCACGATATTCTGTCTGTGGCCTCACCAACGTGCTGTGCAGATTCAACATGACGTCCTAACTCTTGTACTCAGTGATCTGATTGTGAAGGCCAATGGGATCAGAGCTCAATACGAGCCGATCTGCTCGTGACGCCGATTTGCTGTAATTATCGATCTCTATCACCAGGTCTCTTTTTTAAATGCAGCGCACTATAGTCTACACATTGAATACGTGCTTTGAAATCTGTTGTACCTTTCCGCACAACGCAGATCATCTCACACTTGCTGTTATTAAATGCCACCTGCTATTTTCAGCCCATTTCCTGGCCAGTCACATCAAGCTACAAGCTTGGATAGAGTTCCTGGCTGGAACAATGCTTCCAACCTAGGAGTTGTCATAAAATTATTCTGATTCAGATATCTACATCGACATCAAAGTCATTAGCATACATGATAATTAACAACCGGCCTAACACCAATCCCTGCTGTAGACTTCTCAGAGTCAAAGAATCAACTATCGACTCTCTGCTATTCCAGAAAAGAACGTTTATCAAACCGTCCTGAAGCCGTAACTAAATTCGCGTGGGTGCAAAACTTCTGCTTAGAAAGGTCCTTGGAATATTACTTCGATCTCTTTCGTATGCTCAGAAGAACATACGCACAATGTGTTGTATTTTGATGCATGTCATCAGGTGATACTCTGACTTTCGTAATTCAAATGACTCGAAATGACGAGAATAAGCGACAAAAAAAAAGATCCTATCTTGCCTCACAATAAAATGTGCCAGATTTCCCCTGCCAAGCTCATGTCCCGCCTTGAATGTCAGAAGCAAATGTGGTCGCTGGATGGGACAACATCATTTTGTTTGAAGTTGATTGTCCATGTTGATTGTTCACGATGATTGTCTGTATTAGAAACAACATTTATCATAAAGTGGCCCATTTCTTCAGCAGTGACGTCAGATGTCTTGGAAAGTACATTGGCAACATTCATATTATCTTTTGTTTAAAAGTTAACTACTTGTAACATCCCTTGAGGATACGAATTCATGTCACGGTAAGAGAGTCAGAAAAACACTTTCATTAACTGTTTTTGTAGCTGCTTGTCCCTCATGCGACAGACATCATAACCACACTAATTGCCTCAGTGGAATTGCTCTCACTTGTATATAACTCTGTAACACCAGTGAGCAGTTGGATCGTTCCGTACAACTGAACGTTGCCTCTGACGGAATATGGGATATCCAGCGATTTACTACATTGCGTGCGTTTTCTATCCTACAATTGTAGCGATCGGTATCCCTGGTAAGGTACTGGAGCTGGTCACTCAGTGTATGGTCTCGTCGTCATTTTGCTTTTGTTCCTCTGCACTATTTGGACTTTTACTGAGCACTCATGCTAATTTCGTCTGAATTTTTTTTCCAGAATTGAAGACTGAAGCACATGATAGTTTCTTATTCATATTCCATATCTTTTCTGCTTGATGCTTTTTATTTCGTTTTGTCAATTGCGTTGGTGCTGATTTTGCCATAGTTCTATAGTTTCACTTGCTCGGCTTTCTGAACCGACAGGGGTCGCTTTTCCTGATCCATAGTTGTTTCAACTGACCGGCAATCGAATAAACAGAACAACTAAAGTATAACTTACGCATTAAAGCTCATGATTTCACTACAATTAATCCCTTCAGTTACTTCACCACAAAGAATGGAAATGGTTTTGCATATGGAGCGATCGACCTTCTCTGGTACGTGAGTCGTGAAGATCATATGCCCGGTTCTAATCTATCGGAAAGTCGCCAACCCACTGCTAATTCTGTCTATTATTGTCCAGCCAGAGTGCACTGGCAGAATCCGCACAAATTAGATTTCTTGTTTTCATTTCCAAAAAAAGCATACCATTGGAAAAATAGTGGGACTTCAAACAAATGCAGCTAATGATAATCCTGTGATTTTTATCATTCTCCAAATTTCTTGTAGTTAATTTAATAGCGATTGTGATCCTACCACGGGGAAAATGCGGACTCTCCAAATGCATCACCCGTTACCTGGTTGGAATGGCAACAGCGGATCTGATGCTGATTATCGTTCATGCCTTACTGGAGCAGACCAACAATATCTACATTTATTCCAGATCTCTGCTCATCACTCCTGTATGTGCTCTGATACTTGAATTATTTGTTATCACGAGAGACTGTTCTGTTTGGTTTACGGTCAGTTTTACCTTCGATCGTTTCATCGCAATATGTTGTCGAAAGATCGGGGAACGATACTGCACTGAGAGAACAGCAACGGTGGTTCTGGTGACCGTGGTTATTGTGAGCTGCGGGAAAAGTGTCCCCATTTACTTTGCCGTTGAACCTTACGACATTATTGACAACATGCTGTGGCGTTGCGCCTTCTCACAAGAATATGCTACTTTACCTGTGTGGAAAGGATACGAATTGCTGGATAGCGTTGTTACACCTTTGCTACCAATCGGCTTAATTCTTGTTTTCAATGGGTTAACAGTGAGACATATAATTGCGGCAAACAGAGTCCGCAGAGGGCTTCGGAAGAGTAGCGATAATCTGAAAGATACCGAGGTAGAAAACCGCAGAAAATCGATGATGTTATTGTTTGCAATTTCAACTAATTTCATATTACTTTGGATTCCCTATGTCGCTCATTCTCTAAAATGGCAATTGGAAAATTACTTTTATCAGGACAAATATTTGAGTTCCCCGGTATATATACTACAGCAAATTGGTGTCATGTTGGAAGCTCTTAGTATGTGCACTAATACTTGTATCTATACACTAACACAGAAGAAATTTAGACAAGAGCTGAGGTATGGAATGAAGTATGTGTTTACGTTAAATGGCCATCTGTGTAGATAATTGCGTAATAATTGCTATTCAGCGGAGTTCTAGATTACTTCAGTAGAATTGGCAAAACGTCATAAAATCAAACAATCATGTGCCTGGTCATCCTGAAATGAATGATTTCCAAACAATCTCAGAGACTTCACAATCATCCGCTAAACGGTACCGCAGAATAAAAGGCGGGACCAGCAGGCTCCAGGACAGCTTCATCAACCAGGCTACCAAACTGATTAACTCACGCTGATCTGAGTGTTTTTTCTGTGTTACATTGACTGTTCTATTTATTATAAATTATTATAAATTACTGTGAGTGCACATTACTCATTTAGATGGAGACATAACCTGAAGGGTTTTATTCTCATGTATGTGAAGGATTTAGGAAATTAAGTCAATTCAATCACAAGGGGAGGAATGACTTCCGGACTCTTCGGGGTGTGATGTTTCAAAACGCTCATAGTCGGGTAAAAGAGAATAAGGGGAAAGCGTTTTAAATACAGAGAGAGTGCGATAGTATCGCAGCTGCAGAAAGGGAGGACACTGTGATGGGATTGTAAGTTAATAGACTGTGAGTGCAACTCAGAAATAGGAAGTGAACAAACTCGTTTGAGAGTATTCTGTACAGAGCTCCCATCACAAAACGAAAACACTGCACATAGACAGTGACAGATCGGGAGACGAATTTTGCTCAGGTGCCATATCAACACGGCTGTTGCCACAGGCAACCTCAGGGGAACTTCCTCGGGTTAAAAGGTTTGGACGTGACAGAGTCTCTCAGTTGTGTCCAGGAAGTAGTCCTGGCACAAAAAACGGGCAGGCGGTCGAGCGAACAGTCCATCCTAGAACTAGTACTGGAAAGTGAAATGGGTCAGTTAACAGATCTCTCCGCTGGTCAGTATTTCAGAACGATAGAGCACAGCTATTCCACATTTACCAATACCTCACACTGGGACAGGATCAGATAGCATGGATTGTACTTAATGGATGCTATTAGGTAGGATCCTGGTAGGAGAATTTGGGAGGTGATGTGACCCTCAAATGCACAACAGAAATGTGGAGATTGTTAATGGAGCACTGGACTTTATTCAGTATAGGCTACTTCCATTGAGGAGGCGAACGGATGACCGTGTAACGCAACCCTGGTTGATAAAAGATATGAAACACCTCATCAAAAAGAAGAAATAAATATACAAAAGGTTTTGGAAGAAAGGATCAGGCAGGGCTATAGAAAGTCACAATGTAGCAAGGAGGGAATTAATAATGTACTTAGAAGTGTTAGAAAGGGCCACGAGAAGGCCTCGGAGAACCGCATTAAGGTAGGTGGCAAACAGTGGGATGAGAGTGGGAGAGATCAGCGACAAAAGCTTCCTTAATAAGCTGGTAAGGAAGGCGGGCTCTGTCGTGGGCAAAGTACTGGAGAGTTTAACATCGGTAGCTGAGCGAAGGGCGCTGAGTAGGCTACGGTCAATTATGGAAAACTCTGAACATCCTCTACATAGCACCATCCAGAGACAGAGAAGCAGTTTCAGCGACAGGTTACTATCGATGCAATGCTCCTCAGACAGGATGAAGAGGTCAATACTCCCCAATGCCATTAGGCTTTACAATTCAACCGCCAGGACTTAAGAACTTTTAAAAGCTATTATTAATGCTTTTTGAGATAGTGATTTAGATGCATATCATATTTTTACTGAGTTAAGTATTGTATGTAATTAGTTTTGCTACAACAAGTGTATGGGACATTGGAAAAAACGTTGAATTTCCCCATGGGGATGAATAAAGTATCTATCTATCTATCTATCTATCTATCTATCTATCTATCTATCTATCTATCTATCTATCTATCTATCTATCTATCTATCTATCTATCTATCTATCTATCTATCTATCTATCTATCTATCTATCTATCTATCAAAAGTGCAAGCGTGTGTTTGGAGTGCAAGGAGACATTGAAGGTTTTTAATGATACTTTACTTCGATATCTCCCAGTGAGAGCAACATTGATGAATGTGGATACAGCGAAAAAGGGCAGTCGTACTGGGCATGCAGACACTTAGAATTACGAGCTGCAAATTGGGAAAACTTTAAAATAAATATTTCCCCGTTGCAAGAAGGGATGTATTCCAGGTAATTAGAGAAAGCGAGCGAATGTTTAGCTCGGCTTTTGGACATGACATTTCCGCCAACACTGGCCACAGAGAATGACACATGTTATTTCTTTATTCAAGAAATATAATGTAGTCCTGATAATTACAGGACAGTGAGTCTTCGGTCAATAGTGGGCAAGCTATTGGAAAGGTTTCTTAGAGACAGAATTTATGAGCATCTGGAGAAGCGTCTCCTGTTTGGGGAGTGTCAGCATCGTTTTCTGAGGGCAGGTCGCCCCTTATGAGCCAGAATGAATTCCATGAAACAAGTGAAAAGTAGGCAGATGAGGTCGGAACAGTCTATCTGAGGTATATTAATTGTTAGGATGTTTGACTGGGTTCCCTATGGTGCAGGTATTCAGAACGTCAGCTGGCCTGGGATCTAGTGAAACCTGGCTGCATAGGTTCAGTACTGGCTAACCTAGGGAAGGCCGGTTTGGCAGTGGATGGAGATGTTCCGCAAGGAATATATAATCTTTAGTCCACTCCACTACTATATCTAGACTCTGCTATTACAGTGTACTGAGAGGCCGACATTAACGAGACCGTCCTGCAGCATTTTGATAACTTACTGAGTTGGAGCTAGTGATGAAAGCAAAAATACTGAATTCAGACTGAAATTCCACGTTCTCCAAACCAAAATCTTGTTTATTATTTAGAGGGCAGATGCTATGATTGCATGAAAACAATATTTTCCAATAGAACCGTGCAACTCAGAAGCAGCATTTCAAATTATTCAGCAGCATCCATTTGTGCTCCCGAAACAAACCAGCCTCTCTGAATGCGAATTTCAAATTCCCAAATCAAGTACATACCAATTTGTCTTAATATAAATTTACCTTTGAACAGCGGGTTTACCCTAACTAGAATAGATTATTATTACTAGTATATCAATCACTTTAACCTTGATTTCACTAGGCAGTGTAGAATCCGTGTTTCACTCTGAAATCAACAGCAAAGCAAACAAACAACAGAACACAATCTAAACACGCAGGTAAGACAAAACAAAAATCTAAGCTTGGCGTTTCTTCCTTCAACACTTTTGTCGGTAACTGGTCTATATCCTCGAGTAAAAATCCTTGTCAAATATTCAAAAGAACAAAGGGAAACCAGATGCGTGTGATTGTGGCCCCCCGCACTAAGACTTTATACATGTCGAAAAAAGAAGCTGTTCCTGATATTCACATGTTCCTGGAAATTTGTTTCAACCAGTGAAGCAGACATTAGTAGGCAGTTAGATTCTATTGTGAAAGAAAGGATTAATTCAAATATCATTTAAGTACAATCCTGGCAATCACAATACTAGACTTCCGTTGATTCGCGCACGCATTACCTTTGTTTCTGTTTGAACTGAACTCACAAATGGCCAGTTCCTGTGCAATAATTCACATTCCCAATGCGTTCACACTTCAGACTATCGCAGAGCATGACATACTAACAGATAACAAATAAACAATGATTAGAATCATACAATAATTAAGAAATCCTTTCGAGTCTATACCAAAGGGACACTTGAAATTATGTACCGTCCGCAAGTTAGAATTCAGTATATAGAAATCATGATGTCAGCACGTGACCAAATCTCTAACGTCTTAAACTTGCTCTCACCTCTAATCACTGACCAAAGATAGGACTGAGACTAAGTGAACGATTTGTTGCATTATATCAAGCTCAATAATCGCCATTACCACCGGTAAAGTAACAGATTGGAACTGTACTGGGAACTTTGTCCCTCGCACCTCCAATCGGTAACTACCGTCTGTAATGTCTCAGCGGTGGATTGAAAGTGTATTCCTTTTGTGTGATATCGGAGAGCAGAGCTGAGGATGATTGTGTCCAACAGAGACTTTTTCAGAAACAGCTCTATTTCTATCTTTGAAGCCTGTGGTCTGGAAGTAGAAGCCGGACAAACATATAAACCAATGAAACCGATAGATAAGATAGAGACAGTGAAGTTGTTTCCACTGTTAAATGAGACTAGAACCTGGGGATATAGCCTCACGATTTAGATTGTGGACGGTGGTGAGGAGGAACTGCTTTTCCCAGAGAGTGGCGAATCTGGGGTATTCTCTGTCCAGTGAAGCAGAACAGGCTGCCCCAGTAGGGGAATTAATGGTTATTTAAGAAAGACATGCAGGTGGAGTTAACTCCATGGTCAGATCGGGTAATGCTTTTCTCATCAGTGTCTGTTCATAGAGTCAAAGATTCTTGTAGGTTGCACAAGTTTTTGACAGTTTTTAGACAGTTTTTGAACCAAGGTTGAGACAATCAAAGTTATTTGTCGGTAAATACAAATTTACTTTAATGTAAATGTACCTTACCGGTCATTATTACAATGTGTGATTTAGACTCTGTGGGCTCGAGGATATAATCTCTTTGTTCAGTAAGGGACTCAAGTCGGACCACGTGGGTGAGTTACAGAGCGATCCAGAGCTGGGTCGCTAGCGGTTTCCAATTCAGCGTGATGGATTCTGGAAACGCTGCAATTCCAAAGGACTTGGATTCGTGTAATTGGAGTGTATACCTTCAGAAATAACTGTTGTGAAAATGGCCGCAATATGAGGAGTCTGGCTTTGGTCAAGGGGCGCATATTAAGAGAGAATGCCCAATCCTGAGACATGAAAGATCAGAGCAAGGCGGTTCACCCTTGAAGGGGCCAGAAAGACCTATACCACATAGTAACACGGTGGACGCACCATCATCCAGGGAATTGTACGCTGAGGCTCAATAACGGTATCAGCCCTCACCAACATGCGTGTGTGAACAAATGTGTGATGAAACCGGAAGACCTCAGTTAGTGGAAAGTTTTCAGGCCGCCCTGTTACCTTTTTAATGACACTGCAATACAGTCAACACCATTCATGAAAAAAACCACAAAGTGCAAGATGCAATATAAATTTATCTAACGTGGATTCACAATAGATTCGCAACTGGGCCATAAGAGTGTACCATTGAAAGTTAGAATAAGAGAAATGGCTTTGAAGCATTCAGAGAGCGGAAAACATATGATGTTGTGTGATTATATGGCCAAAGCCTCCTTTGTTTTGACCCCGTTAATTGTATGGTTTGGAAGGTGCAAATGCATGAATCCATACACAATTCATGGATCTCAGTCGGAGAATATGAGGATAGAATACGCACAATGGGTGAAATGTGGATAAAACCGGAGGAGCTGAGCAATGATCAAAGAAATGGGCTGGTGGCCTAAGATGGAGGATGCTGTGGACAATTTGTTGATAAATATTTGAATTGTGCTTAATGTGGTGCTGCAGAACTACAAATAAAGGAGCCCTTCGACACATCAGACCGTTTGAAGGGCTTCGGACTACTTTGCAGATATATTGTGTTGGTCCGTTACCGCCCACCCAGGGAGGCTACAGATATACTCTGGTACTAATAGATACTTTGACTAAGTTTCCCTAGTTTCCCTGGTTTCCCAGTTACTACAAACACAGCAAAGGCCTCTGAAAAAATACATTTTGTAAAGGAATTGCTCTTGCTGGGGTCTATCCCGGAGTATCAATTCCACTTGCTGGGGACAATCCCGGAGTATCAATTCCACTTGCTGGGGACTATCCCGGAGTATCAATTCCACTTGCTGGGGTCTATCCCGGAGTATCAATTCCACTTGCTGGTGTCTATCCCGGAGTATCAATTCCACTTGCTGGGGACTATCCCGGAGTATCAATTCCACTTGCTGGTGTCTATCCCGGAGTATCAATTCCACTTGCTGGGGACTATCCCGGAGTATCAGTTCCACTTGCTGGGGTCTATCCCGGAGTATCAATTCCACTTGCTGGGGACTATCCCGGAGTATCAATTCCACTTGCTGGGGACTATCCCGGAGTATCAATGCCACTTGCTGGGGACTATCCCGGAGTATCAGTTCCACTTGCTGGGGTCTATCCCGGAGTATCAATTCCACTTGCTGGGGACTATCCCGGAGTATCAATTCCACTTGCTGGAGACTATCCCGGAGTATCAATTCCACTTGCTGGGGACAGTCCCGGAGTATCAATTCCACTTGCTGGGGACTATCCCGGAGTATCAATTCCACTTGCTGGGGACTATCCCGGAGTATCAATTCCATTTGCTGGGGACTATCCCGGAGTATCAATTCCACTTGCTGTGGACTATCGCGGAGTATCAGTTCCACTTGCTGGGGTCTATCCCGGAGTATCAATTCCACTTGCTGGGGACTATCCCGGAGTATCAATTCCACTTGCTGGGGACTTATCCCGGAGTATCAATTCCACTTGCTGGAGACTATCCCGGAGTATCAATTCCACTTGCTGGGGACTATCCCGGAGTATCAATTCCACTTGCTGGGGTCTAGACCGAAGCAACGAAACGGATTAAGGCACATATTTCACAGCTCCACAGAATGGAGGATGTCATGGCTCTTTTAGGGATCTAACAGAGATTTCATAAACACTGTTAACCACAGTCAAGAGAAAGTGTGGAAGGATGAATCAAACACTGAAAAACTTTGATTGCAAAAGTGGTGGAACATCATGGAACAACGTGGCTTGTAGCTTTGCCTTTTGCCTTGATGATAATATGGAATACAATAGCCTATTCAACAGGTTACTCGCCTTAGAAACGTATGACTGAAAGGGACATAAAATGTTTTAGGATTAAATTTGTCAGACAGGAAATCGATGGGATTTTGTCAGGAAAGTGGGTACAAAAATGGGAGAGTCTGTGAAAGAGGCCAATTATGTGGTAATCCACCTAAAGGGGGAGATGAGACAACAGAGCCTACTTTGAGTCACAGGTCAGTCTGGATTCTAAATTCTTCAGGACAAAGCGTGATGATTAGAATACAGCAACCTTCTCTCTTTTTAAATCGAAGCTATTATGGGGTCTAGTAAATTATAGGCAAACAAGTTCATCAGTGGACAAAGTACAAACCGTGGGTGGTACCATATCAACGAGCTGAAATTTCTGGTGGAGAAGCAGGTATGTTATTACCATCAGTGCCAGATGTACATGATAGCACTGATTTGGGTGAGTTGAGGATGGAAAAAGTGTTCCAAGAAGTTTGGGGAGAGTCGTATCAATGGGGTAATAGTCAGTTCCCTCACCCTGAGAGCAGGGCCATTCGTCAAAAAAATCAAAGAGAAAGGAAAAGATCCGAGAGCCTGTTCCCCCTTTTCCGAAACAGAATTGGGTGAGTATAAATGGATGCCTTGAGTCTAAAGAGAAGCCTTATTCGATGGTCTAGAAATAAAAATAGAAATAAT
Organism: Hemitrygon akajei; assembly: GCF_048418815.1. Lineage (NCBI taxonomy): Eukaryota > Metazoa > Chordata > Chondrichthyes > Myliobatiformes > Dasyatidae > Hemitrygon > Hemitrygon akajei. The sequence goes on along the minus strand of NW_027331973.1, from coordinate 2,836,123 downwards.
TTAAGATTCTCACTGAAAATAAGAACGGATATCACCCTTGTATTTTACTGGTTTCATTCAATATGATGAGAATGTTGTATTTTGTTGTGATGTCATTAACCATGATTGGGCCAGAGTCAGTTTATTCCAGGAATAGTATGGCGGACATTTATGTCAATAGTGATAACATGCTTTGGAAAACACTCAGTAAACCCAAAAGAAATCCTCACAACGGACCCGGGTGATACGAATTAACAAAAGAGAAACAGAGGATTGAAATTTGTTTTATACGATGTAATGAAGGAGAACTTCCACACCCAATGCACTGATACAGCTGAATACCTGTGGGAATATGTGGCCACCAATCCCTCACTTGACTGCAGACTGGACACGTGTTGTGGAGGCGGACAGGGAAATAATCCATCACTGGACGGAAGACACTAAACTAATTAATACACATTCTGGTAAGGCAAATGAAGTGCTCAGCTGCCCAGGCTTTTGGAGTACATTTTAGAATTGTGGGACAGATGCTCAAACATTTCCGTGGATAAGAATTACACGCTGTTGTAATGCTATTTTATGTACCCTCATAAATGATTGCTCAATGGGTATCAAACGAGAAGATGGAAGGCAGAACTAATGGAAAATAAAAGCGGATAATTCTTTCAGGAAATACAGAGAATGCGGTCAGTATAAATTCAGTGGATTTATTTCGTAAACAGTAATATTTCATACAGAATGTAACCGTTCCACACCTATTGGGGTTCCGTAGGAGTCCTCTGGGCATCCAACCGAATGAATGGGGGATAGTGATTCCAAAATAAATGTCTTTGTATGCAGAGGAGGCAGATGTTCGCCAGAAGAAACTACAGTGTAATCAATGACGGAGGAATCAAACAAACAGGTTGTCTTTGTTTTCCAAAGATTTGGTTGTCTCTGAACTGATTCTTGTTCTGGGATAATGCAAATTGGGCAATTTAACGTGGACGAAAGAAGCTTCGTATAATGACCTGCTAATCCCCAAACCATTCCCAGTCAAGTACTTATTTAATCAAAGCAACTGCGTGTGTTCACAAGGAATTTAAGTTAATGACCTGCTAAATCTGAGACCGTTCTCACAGGAATAGCTGCTTACTATGTAAACTGCCAGACCTACAAAAGAGGCAACCTGTAATCTCGTTAGACTCTTTCTGTTGTCCCCAGTTAGCTGGTTTAGACCAGTCAGAGTTAAAGCAATCATAAATTGGAAAAGCAGGGGCGGGCAGAGTCATGACACAGTGTTGGCTTTAGCCCTGTACAGTGACCAGTGAGAAGCTGACCTAAATAGCCCAGGTGACCGGGAGTCAATGGGATGGAGATCCACATGATGAGAAACACTATAAGAGCCAGGAACTCCAAATACACCTGGACGATAACTCTTCAGCAACGGTCGACCAAACATCGCCGAAGCGGAGAAGCCCACGGACACTTGGAGACTGGGAGCGCAAGGAATGTCTGGCCAGCGTAGAATGCTTTTCCCAGTAGGGAAAACTGCAGGGGACTCGGTCCAATCCTTCTGTAACCCCACTGGTCACGCCTTCTGACATCGAAAAGGGCCCATTAATTCCGTCTCTGTCTTTAACCAGCTGATTACTTTTGAGTCCACAAAAGCGTATTACCCGCAATCCCATGTGCTTATCAGGAAATTTCTTAAATGTCACCCACACCACATTCATGTTCCCAATTTTCAATCTGTTTGTCCTTTACTGAACCTACACTTACTCTGCCAACGCTGTTGCTGCTGTTCATCCAGCCCCGTGGGTGGGGATGTGGGGTCTGAGTCTGTGTGTCTGCCTGTAGCACACTGTGTACAGAAAACAATGAACGATTGACTATCTGTGTTTCAGTGTATTGAAAATGAGTGTCTGCATCTTGGGCTTAGTGTGGGACTGAATGAATCTGCTGTATCGGGATATTGAACTGATTAGCTGCCGGTTACTCTGTGCTCTGTGACACAACTTTTGTGTGAGAGAGGAGCGGCTGCTCTCAACCTTGTCCCTTGACAGGAGAGGAAATCAGATTTGAATGAAGTCTTACTCTGTGGGTAGGAGAAGAAAACTGGGTCGATCAGGGAGAGGTAAAAGTCAGACGGCCGGTGCGCGCGCACACACACACACACACACACACACACACACACACACACAAACACACGAATCACATATCGATAGTCACTTATCTGTCAGTGTGTCTGATGGTTGTCATTCATTTCCAGCCATTCTACAGGTATTCATATTACAATTTATAGTACTGTTTTTCTTATTTTCCGGTCTGCCAATTCCATCGCAGACTGAAACATTTCTTCTCTATTTTAATATGACCTCTGGCAGATTTGAAATGCTTAAAATACTGGAGGATCTCAGTAGAGATTGTCCAGCACAATCTGTGTGTAGCTTGGATTTCCAGTATCTGCAGAGTTTTTCGTGTGTGTGTGTGTGGGGGGGGGGGGGGGCGGGGGGCAGGATGGAGTTGAAGCACAGAAGGACAGTTAGAATGGGAAACCGCAGGGCAGATATGTGGGATCGTTCTGTCGGTGTTGGTGAACACCGTTTACAGATGTATAATTAGTACAATTAATATAATTATGCACAAGATATATAATTATACAATTAGTATAATTATGCCCAAGAATTTTGATGCATTTGCCTTTAATCGGCACAATATTTACATCGGAGCCAATAGTGTTCAACTAAAGTGCTTGATCAAGTAACTGTAACCAGGAAAATTATTCAGAGGTGCAATCATATCTCTGGAGACCGAACTATTGTATAAATCAAGGACGATTGATTACATCAGCTGAGAGTGTCTGCTGGATCTGTGAGTTCAGGAGTAACAAAATTCATATATTCTCACTGTAATGGCATATCCGGTCATATTGCTAATACAGGAAGTTTACTATCCTTTTGTTTCAGTCTTTGGAATTCTCTGTTAAGCCGCAGTGTCAGCTGCCCTTGCTGGGAATTTATGTGAAATCCAATGTTGCGATAGTTTCTGTTGCTGTTTTCCACTGTCTCCTGTCCAGTCCCGGTTTTCCGCGCTTCAGGAATGGAATGGAAACACCGGGGATGTGGATTCTGGGATCTGCATCAAAATCAAACCGCTGCAGTAATTTAGCGAATCAACTTGGGCCTGTGTGTTGATTTGTCCATCTTCGTCTGCCTGTGTGTTAGTGCTCGTGTACGTGTGTGCATGTTTGTGTGTGGACAGCAATGGGTTGAAAGCCTGAAGGAGAATTCAAAATGGGAAACCGCAGGTAAAAAAGTTGGTGTCGGTGATTTCGGTTTAGAGATGAATAATTCGTCAACGAAAAACTGGAATCTGTAAATAATGCTGCTCCGTGATAAAGCTCATTCGCTGTCATTAGAGCTCCGGCATTGTTTGCATCAGATGATTTACTGCTGGGGTAATGCCCAAGAATTTTGATGCATTTGTCTTCAATCGGCCCAATATGTACATCGGAGGCAATGGTGTCGAACTAAAGCGCTTTTTCAACTAACTGTAGCTTTGCCAGGCGTATAATCACGTCTCTGGAGACTTATTCTCTGTATCACTCAGGGCCGTTTCGAACGCATCGGCTTAGAGTGTCTGCCGGAGCTGTGAATTTAGGAGTCACAGAAGTCACAGATTCTCACTGAAATGGAGTATCCAGTCATTTATCGGATACAAAAAGTTTACTATCCTTTTATTTCAGGCTTTATAATTCCAGATAAGCCACCGTGTCAGCTGCCCTTGATGGGAATTGAAATTTAGTTCCAATGTTGTGATTGTTTCTCTCGCTGCTATCCACTGTCACCTGTTCAGTCCAGGTGCTCTGCATTTCATGAATGGAATGGAAACAGCGGGAATATGAATTGTGGGATCTGTATCGGAAACAAACTGCTGCAGGAATTTAGCGATTCGGCTAACGTCTGTGGAATTCAGTGGATTGGGCAGCGTTCCTCCAGATGTTTCTGATCAATCATGGGATGTTCGGGGATCCGTGCTTTTGGTCCTGTAGCAGCTACAGTGTATTTATGATTATTCTGTTAACACAGTTCGCCGAGGTTGTACCAATTGTTTGTCTGTGTTTGTATGTGAGCGGTTCTCTGAGTTGGGTGTAACAAAGAAACCATCGATTGGTAGTAACAAGTTTGCAAATGTGAGCAGTTCCATGTTGTAGCATGAAACTTGTGGATTTTCAATGAAAGTGTCTGTTGTGACTAAATGTGAACCAGTTGATGGAGAGCACAATGAAGTTGTTGCAGAGCCACGTGCTGCTTCATATTTATCAATACTGGGAATTGTATTATGTTACATCTTCATCTGACACGGTTACAGACATCTGACTACCGAGCTTGCTGCTGGCCGTAGAATTCCTCTCCTCTGCTTTCCTGAAATAAATTCAGTGGGGGGCGTCATGTCTGTCTTATGGTTCTACATTTTGCAGGTGTTACCAGTATAGCTGGTAGTGCGCGCAGTAAGGCTGAATTTGTACTAGGCTGTTCCGTTTCCTGTGCCCGCTCTCTGCAAAGTCCTTCCCATGTGTGCCGCTGCTGCAGAGAATGGCAGCTCACCCTGAAGGCGTTATGTTGACGGAACCGTTGGAATATCCTGTGCCTATAGAATCGGTATGTGGATGAAAACACAAATAGTCTGTCGATGGAGAAACGAGATTTATTTCAGTTTGACGCTCTCTCCTCAATTAATTCACATTACTGCCAATCCAGTTGCCCTTACAGCCGCTTACTGTCACCGTCGGGTGTGTTACCTTCCAAAGCTTCCCAAAGAATGCATCACTTCAACTGTTTTTAAATAATGTTATTGTACATGACTACACCTTTCCTGACTGTCCATTCCCTACGAATGCCATTTTCATTGAATGTTATATAAATTTAGGGAAATAAACCGAGTGTATTCATCCTGTCGATACTCCTCGTTATCAGACTTAGACAGATCCATATGTTGACCGTTCATTCAGCTCCACTTCAAACAATAATATTCTTGCTGTCCAACTTCTCTCACACTGGAATTACTTATCCCCTAGTAACATGTTAATAGATCACTCCTGCACTGCATTCAGCGTAATACCATTTTATTCTATGGCTGGCCGGGTATTACTGAACACACCAGTCCAAGTACAGCCTTACTTGATGTTGCACTGCCGCTTTTAGGGAACTATAGACTTTTACTTCCTCTGTTCTACTGCAATCGCCAGGAACAAACCGTTTATAGTGGATACTCCTCATTGATTGACTCTCCCAACTGCATCTCCACCTCATCGGAATTGAGCCGCATTCCACACTCCTCGGCCCACTTACAGAGACGATCATAATTTCAGTGGAATTCGGTAACACTATATAACCTGTCCACTATATAAACTGTACTGGTAACAGCCATACCTGTAAAAGTGTCGAACGAACCATGTCTTGTATTTTGTTTTCCGACCACCGATTCAGAAGACAGAAAACAATAAACCAAGTATAAATACCTGAGGCATATCGTTAGTCAGTCCCTTTAGTCCGAAAAAAAATTCTTCCATCACCTTCTCCCCTGTACTTTGAAGCCAATTATATATCAATTCAGCCAATTTGCATGCCAGCTAACTATTGAGAATAACTTACCCTCTGGAAGGTCTCCACATGTATCGAACACGCCCACCGATCTGCCCCCGTTGAACGGTAGACCGCGACGACTAGTCCTGAGCAGCTCTGGTGAATTCCAACGCAGCGGCAGCTGTGTGGACTCCAGTCGTGCAACTTGTGCTCCATACTGAGCCTCTCTCACACGCTTCAACATCAAAGCATTTGCCAGATTTCCCTGAGAGTATGGTTCGGTCAGGGCACACATACGACCTGTGCACATGAGCATCAAAGATTATCGCGAATCCATCCTTTTGTATCTGATAGGCTCACGCAACAGCCCTCCGATTTGGAGTTACTCCGGGCTCTCCACCCCCGTCTCTCCCGTCACCTGGTGATCAGCCTCACTGCTGAGTTGTTGACCGACTTGCCAGACCACCGGCAACAATCTCAGCTGAGTTCATCTGTTAAAACCTTAGAGACGAATTAAACCCTGGAGCTCAGCCAGTTCCCAGAGGAAAACCAGGACTTAGCCAATGCCTTCAGTAAATAGAAATCCAGCACCTTGACTCCTCCCTGACAATACACTGCGCGATGGACTGCTCAGTCAACGCGCTACTGCACAGCTTTATTCGCCCATCCCTCTCAGAATGGTCCACCCTTCATTAGACCGGATCTACGGAGTGCGTACAATGGATCTCCATCACAGCTTTATTCGCCCATCCCACTCCGCAGCGGGTGTAAACCACTCAGAATGGTTGTCCCTTCATTAGACCGGATCTACAGAGTGCGTACAATGGGTCTGCATCTGCCAGGTGATGAGTGGAAGCGGGTGTAATGCCAGTGGTCACTACGAACGCCGGGAGATGATCTTACGACTTCCCAACAATTTAGCTGTTTTCCAAACCTCCATGAACGAGATGCCCCTCGCCGCAGGTAGTTTCTCGTTTGGTTATAATCTGCAAACAAACGGTGGGTCATTAAGAACAAATCAGCACATGAACAAGTTTGTGCGCTGTTTTGCCGACTAACCAACATTGAAGTTGTACTTTCTCTGACCCGGGCTAGCTCACGGTGTACACAGCTCCTCTGCAACGGGTATGTGACCTTTTGCTATCTTCATGGTTACCAATCCCGGCATTCCCTGCGAAGGTATCTACGGTGGAAGACCCGGTGGTCAAAGCTCTGCTGCTCCAACTGCCGGAAGAGGGCACGGTGGACTGTCCGGACTTCCAACCGCACCTACTGCCACCATGTCAACCCTCTTCGGCGCCCAGCCAGACTACTGAAAACTGGGGAACATGTATGAATGTCCACAGCTGAATTTTGTTCATACATGGGAATTTCAAAATATGAATATCTTAGGAATATATTTCAATGAATGGCGAAGCTAGCCGGGACGTCATCACTTTGATCGGTTGAAGCTGTAGAAGCAAGAAAAGTATCAATATGGTTAACGATAGTCAGTAGGATTAGTAATGGTGCTATTCTACTGGGTAGCGGTGATATCATTTAGCTCAGATATAGTTTAAGGGAAGTAGTGGAAACATCAACGAGGTCAGTGAAATTTTAGTAAAGCACTGACAACTCTGCTTATAGAACGGAAGTGTCTCTACGAACTATACAACAGGTGTGTAATCGTTCTGAAGTTTCAGCATTACAGTCAATGTGTCTGCTGTAGTCCAATCCAATTCTAGGCATTGTCTCTCCTGTAGCTGAGACTCATGACCGTGTGTGCGCGTAATGGAACATTCGTGCACATTCAATCGGCTGTGTTTCATATTACTGCCCATCTAAGTTTGTATAAAGACCTCTTTATTCTGTTCCTTGCAATGTTTTGTCTCATTCTAGCAAAACGCAGACATTATTTCAGATATTTTTTTTTGCAAACAGAAGCTCCTCATGTTATTTTGCATACATTTATAATTGAAAATATCCCGTAGTTCCGAAACTGCCGAAATATAACGGGTTAACTGCATCTCATTTTGACAGTAATTAATCTGATCAGTGAAGTGCAATAATTATCCCTTGTTTTTATCACACAGTCCAAATGAAAGTAAAAAAAAAAACGCCTGCACATTTATTTGCAGCATTCAGCACATTTTATATTCAAGAGTTATGTATGTTAAACGTAGGTTTACGTATGCACAGGGTATTTTAACAGTTATATTCATTATTTTATTCCTGGCATGAGATATCAGAGAGAAAAAACGCACATGGCAGTTCTGTAAAGCTGTAAATAATGATGGATCTCCTTTCTTATGTTCCTCGATGGGTTCCATTATCTGAACCTAGGGAACACAAGCTGCATCTATTTTCGCCATTAAGGTTCTTATCCTGATCCACTGAACGATGTCTGGATTTATTTTCGTGTGAATGGCTAAATAAAAGAGTATAAACACAAGCATATAAGTATCGCCGAATTTCATTTAGATGTACGAACATAAAAATGTGCCCGTGCCTCGAAATATAAACACGACCCAATGTGATGATAAAAGATGGGTTTATATTTCTCCTTAACCAGTGGGTCACTTCTGACATCAATATGAAATCATCAATAATAGCCGAGGTTCCACTCGTCTCTCTTCCACTGCTGTTTCGGTCAGTTTCGCTCGTACATTGTCCGATAATCTGAGACTTTCTCTGCTGTATGCTTTTCTCCAAAAGCATACATCCTCACATTTGCCTGTGTTCAATTCAATCAGGCATTTCTGAACGCGTTGCCCAAGCAATAACCTATCTGGCTGTATAGGACGCCCCCATTTTTGAAGCCGCCCGGATATTTTTTTCTGATCCAGCTGTCTACATTGACAACCAATCACTGTTATAGATTATAAATAACAACGGGACTGAACCTAGTCCCTCCGGCACACTAGTCACAGTCAAAAAATCCATCATCCTCTCTCTGCTAATCCGGTGTTGGATCCAAATCAGCAGCTTTGGATTTTCAACACACAGTTTTCGTCCTGTACCATGGCAACCAGAACAGCGAACAATAACCTAAGTGTGACATAACCAATGATATGCAAAATTGCGATATAACATCCCAGCTCTGAAATTCTATGGAGTCTGTCCAATGACAAAACATTGTTACTGAGATATGGGGCCCAGAACTGTTGACAATACTCCCAGAGTGGCCTGACTTGTGTCTTATTGAAGTCTCAGCATTATCTCCTTGCTTTTCTATTCCATTTCCCTTGAAATAAATGCCATCATTGCATTTGCCTTCTGTACCACAGACTCTTTCTGTAAAGTAATCTTTTGGGAGTGTTGTACGAGGATTCTCTGCACCTCTAATGTATGAACCTTCTCCTCATTTAGATAATTGTCTGCACTATTGTTCCTTTTGTCAAAATGCATTATCCTACACTTCCCAATATTGTATTCCATCTGCCACCTTTTTGCCCATTCTTCCAATTTGTCTAAGTCCTGCTACAATCGCATTGCTTCCTCAGCACTACCCACCCCTTCACCTATTTTCGTAACATCAGCAAATTTTGTCACAAAACAATCAATTACATTATCTAAATTATTGACAAACAATGTGAAAAGTACTGACCCCTGAGGAACACCACTAGTCACCGATAGCCAACAAGAAAAGGTCCCTTTTATTTCCACTCGATGCCTTCTGCCTGTCAGCCATTCAGCTATCCATGCTCCATGCCAGTATCTTTCCTGTAATTCCATGGGATTTTGTTTTGTTTAGCATCCTCATGTAAGACACCTTATCAAATGCCTTCTGAAATCGTTCTAAACATCAAATCATCGAGCTGACTCGAAGAAGAAGAATAAAATCTTCAGTAGGATATTGATTGTGTGAACAACCGATGACAGAAATGCTAGGAAGATCTAAATTGGGAGAACACAGAAACAGGGCGTGACGGGCGAGTGTACGGAGAGCAGAGTCAAATCATAATAATTCTCATGCCAATGGAAATGCAGTAGACATTCATGCCAATGGAAGTGCAGTAGAATAATCGTTTATTCTGTAAGCACATTCTAAGCACGGGAGTCGGGAATGTGCAAGATTTATGTTGTTCACGTACGAGGCTGCAAAAACGTGACACTTCCTGCATTGGGAGTAAGAACAGTTAATGTATAGAATTTTTTTATAAAAGCATCCAGAATAATTTAGATAAAATTAGCAAGGCGTTTATCGGATTCTCACATGGCCGGTCAGTAAGAAAAGTTCAGAGGCTTGGCATTTTGGATGAGGTGGCAAATTGCCATCGATATCTTATTCGCGGGATAAACCAGCAAGTTGTATAAGATGGATTGACCCTCTGACTGGAGATCAGTGACTAGCGGGGGTGCAGGGTGCATTGTTGCCTATTACCAATATGAATATTTGGGTAATTGTTAATCAAATAGTTAATCAATATATTGTTTTGTTTCATCAACAGGTTATTTACAAATGCTTTGGTCTGTAGTCATTAAATTGGGTTAGTAACTCTGTAGTCAAAGGCTTTCTGCTGAACACACTGCGCAAACTTGGCCACTCAGCCAATCGACCTTCATTGATTCATGGCTCTCGCTCTGCAATGCCGCCTGCCGCTTTCCGTAACTAGTCACACCTCAGCCTCCCGCTGTTCGTTACTGAAAACATCAAAGTATGTGTTTCTACACGACAATTAGGAGATCAGTTCGAAAAGCCCACAATGAACCCTGTCAGAAAGAGAAAACAACTTGCATTCCTGGGCAATGACAGGTTGTGGAGACAGAACACATGTTGGATCAACAGCTGGTCGCACCGGTGCTTTAAAACCGTAACCACTGGTTAGAGATCATTTTTTAATCTTGACATAAATTGTGGAAAATTTCAATCGTGCGGGAAGGAAACTATGGAAACACAAACGCCTCCACCACCAGAGGTGGGTTTCAAAAGAGTGAATTACATCTTAATCACTGATCCGAAACACATACCATAGATTGATTGGAAATAAATGCCCGAAATACTGTAAATATCTGATGCTGAACTGTTATCCTTTTATCACTTTAATTCACCAAGAATGTTTTATCTCCGTGTGGATATATTTTCAAGCGTTTATTAATTCCAAACGGCAGCGTGGGATATTCAGTAGATAGGAGGGAGCGGGCAGTTTCTCTGTTCTCTGAGAGTCACAGAACACTATCTGTGTGCAAGCAGCTGCCTGTCTGCAGGGCGGATTCCGACGTGCAGACATTCCTCAGAGCGGCGAGCAGCTTCTCTGCTGAAGACAAATCCAAACAGCTCGACATTCCGCGCTCAACTTCAACCGTGAAAGAAGCTTGCTTAATATTGTATCTAAATAGTTCCTTTACAGAAAAAATGACACACAGAAATCACGAAGATATAAACATAAAGTTGTCCGCGTCTGCAATCCCAGTGTCCACGTCTGACAGTTGTTATCAGACTCTGCGAGTTTCCAGTATTTTATTTTGCATCGAACAACCTCATCTGAAGTTTTAATATATATTTATTTGGGATTTAATTAAATAATTCGAACAGCCCAATTCTCAACTGTGACGTTATGAACACTGAAATATCACAGTCATTCTGTCTTTTGAGTGGTCAGTTACTGTGTGTGTGTGTGTGTGTGTGTGTGTGTGTGTGTGTGTGTGTGTGTGTGTGTGTGTGTGTGTGTGTGTGTGTGTGTGTGTGTGTGTGTGTGTGTGTGTGTGTGTGTGTGTGTGTGTGTGTGAGAGAGAGAGAGAGAGAGAGAGACAAACAGACAGACAGACAGACAGACAGACAGACAGAGCAGATGAGAGAGATATCGAAGACGGGTCGTTCCCCTTCAGACATTTCCGATATCATTATTATTGTGAACGGTTCTTCAGCACGGACTTAGTAGATACAAACAACAGAATGTTTGTGATTGAAGTTAACGAATTCGTGTTGTTTAAAATCCATTTGTCAATAATTAAAGTGTTAACTCGAACATTTCAGAGCTCTTTTAACCCATGAACTCTCCTCCCAATTGCCCCAACCCCCACCAAATAAGAGCCGAACCCCGCTGTATACGTTTACTAATTCTGGAGAATTAGAGACAACACCTGAGTCGGATGTTGAACCGGACCAAACTCAGTGACTTTATGGATGACCGGTGTGCTCCTTCCACTCAGAGATAACTGTCTGAGCTGCGGCTCTCGAGACTATTCGGTGATAAACTCTCCGTCACTCATTCGAGATACAGTAGTCCGAATGAGCCGTGTAAATATAGATGGCCGCAGTTCATGACTAATAAACTCTCGCCGGAGCATGTCTGGCAGCAAAAGGAGAGTGGACTAGGGTAAGTAAATGAAGGAAACACAAGAGGAACATCAACTCTGCGTTAACCTTCCCTCGAAGTGCCAAATAGGTTCTGTCTGGATTTCCGTGTAGACCTCACAATTTCCCTCCTTACTCTTCCATCACAACCAACGGGGTGGATGTTCTCCTCTTAATTCAGCGAATCTCCGTCTGCTGATTTGATCCAGCTTGGGTTCTGGAAGTTTCTAGGCTCCACACTGTGTCGGAATGGGGTCCTCCGGCGCATGACAATTTTCAGCTGAAGCATCGCGCCCCTGTCCCTGTACAGGGAGTCCTTTTTCTGCTGAAATCTAAGCAAACACGTTCACAATTTACCCCCACAGCAACATTAAGAGGTTATTGACATTCCCTATGGGCAGCTGTTGTCACAAGAAGCCCCCGTCGGCTGTGGTTAACAGTGAGCTTCATGCCATAAGCAGCTTTTCTTGATGCACACCCCATCGGAAACAGTCGTCTATTCCATTTTGCCAGAAGTTTTCCCGAGGGAAGGATTAGTGGCCTGGTTGAAAATCGGCACCATCGATCCACAGTCACAAATACTTACGATGTTAAGAGTGGCTCCAAATGAAATACAGATGAACTGACTGAAAATTGTCACTGAAATGAAATTAACCGACAGGACGGTAATGACGTTCCGTTTCATATTGATCAGTAGGGCATAAGTGGGATGCTGATTTTAAAATGGGAGCCGGGTATGGATTAATTTCCCGTTTCAAATTGATCACCAAGGAGGGAGTGTCAAATTGATTGAAAATTGTTATCAGGGGGGCAGTGTCACCTTATTGAAAATGGACAGCCGGTATGAAATGAGGTACTCACTAATATGAATGATTATCCTTTATTTCCAGAACGTTTTGATCTTTCGGACTCATCATGGTCCTATAGTTCACCGTGTAAAACCTATCGAAGAGCAACAGCTCGACCTGTCTGATATTAAATTCTACCACTTATTCTCAGCCCAACTTTCCAGCTGGTCCAGATCCCACTGCAATCTCTGAAAGTCCTCTTCTCTTTCCTCTACACGCTTTAAGTTCGTGTAATCCGCAAGAGTGGCGATCCAAACAACCTGGTCTCGTATCCAATTCACTGTCTCGCTTTAAATGCCAAGCGACTGAACTTCCTTGACCGACTTCCCATGGGACAAAATCTCATCCAGAATCTTGTGGATTGTCCACTGCCTTGCCATCAAACGTTCTGATTAACATTGTCGAAATATTCTATAAGAATGGTTAGACACGACCTGCCCCGCTCAAAGCTATGCGACTATTCCTGATCAATCTTTCACTATACAAACGCTATATATCCGGCCTCTCAGAATGCCTTGCAATGAACTTCATTGCAATTATTTTTGTTAATATCAGATTCGCTGACCTACCACTTCCTGGTTCATTTTGAGAGACCAACATATTTCAAATTGTCTGATGGGATATGGTCTGTTGAAGGTTTTCTGTAAAGTTATCTTAATTAGTACAGAGATGTTCCAACGAGAGAATGTGCAGTACTTGGTCTGCCAGTAGGGAAAGAGACAGAGCAGGTAACAGAAGTTTGTGCAAAGGAAAACTGTGGTGACATTGCCTTTAGTTTCAAAAGAAATACGTACCCATATCGGTAGGTCTGCACCGCGGTTTTGAATTCTAAATTGGAGGAAGTCCGATGTCGATGGTATCAGAAAGGAACATGCAAGTAGGAATTGTGACAGCCTGTTTTCTGGCAAAAGTCTATTTGGCAGCTGGCAGGCCTTCAAAAGTAACTTCTGAGAGTACAAAGATCATAGGTGCCTGCCAGAATATGAGGTAATGTTAACCGGTGTAGGGCACTTTGTTCTTAAGAGATATTGAGACCTCTGCGAAGAAGCAAAAGGAGATGCTTAGCAGATCCAGACAAGTAGGACCAAATGAGGTATTTATGGACCATGGGAAATTCAGGAGAATACTTAAAAAATAAATCAGGCTGCTAAAAGAAGTCATGAGGTTACCTTAGAAAACGTGGTTAAAAAACAATCCATAGATATTCTACGGATATAATAAGAGCACAAGGTTAGCCCGGGACAAAATTGGTTCTTTGGAGTATCAGATGGCATTACCTGCGGGAAACTGAATGGAATGAGGAAGAACTAAATATATTTTGATGCGGTAATTTCTCAGGAGAAAGGCACGGATTATTAAAGTCATGCAAAGCGACATCAACCTCGTGGACTGTGTAGAGATTACAGAGGAGGAGATGTACGCAGCCTGAAGCAAATTAGTGTGCATTACGGTTGACAGCGTGCTACTGTGGACCTGAAGGAAGCGAATGCAAACATTTCGGCGTCCCAGCAGCGATATTTACATCATCCTTAGTGACAGATCAGGTAGGAGAGGATTGGGGGATAGCCAATGTTGCTCTTGTGTTCAACCAAGGCTCTAAAAATACCCCAGGATATTATAGGCCACTGAGCCTGATATCAGTAGTACGAAATCTTTGAGTGTATTATGAGCGATCCGACATGTAACTACTTCATTAGTCATAGACAGATTACGGATTAAAGGCATGGTCCACTGAGTAGTAAGACATGTCCAATTAATCAGTCCTGCACCTGCAGTTATTTGTCATCTATATGACCGACCTGGATTACAATGTGGTCAACTGGATAGCAGAGTTGCGGATAACTCCAAGATGGGGGTGTAGTAGATAATGAGGAAGGCTATCATGGCTTGCAACGGGAGCTGGATCGAGTAGAACAAGAGGTTAAAAAAGGTAGATGAAATTTAGTGCAGATATGTGCGAGGTGGTGCACATAGTTAGGACAAACCAAGCTAAATCTTAAACAATGAACTGTTGGGAGTGTATTAGAACAAATGGAGCTGGGAATAGAGTTCCGGAATTCATGGTAGGGTGCCGTCACAAGAAGATGAGAATGCATTTGGCACATTGTCCTTCATAAGACATGCTAGTGAGTAGAGATGGAATGTTATGTTTAAGTTCTGTAGATATTGGTACGATATTGGTGAGGCGTAATTTGGGGTTTCGTGGACAATTTTCTTCACCTACCTACCTGGGATAGATGAAAATAACATTGAGCGATTAAAGATAAAATTTGCAAGGATGTTGCCGGGCCTGAAAGATCAGAGTTATAAAGGAATTTGGAACAGATTAAGACTTTATTCCTTGAAAGGGCGAGCACTGAGGGGATCTGATCGTGGTATACCAAATTATTAGCTCAAATGCAAGCAGTGTTCCAGGATTGTAGGGTGGGACTACAAAAAGCGGTCATGGGTTAAGGCTGAAAGGTAAGTAGTTTAAGTGAATGACGAAGGTAAATATCTTTACTTAGAGGGTTGTGAGCGTGTGGTACGAGTTGCTAGCACAGCTGATGCAACCTTTAAGAGAATGTTGTATGGCCTAATGGATGGTTAGGATATAGAGAGCAATGGTGCCGTTCCAGTTCGATGGAGAAGTCATTGTAAATGGTTCGGCACGGACTGCATGGGCCGCTCAATCTGTTCCTGTGTTGTACTTTTCTATATCTCTGACTCTGTGAATCTATTTGCTATCCTCCAATCTTCAGATGCATCATCTATCGCAAAGCACTTAATTTTCTCTGCTAAGGACCGCAGAAATTCTGCATTTGCCATCCACAGAGTCCATGGGATATCTTGCCAGGAACTGGACATTTATCCACCCTCAGAAATGGCCTACTTCTCTGTACACTAGAAGGACTTATGGATTCACTTCTGCATTTTCCCACTTTAAATTTTATGACCGCCTCCCGTGATCTTCCCCATTCCTTTTGTGTCCACATATAGTTTACTATTCGGAACTTCCACAGGACCAATCTTGTAACTTGAAACCCTTTTACCCTGGACATATTTATAGAATCCCCGTGGGATATCCTTTATACTGTCTGCTAGGAAAATAATATATTTATTTTTCTGCTCTCTAGATACATTGCTCTTGAATAACTTAAACTACCTAAGTACCTCAACTGCTCCTTCCTCCCTTCCTTCCCATACAACTTTTGTTCCTTAAACAGTGCCTCAATATTTCTTGAGAATGAAGGCTCTCTAAACCTCATACAATTTCCTTTTATTCTGTCAGTGGCATACTGGCTTTGCACTCTCTATATTTCTCTTTTGAAGACCTCCCACTTTCCAAGTATAACTTTGCCAGAAAACAATCTGTTCAAATCCACACTTGCCAGTTCTTTTGTTCATCATACGAATTGCCTTTTCTGCAGTTCAGAATATCATCCTGGGGGCCACAATTACTTTTCCCATAGATACTGTGAAATTAAAATGAATTATGTACAGCGGATCGAAAGTATTGCCCTAAAGAAATTTATTTCACCAAACCTGTCTTACTCCCTAATAGGAGATCTAGTATAACACATTCTCTGGATGGGACTTCTCTGCACTGACGAAGGAAATCTTCCTGAACGCAGTCGACTAACTGTATGCCTTTTGTGGTCTAGCAGTCCCAGTCAATATATAGAGATTAAATTACCAACTATAACCTCATGTGTCTCACAACATGCTGCGATTTTTCTTCAAATGCGTTCCATCTAAACCTCATGGACTTCTCTATACAGCCTCTCCCACCTCTCCCATTTCTATCCCTCCTCTCTCTATCTCCACACCCCCTTCGGTCCCAGCTCTTTCCCCCTTTCTCCACCTCTAACGCACCGTCTGCGACCTTTTGTCTCATACTCTCTCTACTCTCTTCGCTCTGCCTCGTCGACTTTGACTATGTCTACACCTCTCTCACTGTCCTCCATCCCTTACAAACTCTCCCTCCCTCTTCCTCTCCATAATCTTACCGTCTCGCTCTCCATTCCTCACCCTCCACCCTCAATGTTCAACTTCTTCTCATCCACAGCACTCCAACGCATTCCCTATCCACCACTACCGTGGACCCTCGCCATCACCATCACTTTCCAACTCGACCACTCCCTCACACTCAAACTCACATGCATCCTCCTGCGTCCGTATACCCAACATCTCTTCCCCCGTTCACACTGACTCTCAATCATATTGGACCTTCTGCATTGCACTACAGCACACTCTCACCGTGTCAGTCAGCCTCCCCCCTCCCAGCCACTTCCATGCCCTCAGACTCGTTTTACATTCGACCTCCACATCCTCGAGCGCCCTCTTCCCCTCACCCTTCCCTTTCACCTCTCCCCGCCATCAACCTCACTCTCCACTTTCCCTAAACCTCACCTTCAGAATTTCTCTCACGCTCATTCTCCCCATCACCCCTCACACTGACGCTCCCTTATATCAACAACATTTTAAAGGTAAATGGCAATTGTATCTGGGAAATGTTGGAGCTTGAATACCATGAGCAATCTTATTTATTTTGAGAAGTGTCTTTGCTGAGAAGGCAATGAGCTGCTTTATTTAGAAGAGTCGGGAAAATTCTCTTTAAAGCACCTCGAGATTTTTCGAGTCTAATTTAAATATAAATTGACCATTGGTTATGTTCTTCATTACAGGTTCAAGTGGTCATTGCTGCAGCAGAAATGGTTAAATACAAGATTAAAGCGACTATGTTCACATCTGAACGTCAGTATTTTCTCGAACCGATTAGACTTGACTTTTTACAGGACGGCCGCTCCCTGTTCTGTGGAATTTGCCGGGGCAGGCAGCCAGTTACACACAAACCCTGAGCTCCGACTATCACAGAAAAACAACAACCCGCAGCTTCGAAATCAGTCAACAATCTGGCAGCGTCACGATTCATTTCCAGCCCATGAAAGCTATCGGCCTCCAACATCGGCTGTTCATTTTCCATGAACGGGT
The DNA here is from genome assembly GCF_048418815.1 of Hemitrygon akajei. Classification (NCBI taxonomy): domain Eukaryota; kingdom Metazoa; phylum Chordata; class Chondrichthyes; order Myliobatiformes; family Dasyatidae; genus Hemitrygon; species Hemitrygon akajei. The sequence continues at coordinate 2,818,478 of NW_027331973.1, read as the reverse complement.
GCAGCCTGACCAAATGAATTCTTGCAGCTTTTTGTGTATTTTCATGTTTACGAAATGTTCGAGAAGGCGCGTATGAGGCAGTGAATGGGCAAAGAAACGACTTGACCACATCGGCAATGTCAGAATATTTGTGGGGGATTGAGATGAGAATAACTCAGCTACTGATATTTATTTCATATCTTTGTTTCAAAGCACCCAATATCAGTGTTTTGTCTCAGTGATCAATAAGTTGTCAACAAATCGGTTTCAATGGGTACATTTACTGTCAGAGATTTGTTTACAATATACTTCCTGAATTTATATATTTTTTTCGCAAACATTCACCGACACAGATTACTGTCTCAAAGAATGACAGTAAAATGTTAGAAACCAGCTCCCCCCTCCCACGCATAAGCAGCAGCAATCCTCACGAGCAAAAAAACATCTGCAACTTCTACCGAGCGTTCAAGCGTTTAGCAAATTATCAATAAAGCTACATACTTGCAGTATCCCGAAAACTACTCGTTCGCAGAGTATTTCTATATAACACAGGCTTGCTCTCCCTCCATGATAAATGAAGGAACGGTGTCCCTGTTTCGCAGTGGGAGGGGAGACGTAGCAAAACAACTCGTCGATTGATGGTGTTAAAATCTGTTGCGTCGTGAAATATGTATATATATATAAAATTGTGTGAGTATTTGCAATTTCTCACAATGGCCAACTGAAGCAAATGTTCCATTACTTCAAGGACCATTTGCTGATTGGAATTGGGGTGAAGAGCTGTAAGGAGATAGACGTGTCGAATGCGGGATGAAAGCGCACATATTTCAAGCTAAGTTTTAATCAGCTTATTGTATGGAGTAGCAGGTATGAGGGGCCGAGTGGCTTACTACGCAGTAGCATGTTCAGAAATGTCCAGGACAATTGAATTAATGTAAATCGATCAGATGAACGCTCGCGAAGGCACACGAGTATTTTTCTTTGATTGAACGTAGCAGCCTCTGGGTGCAAACATTTACTTCAACTCCCCCATTAAACTGTTTCTCCTGCTTTACAAATACAAATAAATTGTCCTGAATCGTGAAGCTCTTGGAAAATCTTTGAACAAAGCTTTTCACATGTGCTGTGGGGGTAAATTGCGTGACGTGTTTGTTTTGATTTCAGCAGAAAGACGAATCCCGGAGCCGGGAGAGTTGTGCGATATTTGAGGTGGATCTCCTCCAGCGCCGGGAAGTTCCGTTCCCACACCGGGTGGAGCTTAGAACCTGCAGAACCAATCAAATCACCAACCTGGGATCCGCTGAGCCAGAGCCCCGCCCTGTTGGTTCTGTTTGATCAGCAAGGAGGAAAAGTGTGAGATCGACACGGAAATACAGACAGACCCTACGCGAACGCGGGGGAAGGTTAACGCAGCTGCTGATATTCCTGTCTGTGATTCCTCCATTTACTCCAGTCCCCTCTCATTCCGCTGCCGGTGAGGGTGTGTTGGACCTGAACTGACCCTGGTCCGCAGTGCACTCCGACCTGCTTCAACAAGCGTGGTAAGTGTTGTCTCCGATTCTCCCTAATCAGATGACCGTTTACAGCTTATTCCACGATCGGGAGAATTCAATAGAGACGGGAGCTCTGAACTGTTCATTACCGAATTTATTATTGATCAAATAGATTAAAAGAAAAGACGTCTTTACCTTCACTCGCACTCTGCAGTTGGTTTCTACAGTCAGTGAAGAAGAACTTCCCTAAACCATAGTAATATTCGAAATGTCCCATGTTTTACGGGCCGGTCTCCCATTTCTCTCTCTCTCTCTCTCTCTCTCTCTCTCTCTCTCTCTCTCTCTCTCTCTCTCTCTCTCTCTCTCTCTCTCTCTCTCTCTCTCTCTCTCTCTCTCTCTCTCTCTCTCTCTCTCTCTCTCTCTCTCTCTCTCTCTCTCTCTCTCTCTCTCTCTCTCTCTCTCTCTCTCTCATCCCCTTTCTCTCTCTCTCTTTAATTCTCTCTCTTGTCTCAATCACTCACTCTCGCGCACACACAGTCACATGAATTGACTTCAAACTGACTACAAACTGACCACAGAATTACAGCGACCATGATATTTTACTGTTGCAACTTCGCAGTTGAAAGTGCCGTTGAAGGTGAGTGCGGAATCTCGAACCATTTGGATTTCCTTTCAGCAGAGAAGCTGCCCGTTGCTCTGAGGAATGTCTGCATGTCGGTATCCGCCCTGCAGACAGGCAGCAGCTTGCACACAGATAGTGTTCTGTGACTCTGACAAAACAGCGAAACTGCCCGCTCCCTGATATCTATTAAATATCCCTCGCCTGCTTGAATGGTAGGACTTTAGTATAAACGCTTGAAAATTTATCCACACGTTGGTAATACATTCTTGGTGAATTAAGGTGATAATAGGTCTGGTAATTATAGCATTTCGGGTCTTTATTTCCGATAACCCCCGTGGCATGAGTTTCGGGTCTGTAATCAAGAAGTCATTGCTCTCCTGTTACCCACTTCGGGCGGTGCTGGCCGTTGCTTTACTGTAGTTTCCTACCTGCACGGTCAATAGTTTCCACAATGTATGTCAGGATTAAAAACAATCTTCCAACCACTGGTTAGGGTTTAAAGCCATCGTGCGACAAGCTGTGCAGCCAACATGTGTTCCGTCGCCGAAACTTGTCATTGTCCAGGAATGCATGTTGTTTGCTCTTTGTGCCAGTGTTTATTGCGGGTGTTTCGAACTGATCTCCTCAATGTCTTGTAGAATACTGGGATTCTGTTCAGGATCTCAATACACAACAAACAGCGATGGTGGGATTGACCAGTTACAGAAAGTGGTAGGCGGCATTGCAGAGCGAATCCACTTTCTTGGCAATATATAAACACGAAAGACTTTGACTACAGAGCACCTATAAACCAATTTAATGAGTCCGGATCAAAGCATTTGCAAATAACCTGTCGATGACAAAAAATATTGTACTAAGCAATTCATCCTGATTTGTTGATATAGGTTATAAGCAACAATGGACCTTACACTGACCCCGCTCTGCTCTCCTTGTCCACCCCCATCCACGTACTGTTGCCTGTATGTTACTAATTTACGTTTTCTCTTCGTTTCCCTCACTGGCTGTTCACAAAATCGAAATACAACTTAAGATTTTTATTCTTCTTCTGAGTATCAACTGGATGTTTTGCAGAAATTTGTCCAAGTTCTTCCAGTTTTCCATATGGAAGCTTCAATTTTCTTTTCTTTATTCCGGATGAAACATATTGGAGTCTTCCCGAATAGCGGTTACGGAAGCGAGAATGCAAAATGACAGGATGCATGGGCACAGAAGAGGAAGAGTCCATCATGAAACGAACACCTAAGATCCGACTGCCCTCCATAGTGGGGACTATGGGTTCAGAAGCACTAGCCAGATGCTGGGAAGTGACGGTTGGTCAACGATTTCCGGGGACGGGGGGAAGGGGTAATATAGGTTAGATGTTCACCCTTATTTTTCCCGGTTATTCTTAGACGTTGCAGTGAAGGTCATCTCTGGACGTTTTCCGTCTGTCAGGACATAAATCTGTGGGAAGGTTGTAACATCTTAAATTATATGCAAAAATATTTGAAAACAAAATGTATAGACAACCATGAAAGGATTTTATTTGCACTGCCGTAGGCTGAAACCGACCATGAAAGTTATGAAATGGGGAAGAAAATAGTGGAGTTGTGTTGTTGGCCAGTGGTCATTGACTGAGCTCAGAGGCTCATGTCTCCGGGACATGAGCAGCGTCTCAAGCAGAGCAGAGCGGGATCAGTGCAGGGTCCATTTTTGCTTGTAACCTATATCAACAATCAGGATGATTTGCTGTTATCTGCAGCAGCGTCCTCAATTCAAGTGTCCTTTCCGAGCAGTAGGAGCGAGTATGCTTCGAAAAGCCTGAGATGTCATTTTGAACAGATCCCCAAACCGGCAGTGTCCTGAGTCCGGCTGTGTGCAGAGTGAAATGAAGGAGATGTCTTACCATCACTGACGAGCGGAGCAGTGCCTCCCGGTGGCATTCTTCTCTAAATCTGTCTGGGCGATGGGGATGTGGTCTTTGTCATTGGGAAAAACAGAAGAACAAAACCATATCGTCTTTATCCCACCCAAACGACGACAGGATCTGTCAGAGTACTGTGCTGGACATCTTAATGAGGTTAAACGCTGAGACCCGGTTGACAATCACACAACAAACAGTGCGGTTAAGTTAATCTCTGGTGGGTTGGCAGACTTCGTGTCGTCGTAAGTCACGCCCAGTTGTGCTCAGGTCGCAGAGGGTCGTGGTAATGTGGTCACAGGTAAAATTTCCGAAATTTCTGCTCACACTAACAACAAGGTGTAGCTGTGAGTGAGTGGTTGAAAACATGGAAGATGTATAACTGTAAGCATGTCTGCTTTGGTGCCGAATGCAGAAACATGTCTAACTGAAGAGAGATCTGCGGATGGTGATGTCCAGATTGCGGACCTGTGCCACCACACCAGAGACTGAAGACCATCCTGGGGTGACAACTCACGAACTCACTGCCATTTTTTTTTTTTTTTTATTCCCAGGCAGCCTGATTACTGAAGCGAGAAAGGCTCGTTCCAATTTGGCTCGGCGTTTTTTTTTTTTTTGCCGATACAACCGGAACTTTATATACAGTATGAGGTGAAGTGTGTGTTTTTGTGGCAGCAGTTCAGAACAAAGACAGAAGAATCGCAATGAATAAAAAGAGATGGGTGGGTGGATACACGAGGAAATCTGCAGATGCTGGAAATTCAAACAACACACACAAAATGATGGTGGAACACAGCAGGACAGGCAGCTTCTCCTTATAAATGCTGCCTGGCCTGCTGTGTTCCACTAGCATTTTGTGTGTGTTGGGTGGGTGGTTAGATTGATTGATAGATAGATGGATAGTTGTATAGATAGATGCATACATACATAGATGAATGGATAGATAGATAGATAGATGGAAAGTTCCCCAGTTGCCAGGGACTTAGCAGGCTGGACAAAGTGTTTCAGATCATGCTTCTGCTCTGTCATCTGGAAGTGATGTTGTCCAGCTGACTCCGGGTGAGCTATATTACCACTGACATTTCAAGCAACGCAGTTTGCTTTGTTGCAACGGTATTGTGTGAAGACAGGAACTCTGTAAATTGGAATAAATAAATATTTCGGCCAGACTCCAGATGTGTAAAGAGGAAGTGGTGACATTTTCATTCCAGTAACCTTCACTGGTCCTGAGGCGAGATGGAAAAACAATTCGTTCGGGCATTGTAGAATGTGGGTCACCATTGTAGGAAGATACTGAATTTCTCTTTTCAGGTGAAAGTCGATTACCGCATTGTTTTATCTCATGTACAGTGATTTTGTGAAAAGCGTGTTATGAACACCATACAAAGCCTTTCTCCCTCCCGCAGTTTTCTCCCCTCCCGTTTCCTCGCCCATCCTTTTCCTCTTCTTCCAGGCCTTCTCTCTCGCCGTTCTTCCTTCGCTTTCCCCACTGAACAGTTTGGATTTATTTTCCTAGTACGGAGGAGATTGTATAAGGTATTCTACCAGATGGAGAGAATGGATAACGCAGACACTGGGAATCGATTCCGATGTATCAGATTTTTCAATAGAACACACTATAGATTTAAGGTGGGGAGTGAGAGTTTCAGCAGAATTGTGGAGTGTTCATCTTCAGCCAGTTGTGTTGCTGGAAGAAGGGCTGACGGCTGCACAACTCTGTAAATGGTCCTAAGCCACCGGCAAATGCTAAATAGTGACTGATCCTGTTTCCTGCAGGGTGAAGATGCTGCCTGTCTACTTGCTGATTGCCTCGCTTGTCATTGGGGCTGACTCGAGTGAAAGGTAAGGACTGAGCGAAGTTCCATTTGATACATCCGTCACTCTGTCCCAATAACCTGCCCAGCTCCACTTCCTATCGCAGCTGTACCTAGACCCGCATCTTATCCTTGCCCTGCTTTGCTCTCCAGCACGGCATCGGTCATCAAACCAGCCTCCTTGCAAACAACCTGCCCCCCATATACCAGGTTCACCCCACTGTATCCCTGTTACACTTGTGTTTTATTTTTTGTTCACCGAGTCCATGACCTGCGCTGGCTCACTTCTGATGATCCACGGTACTCTGAAGTGTGAGGGATGTCTGATTCAGGTGTTGGAACTGAGCTGTTTATTTCTCTCAATCTGTTTCTGCTTTCAGTCATTGTCTGGGGTCTGATGTCTTGTGTACCACTGCGGATTATCAGGTAATGAGATCACGAATATCACTGCCCCCCCTCCTACAGACAGAGCCACCCTCTCTCCTTCAGTCGCATCAGTTCATCTATCCCATAACCCGTTTCCAGTCGTGCATCACAACTCAGCGTCTTCATTTGTGCCTCCAATTACCAGTCAGAGCCTGGCACAAATCACATTCTTCAGGAACAGCCATGAGCAGCTTCCTTCTCGTCACGCAGCATCAGGAACTAGGGTGAATAGCATCGATCCTTTGCCACTGGGTCTGAACACAAATACACCTTACCCCTCATACTGGGGTTTCAGCAGCAACTGAAGGACTACAGGCAATTACCTCCAACATTAGCCAGGGAGGGAAGGTGTGAAGAGCAAAGTAAAAAGTATAGGTAGTTTGTCCAGTCTTTGGAAAGGGTACATAGGAGCTATAGTAGAATGTTCTCTGGATAACATGAGAATAGGAGGATATACACGTTGTTTAGTGAGTGGGACTTAATTCACTTCGAAATTAATAACGAATTAACCTTGTTCTACCCTCTCCGCCCGGCTCTGAGCCTCACACCACCGTCCCCCTCTTCCAACTCAGCAGAATAACAACACCATCGTCTATCAACAGCTCCGTCGTTACAAAGAATCGGTCTGGGTTGGAACACACGTGGATGTCAGCATCAGCCCCAAGGTTGACACTTTCATGCAACCCCTAATAAGCTACACAAGAGGGGAAAACTCTGCAGGTAGGTGGGAAGCGGGGGTGGGGTGGGATATCAAGAAAGAAGCGGTGAGTGTCACGGCCCTATTGTAAGGGAGCTGCCCGTTCTGCGACTTCAACATTTCAGAGCCACTCAGTCTGTCTCTGCATGCGTCTTCCCCTCGCGAAGAGCCCGGCCGGTCCTGTCGAAATGAAGATGAACAGAATGGTTACAGACAGTTCATCAATCAGTTGAAAACAGCGGCGGGATTACCAGAAGGAACAGAGTGTTTGCAGTCCAGAGGGCTGATCCACAAACCCTGGTGAATTCAGGTTTAGTAGTAGCATCACATTCCAAGGTAGGGTTTGTGAATGTGGAAAGCATATGGGAATCAGATAATTAGACTGGATCGAAAACACAGCCGAGAGTAGCTGTCAGTTTAATGAAGAGAAAATTGCACTATCATCAACCTGAAAAATACAGAAAGGTACAGACCCTCCGGCGCACGATGCTGTGCCGACATTTTAACTACACTGACATCAATTTAATCCTTTCCTCCTACACAGCCCTTCGTTTAAGCTGTCGTCCCTGTGCCCATCCCGGTGTTTGTTCAATGTCCCTAAAGTATCTGACACTTTCTACGCCATAGGGAGCGCGTTCCACGTACCCACCACCCTCTGTATGTAACTCTGCATCCAAAGTATGTGTTCCTCCAATCTCACTCCAGTTCTGCTTCCTTGTGTTAGTCCTTTCTAAGATGGGTAAAAGTTCAAGTGTCTTTCTTCTTCTTGAGCCCACTGTCCCATTCTGGGACATAGGCAACTGACAGGAGCACGGAGAGTTCTTTATCCTTGACTAGACATTCAAACTGTCCCGATGAGACGGACGATTTATTATACATCCCTAACCCATTCTCCTGCTTTTACCACACTGTCTATTCAAAAATCTACCAACCTCCGCTTTCAATATACTCAATGACTTGGATTCCTAGTACGGGAAATATCATCGTCTCGTCCACTCTATCAAGTCCTTTCAATATTCGATATCGTTCAATGAGATAACCCCTTATTCTTCTGAACTCCAACGAGTACAGGCGTAGATCAATCAGATTCTGGTCATTTGTTAAGCCCTTCATACCCTGAATCATTATTGTGAAGCTCTCCTGTACCGACTCCAATACCAGCACACCATTCCTGAGATAAGGGGCTCCGAACTGCTCACAGTACACCAGGTGAGGTCTGACCAATGTTTTCTCCTGCCTGGAACACTGTTTTCTCGTCCCGTCGAAATGAATGCTCTAGGACACTACCTATTGGAGACGTTCTCCCTCTCTGAATTTGGAAATTGCACCGTTTTAAAAAATATATACTTTGGATTTATTCAAATGCAACATTCCATCTGCCACTTGTTTACTCATTCTCCCAAACTGCATCAGTCCTCCGGTCGTTCAGCTTTCTGAGTAGCTTCTTGCAATAGCAACTGTACTCATTCATTTTCTCCCAAAGTCATTCCTCACTCAGAGCAAATTCCAGTGATCCAAGAACTTGAAGTCCCTGCACCAGCTTCTCAGCCACACAAATATCTGCCAAATCATCTTTCATCGATCCGCATTGGCGCGTTGGATAGTTTGCAATACAGAAATTGCTATCCTGCGTCCCAGCATTCTGCCTAGCTCTCTAAATTCTCTCTTCAGCACCTCTTTGCTTTGCCTTCTACGTCATTGGCATATATAGGTGCCAAGGTAGTTCGCTGCTCTCCTTCCTTCTCCAAAATAACACCGAAGCGATCCCATACTTCTCTTACCCTTGTTCCCGAGAGGCAACGATCCATTCGTGTGTCTCGTTCACGTCCAGTGAATCTCCTGACTGTCCCTCCGACTATTGAATCCTGATCCACAGCCTTTTCTCCCTCTTTCCTTTCTGCACACGGACACATGCTTAGTGCCAGTAACCACGTGTCCGTGCATGGCCATGTGAGGTAAACCCGCATAAGGTGCGATGCGTCACTTTAACTCAAAATTAATAGGGATCAAAAGGGAAAAGCGCCATAAGTTCAATAATCCAATTTATTGGAATATAACACAAAAAGAAACTATCTTAACATAGTTCTAACTGGAACACCACCAGGTATCTGCAGCCAACAAGAAATGGCTCCCTTTATTCCCTTTCATTTCGTCTTAGCAAGCAGTCACTGTTTTATACATGCTAGAATCATTGCTGTAATACTACGGGATCGAAGCTTGAAAACCAGCCTTGTGAGTAAGATTCACTTTTTTCTATCCAGGTTATTATCTTTTTAATTATTTATGCAAATTAACATAGCGTCAAGAATTATAGATGGTTAAATTCGTAGCTCAAGGATTAGAGTGGGAGAAGTGGTTTGAAATCATGGGAAATTATCACAACAATTGGGAACGGAAGTAGCCATAGCAGTGGGAGGGGCTGAACCTGGACCGGAGTGAATCACATAACTAGGGATGTGGACAGGACCTTAAATTAATTTGTAGAGAAGTGATTCGAGAAATGTGGACAAAGTAAAAAGAAAAAGGACCTTCGTGACACAACACATTGATGAAGTCAGAGCAGTAGATGTAGTGTATACGGATCTCAGCAAGGCATTTGACAAGATACCCCATGCAAAGCTTATTGTGAAAATAAGGAGGCATGGGATACAAGGGGACATTGCCTTGTGTATCCAGAACTGGTTTGCCCATAGAAAGCAAAGTGTGGTTGTAGACGGGTCATATTCTACATAGAGATCGGTGACCAGTGGTGTCCCTCAGGGCTCTGTTCTGCGACCCCTACTCTTCGTTCTTTTTATAAATGAGTTGGAAGAGGAAGGGGAGGGATAGCTTAGACAACTTGCTGATGACACAGACGTTAATGGTGTGGGATAGTGTGGAGGGTTGTCCGAGGTTATAGCGGGACACTAATAGAATGCAAAACTTGGCTGAAAAGTGGCAGATTGAGTCCAACCCATAGGACATTCAAAGCTACTACGCAGATTAAATCTGGTTAATAAAGCATACGGTGCATTGGCATTCATCAATCGTGGGATTGAGTTTAGGAGCAGAGAGGTAATCTTGCACACGGATGATAAATTAAACGTAGGGCTGTGTAGGATGAAAGGGTTAAATGGATCTCAGTGTCGGTAAAATGTCGGCACAACATCGTGCGCCGGAGTGTCAGTACCGTTCTGTACTTTTCAGGTCGACGATAGTGTAACTTTCCCTTCAGTAAACTTATATCGAGCCCTGTCGATAGAGGAGAACAGATGGGCGTTATTTTCCATGCGTTGCAGAAGGCGTTTGATAAGGTGCATCATAAAAATTATACATGTGAGAGGGATGCAGATAGTTGGGTGTGATATATTAGGATGGATAGAGGATTGGTTAACTCAGAGAAAGCAGAGTCATGATACATAGGTGTTACATAGGCGAGATTCTCCTTTGTGTATCCTGCTTTTTATTTTTTTAAAATACTTATGCAAATTGGCAGGATGTCAAGAACATTAGAGAGTTAAACGCGTCGCTCAATTTTCAGTGTGGGAGTAGTAGGGTTGAATTCATGGGAATGTGGCAACAGTTCTTGGGAAGTAGGGAGCTGTACCTGACCCGTGATCGGCCCTGAATCCTAGGGGATCACATAACTAGGGCTGTGGAAATGGTTTTTAAATAAATTGTAGGAGAATGGTTTCGTTAGTTTGAATAAGCATGGATAAAGTGAAAAAATGTGGATAAAAATAATGACATGTAAATGATAAAAAACAGAAATTTAAGAGTTGAGTGAGGAAAAGTCAAGCACAGAAGTGTAAAAGTTTGCAAGATTATAAAAGCACAATGAGCGTAAGGGCATTTCATTTGAATGTGGCTATAGGTTCATCGAAACTTCTGCAGAACTCACCATGTTTGGTAAGAACGTGTGTGGTCTGTTGGTCTTCCTTGTCTGGCGTCGTCGCAGAAACAATAGGAATTTTTTTTGTGAAATTATTGGAAAAAACACCTGAATGGTATATAATGCGGTGGTCTACGTGGGAGTCGATAGTTCGGTTGATCTTAAAGTAGGTCATAGTGTCATCAGAACATGGTAGGATGGAGTTCCTCCTCCGTTTTATATTGAAACTCCTGTTTCTGTTTCCCGTGAGAAGTATAAATCTTTTCAACTTTCTTCATCACCCCCAGGATTGTGGATCCAAAGCAATGGACAATCTCTCATTTCATTCACCGGAGATGGAGAGATTACAATGTATTTGCTGGTTCCCGAAGAACTTTGGGAAAACCCTCCAACACCAACAAGCCCACAAGTGAGTACCAGCTGGAACCTGAGCGGTCATTATATTTTGACTGACCCGCAGGCTGAGGGTGAAATGCGGTCGGGAACTAGATGGGGAGGCCTGCTCAATGGGGTGATGGTTACATTTTTGTCTGCCTTTCAGCTATTGAAGCTGGAGACATGCTCAGGAGAGAGGAATGCTGGCTTCGACCAATATGTGGGATATTTAGGACCAGAGTATGTCGATGTTTTTCAGGACGTGAGAAACACTGCTCCTCGTGATGCTTTTGATGTTCATTATTAAGGGAGAGGGTTTTGGTCTACTTAAATGCAAACATAAAGTACGTCGAATTCAGCACAGATTCCTCAAGGGGAAATTACAACCTACAAATTAGTTGGGATTCCTTGAGGACACAACAGACAGGATTGACAAAGGCGAGTCAGTCGTTGATAAATAAATGTATTTGAATCAGAACCTGAGACCGCACTAGGGTCAGTGGATGTGGCCAATCAGAAAGTCGGATGTCCGGGATAAAGGTGAAAGCAAGTTTCATTTGGGAATTCTCGGGATCAGGAAGGGACTGCAAGGGAACGTGTCGCCCGTCAGGAGAGTAAGGTGAATGTAAGCAAAACCGGAGGTCATCTCAGATATGACCTTACACCTGAATGAATAGTCGGACAGGACCGATATATGGTCGAGTATCGTATTTTTCCTGTTTCAATTTCTACGGTGTTTGTATTTTGCAGACGTTTATAACTCGTTTCCCGTCAATGGACGTGTTCTCCAGGAGGATTCGGTGGAATCCCATGACCCAGGCAAATGACTTCAATCGCACGCTCACTGAGCAGAATGCCAAATTCAACAACTCCTTCTTCTTCGTGTCTTTCTGCAAAGGGTAGGTAACACACCGAGGCGTGTAGTTGAGTCTGCTGTGCACCCACTGCCTACCGGGGCATAGAAATGTCTCTCCTCGCCGTTTGCCAGGAGGGAGAGTACCTGCATTCTGGTCGCAGCCTACGATTCCGATGGCGAATCCTTGTGGATTTATTATGGTCGTGGAGAATGGTATTCCATCCTTGTGCTTCTCAAATTTTCCTTGCAGACTTCTGAAAAAAAGCGTGCTGACTTCAACTCTTTTTATTCGATGCGTCAAAATAACTCTAAATGTCAGCCTCAGAAAAAATTTGCCAGCAACTTAGTTAGACGAAATGACACTGAAATATTGTTCATAAAACGAGATGATAAAGGAGGTTTTGGGCCAAGTGGCCCATCGGGTCTGTCGACAGTTAATAATATCTGATTCATTATCTCCCTCAACCCCATTCCACTGTCTTTGCCTTGTAGACTTTGATACCTTTGCTAATCGAGATCGTATCAACATTCACTTTAAATGTCCACAAGAACATGGAGTCCACGTCCATGTATAGCAGTGAATTCTTTGGATTCACCATCCTCTGGCTGAAGAGATGCTTCGTCATCTCGATACTAATGGGATGTCCCTCTATTCTTAAGTTTGCACTCTAGTCCCCTCCATCTCGGCAGTTCAGCAAATCCCTGCTCATTGTTCTAACCTCCTGCGAGTACAGGGGCAGTCCCATCCAACGCTCCTCTGAGGATAACGCTTGCATTTCCGATAGCATTCTTGTGATTGTCCTCCTGAACATCGCCAACGCCAACGCTCACTATGCTGTGTAAGGAGTCTACCGCTGCTAGCAGTACACTGAATGTATTGTGATCAGTGATTCATAAATCCTCAGCATTACCTCTTTGCGTTGGCATTTTAATCCTCTCGAATTGAATGCTGACACTGCATTTGCCATCGTTGATGTCAACAGACCCTGAATGTTATCCATTAGGGAATCCTGCACGAAGATACCAGCATCCATTTCCACATCTTTTTAATGGATTTTCACACCGTTGAGGAAGTTGTTTGCGCCTTTATTCATTCTACAAAAGTGCATGGCCATCAATTTCCTGACACTGTATTCCATCTGAGAAATCCTTGCTTCATTTCCAAATCCGTTTTGGTACTTGTAAATTTCTCCGATTTCCTCAAACTTCGGCAGCAACACCCCCCCCCCACCACTAACGACCCCCGCCACCACCTCCAATCACCCTGCTCACTAACCTTGGTAGCGTTTGCAAGGGTGGACACAAAACCAGACATTCCGTCATCGAAATCATTTACATATCACGTGAGAAGTCCCGATGGCAACAGCGATTCCTGAGGAACAACTCGATAAGCTGCCAGATAACCTGATAAATCCCCGTTTGTTCCAGCTCTTTCCCTCCTGTCACCGGTCTCATGTAGGAGACATTGTTAACCTGCAAATATACCTTCAAGTATGGACCAGGGCTTATGTACCTCCAGATATGTCAGCCTCCGGATCCACCTCCAGTCTATTCAGCTTCCCGACCTACCTTTAGACCTTTTAACTTTCCTATCTTACTTCTGAGGATGTAGCCTCCCGATCTATGTTTACACCTTGGTTTCCGGATCTACCTGTGTCATATCTTCCTGATGATTTGATTTCACTTTTTACCAGCAGAGCATTACCATCCCCTTTCCCTTCCTGCCTGCACCTTCGATACAATATGCATCCATGGACATTAAGTTTCCAGCTACAGCCAATCTCCTTTTTGCCACGGTTGAGTGAAGCCTTCAAAAACATACTCGCTGTTCTGGAACTGTGCTTCAAATTCATCGACCTTACAGAGTACACCTTGGGTAATAAAAAAAAAACACCCTCAGACCTGTAGTCGCCCTTTTCAATTCCACATTGCTGCTAATACTGTTGACTGCAAATGTATTCTATTATCAGACTCTCCTTGCTAGCCGCCTCACTACACACTGGCTCTGTTTTAAAACCAACTACCACAAGTTTGGCGCTATCAAACGGTTCTCATCACCCTGCTGAATTAATTTAAAAAAAAACATGTATCCGCAAGCACTTTGGATTTCTTCGGTCTCCGGGTGTAACCGTCCCTGTTGTACAGATCATGTCTTCCCCGGAAGATGTCCCAATGAACCATAACTCTTGCCACTGCCCCCTGTAACAGATAGTCAGTCAGGCATCGACCTGTAAATTCATTCTATTCTTCTCTTCATTGGTACGTGGAATAGGGAGCAATCCGGCGATTATAATCCTTAAAGTCCTCTTTATCTGCTTTCTACCTAATTCCCTAAAACCCCTCTTTATGACCTCATCACTTCGTCTACCTATGTCATTGGGAGACGAAATGCAGCAAGACTTCTGGCTGTTAATCATCGCCCTTAGAATTATTGAAAACTTACAGCAAGACACCAGCCCTTCGACCCACAGTGCTCTGCCGAACATGTCCATATCTTAGAAATATCTAGGCTGCCCCACAGCTGTCTATTTTTATAAGCTCCTTGAACCGATCCAGGAGTCTCATAAAAGACCCCATCGTTTTCGCCTCCACTGCCACCGTCAGCAGCCCATTCCACGCACTCACCACTGTCTGCATGAAAAACGTAACCCCGGCATCTTTCTGCACATACATCCAAGCACCTTAAAGCTGTGCCCTCTCAATTTCTCTTTTCAAAGAGAAAAGGCCGAGATCTTTCAATCTATTCTCATAAGACATGCTCCCCAATCCAGGCACCATCCTTGCAAATCACCTCTGCACCCTTTCTATGGCTGCCACATCCTTCATGTAGTGAGGTGATCAGAGCTGAGTACAGTATTACAAGTGGGGTCTGACCAGGATCCAATATAGCTGCAACATTACCTCTTGGCTCCTGAACTCAATCCCACCGGTTACGAAAGTTAACCGCAGAGTCAACCTGAGCAACAGCTTTGAGTGTCCTGTGGGCTCGGATCCCAAGATGCTGAATGGATGGGTGGGATCCTTAGTAATACCAAGCGCCCTGCATATGCATCACTGCTGACAAGTTCCCCAGATGAATGTTAAGGATTTCCGTATAAACCTCTCAGCCGTTCTCATTGTCAGTTGTAGTGACTCCAGGGCCGATTCTCTTCTGCTCCTATGCCAGATGGAGAAACAATTGTCAAGATGTTCGCAGTCGTACTCCTTTAATTTGCAGTTCAGATGGGGTTGGGAGCTTGGCTTGCCCCAGTCTAATTCGGATTGAAGTTGCAGCTGTGTTTCCCTGTTCAGGTGTTATTAAGTCACCAGGTGAGGTCATTGCTAATGTGAACTCCAAGAAACATCATCAATGAGTAAACGCGAGGAAATCTGCAGATGCTGGAAATTCAAACAAGAACACACACAAAATGCTGGTGGAACACAGCAGGTCAGGCAGCATCTATAAGGAGAAGCGCTGTCGACGTTTCGGGCCGAGACCCTTCGTCAAAGGCACTTCTCCTTATAGATGCTGCCTGACCTACGGTGTTTCACGAGCATTTTGTCTGTGTTGTTCATTAATGAGTACTCATGTTAACAAACGAAATTATTCTCAATTTGAGAATTCTTGCGAGAGGCGTGTTACAGGGGGAAGGCAAAAGCGGTGTACCTCTCCCAGAATTCTGTGCACTCGGCTCAGAAGGCTCCGGAGCAATAGTCGGAGGATTTACTGGCGCTTTTGCGAGTGTTTGAAGCTGACATGGCAGGAAAATGGGAACCAGTATAATAGAGCTGAGATCGAGTCAGCAGGTTCTGAAGTAAATGATGAGTGTAACATGAATATAAGAAAAGACACGCCAATGGTTGCGTACAAATGGAGACCGAATAAGCAGCTAAATTGTACCTCACAGGGATAATTCAAAACGGCAAAAAATGCCGGACTGGACGTGATGTAATTGAACGGGCATAGTATTCTGAACAAGGTCGACAAACTCATGGCGCAATTAGAAATTAGTCGGTATGACATAGGGGGCGCCGCTGAGACATGGCTAGCAGAAGGCCGTAGTTCAGAGATTAGTATCGAAGGATACTCTTTGCATCAAAATGACAAACAGGAAGGCATAGGCGGTGGTGTGGCTCTATTGGTAAGAGATGGAATTACATCTCTAAGAAGAGAATAACGACAGAAGATTTTGAATCTTTGTGGATAATAGTAGCAAAGGAGTGGGGATAAGATTGCAAAGGAGCTGAAAAAGGCATACAATAATGGTAATGTGGGAGTTTAATATGCAAGGGTTTGGCGAAATTAGTTGGTGTCGGATGGCAAGTGATGACATTTGTTGAATGCCTATGAGAGGGCTTCTTAGGGCAGTTTGTTCTCTAGCCAATTAGGCGAAGGCTATCTTAGATTGGATGTTGTGTTTTAACGAACATCTTATTCGACAGCTTAACGTATAGGAATCCTCAGGAGTCTGTGATCAGAACATGATTGAATTCGGACAGAAATTTGAAAGGGAGAAGCATAACTCACATGTATCAGTATCGCAATGGAATAAAGCGAGTTATGGAGGCATGATGCACGAGCTTGCTCAGGTGGATCGGAGGGGCGTACGGGAGGTGATGACGGTAGAGCAGAGATAGCTGAATTTTCTGAGAATCGCACAAAGTGCATTGCTGAGATCTCAGGTGACGGTCCACTGCTCGGTCTTTAACCCAGTCCATGTGCTCAGCCTTTTTCCATATTTCATCGCTCACCCGAGATCTGGTCCGGCTCTAAACTCCCCTCTCTGACGCCGCCCATCTCAGTTCTGCGTCGCTCAGCATCCCGCTTTGCTGGCAGGTCCTCTAATTCTTTGTTAACTTCCTATTCTTCAAACTCATCCCTTTTCAAGCTGAACCGATTTAACGTTCTGACAACGAGTCAGAACAGAGGGACGCTGTGTCAGGATCGGGAAATGGTTCAAAGGATAGAATAATGGGCCGGGTAGCAGATGTGTTACAGATAACGGAGATATAATTATTTATACTTTTCCCCACAGGATGGTCAGATGCAGCGTGCGTGCACCTGGAAAGGGGTAAGTGAGTCTGTGCGCGGGGTGATAAGTTAACCAAAGTGTCGTTGTACGCGTTGGGTGCTCAAGCTGACGAACAGGTCGGATGCGTTCAGTTAACACCATGCGACCGTAGCTCGTTAAACTGCCTCATGTGCGGCGCCGTTCTGAAAATCTAAGAACTCAGCAACAATTGACTTTACTTTCCTTTAGCTGAGGATGAGCCAGCGATTTCACAGGTAGATGATGTGTGTGAAAAATGCCTCTAAGGGATCATAGATCAATGATTGAGAACAAATACAGACAGAGCATAAAGGTAAATTCTACTGCAAAATTCAAAGTGGCGAAGAATACAATGCTAAAGAAGTTGTATTTAAATGCGCGCAGCATTCTGAATAAGGTGGGCGAACTCCTGTTGCTATGACGTCATGGACACGCCCAACTCTTACGTCAAAATGCTGTTCTTTGACTTTAGTTTGGCATTCAATACTGTGATCCCCTCCAACTGATCGCCAAATATCGTCAGCTTGGTATCAGCTCCTCCCTCTGCTTTTGGACCTTGGACTTTCTGACTAACAGACCCCAATCTGTTAAGTTAGACTCCCTCTCCTCCTCCATTCTCATCCTGAATACTGGGGTTCCTTAAGGCTGTGTGCTGAGCCATCTTCTGTACGCCCTATTCACCTATGTCTGCGTTCCTGTACGTTGCTATGATTCCATAATCAAGTTCTCAGACGTCACCACGGTGGTTGTCCTGAGCACAAGAGATGACCAGATGACCAACAGGGACGAGGTCCAACACCTGGCTACGTGCTGTGGCGACAGCAACCTGGCCCTTAACACAGAGAAGTCCAAGGAGATCCTTGTGGTCTTCAGGCATGCTAGGAGCCACACTCATGTCCCCATCTGCATTAACGGAGCTGTAGTGGAGTGTGTATCAAGCTTCAAATTCCTTGGTGTCCACATTTCCGATGATCTTACCTGGTCCCTGAACTCCTCCATCTGATCAAAAAGGCGCAACAGCTTCTTTATTTACTGAGGAGCAACAGAAAGTTCACCTCTGTCCCAGGATACGGACTAACTTTTACCGCTGTACTATTGAGAGCACCAACTGCATCTCAGTGTGGTATGGCAGTTGTCCCGTATCGGACTACAAAGCACTCCAGCGTGTGGTTAAAACAGCCCACCTGATCAACGGCACCAAATTGCCCACCATTGAGAACATCTACATTCAACGCTGCCTGGTCAGGGCATAAAGATTTAAGGATGCATCTCACCATAACCATGGACTTTTTACTTTCCTCCCATCCGGTAGGCGCTACAGGACCCTCCACTCCCCAACCAGCAGGTTCAGGAAGAGCTTCTTCCCTAAGGCTGTGACACTGCTGAACCTCACATCACAGCGCTAAACAGTTTTGCATCCATATTGTACTGTCTCAGAACTTTTATATTTTTGTGCTGTAGCACTTACTTTTTATTCACAGTTGTTCTTTTTTTAATAACAGTAGTGTGGCTCTGTTGGCAACAGATGGGATAACATCTTCAGAAAGAGGCGACAACAAAGGTGGAATCTTTGTTGGTGTAGTTAGGAAATTGTAAGAGAAAAATACACATTGTGGGAGCCATATATAGGCCTCAAAATAGTAGACAGGATGTGTGGTTTAGATTGCAAAGGGAGCTAGAAGAGGCATATAGGAAGGAAAATGACACAATCTTAACGGGAAGTTAAATCTACAAGGCTATTAGGAAAATCTGTTCGCCAACGCATTGCAAGTGAGGAATTTGGTGAATCGTTGTAAGATGGCTTTTTAGAGCAGCTTGTTCTCGAGCCCATTCGTGGAAAAACATTTTAGACTGTTTTTTCTGTAATAATTCAGGAAGGGTGACGTATATGAGCTCTTAGGAGTCGGTGATCATAATCTGATTCAATTCATACTGCACTTTGATCGGAAGAAGAAGTATAGTTCACATCTAATAGTATTGCAATGGAATAAAGGGTATTACAAGGGCTTGTGTGATGTGCTTGCCCAGGTGGAGTGATGAGGAATATCGGGGAGGATGATGGCAGACCAGAGATGACGGAAAATTCTGGGAATAACTCAGAAGGAACAGGATAGATATGTAACACAGGAGAAGAATTTGACAAGTGAACGGGGTACGCAGCCGTGGCAGCTAATGGACGATAAGGACTGCATATACACCATAGAAATTGATTTTGATTCAGCAAAAGTGAGTAGGAAGCTTTTCAATTAGAAAAAAAGGGCATCCAAAATGGTATAAGAGTAGAAAAGATGACATATGAGAGCAGACTAGCAAATACGATAAACCCAGGACACAAGAAGTTGTTTTTTTTAAAAGTTATATAAAGCGAAAAAAGGAATTGAGAGTTGATATTGAAACATTGGAAAATGATGCTGATGCAGTGGTATTGGGGGCAAGAAATCGCCAATGAACAACAGATACGTTGCATCTGCCTTCACCGTTGAACACACTAGCGTAGCACCAGAGGGTCGTGAATATCAGGAAGCAGGTATGAGTGCCGTTGCTATCAGAAAGGAACAGGTGCCAGGCAACTCTGGCCATTTCTACTACCATAAGACCATAAGACAAAGGAGCAGAAGACGGTCATTCGGCCCATCGAGTCTGCTCCGCCATTTCATCATGAGCTGATTCAATCTCCCTTTTAGCCTGGGATACTCAATGTCATTGCCTGTACACATGCAATTGAATTTTCCGCCTTATCTGACGACTCCCTCTCTGTAGATTGGTTGCCGCACACCTCATCGCCCTTGAATGTTGGCCAAATTACTGGTGTCTTCCGCAGTGATGGTCAATGTAAATACTAATGGCGCTCATCCACCATGTCCATGAATCCTATTCAAACCGATCCAGCATCATGTTCAATTTCTAATTATTCCTTCTAGACTATTGCTAATGGTTGTTCAATTTATATTTGTTCCGTCTAGACTCTTGCATATTGTTTCCTTATCTAAAAATCTGTTCTTCGAGGATCCTTGTGTTGTCCGTCTTAATTGTACAAAGTGCGCTCATGACGTCTCACGTCGTTATCCACGGCCAGATCTTCAACTCATTTCAGGTGCTCGGCCTTATGCCCTGTTTAATAATTCACCCGAGCTTTGGCCCAGCTCTCGGCTCCCCTCGCTACTCGCTGACCGTCACAGTTCCGCATCGCTAGGCATTCCGCTTTGCTGGCAGGTCCTCTAAACCTCTGTTTACTTCAGATTCTTCAAACAGATCCTTTTTCAAACTAACCTGCTCGAATGTCTTGACAGCGAATGAGAAATGTGGTACGCTCTGACAGGACTGGGAAATGGACCAAAGGGTGGTTTAAGAAGCCGGGAGGTGATTACGTGTTACTGAGAAAGATTTTTCTATTTTTTTTCCCACATGAAACGCAGATGCAGAACATCTTCATCTCAGCGACGTTGTAAAAAGCCCTTGTAAGTAGAACTCGATAACTAGGTCTGGGCACGGGCGATTAAAGTGTTGACGTATCGGGTGGCTGCTCCATCTGACGGACGGGTCGGGAACGCTTCGGTAACACTATGCTTTCCTAGCTAGTTAACCAGCTTCGTGCGGCACGTTATGTTCCTTAATAAGTTCCCTCATAAGCTGCAGGTCGGTGCACCTGGTGCAGATTTGTTTATCCGAGAGGGTGGACGACGTCTAGACCTCCCGCATTGCAAAAACACAGCCGCTGTACCAATTCTCGCTAACAGTCGAGAAATGGAGAAATAAGATCAAGTGATAAAGTTGCCAATATTTTTCCACCGCCTACGCTTGAAGATCTTGGACTGGCGCGCTCTAAAGCCTAACACACACAAGTGCATTGCCGGGACGCACGCGCTTGAATTTTCCGCTTTCCCATTGAATCCCTCTCTGCCGATGGGTGTCCGCACAACACATTTCCCTTGAGATGTTGATCAGATCACTGGTGTCTTCCAAAGTGAAGATAGATTCAAATAACCTGTTGGGCTTATCCATCATTTCCCTGAGTCTCATTCAAACCTCTCCAGCGTCACGTTCAATTTGTAACTGTGCCTTATAACTTATCGCTTATTCTTTCCATATCTTCAAATGTGTTTTTTAGTGCCCCTTTGTTGTCCACGATAATTGTACAAAGTGCGCTGTTGAGATCTCACGTGATCATCTATTGCCAGCTCTTCAACCCACTTCATGTGCTCAGCCTTTAACCCTGTCTAATATCTCAGCCGCTATGCATCCAAATTTGCTGACAGGCCCAGACATTCGTTGTTCTCATCACATTCTTCAAACTCATCCCTTTTCGAAATGACCTGTTGGAACGTTCTGATTAAAGTTAAAAACAGTGCACAGTGAGAGGACCGGGAACAAGTTCAAAGGTTGGGTTAATGAGCCGCGAAGCAGATAGGCTCCAGATTACAGAGATATAATTGTTCCTATTTTGCTCACAGGTTTCACCCCCACAGTCCACTTGCAGGGGTCGCAGTTTTTCAACTTGAGGGGTAAGTGGAAATTGAAGACTGACTGTTTTGCTGTATCGAGTGGGTGTTCAAACTAATGGTAGGGTCGGGGGTGCTCCGTTAACACTATGTCATCTTAGCTTGTTAAGCCGCCGCATCTGTGGAACTTTGTGAAAGCCTTTCAGAAAATCTAATAAAACAATAATTGATTTTTCTATGCGTCCGATTTACTAGAGCAGTCGGGCGTGGTTAAGATAATATCGCAGAGATAAGAGATCCAGTATGATACAGTTAATGAAGGGCCAGCAGGTTTAGAAGTAGATGATGTGAGTAAGATGCCTGTAGCGGAGGACAAGGGCAGACAGAGCAAAGAGACCAGTTCTACGGCAGAGGTGAATTTCAAATGGCGAGGAATGCTGGACTGACCCTGCCGCATTTAGATGCGTGAAGCATTTAGAATGGAATGGACCAACAATTAGACACTGACGTCATGGGCATCACTGTGTACCGGCTGAAAGACGGCCGAATCTGGGAGCTTAACATCAGTATATCCTTTTTTGTCAATAGCACATGCAGGAAGGCATATGCGTTGGGATGGCTCTGTTGGTAGCAGATGGTATAACATCTGTTAGGGTCAGAGAATGTGGAATCTTTGTAGGTGGAGTTATGAAATTCTACGAACATATACACATTAGTGAATAGTATATAGACGTCAAAATAATAGAGAACATGTGTGTGTTACGTTGCAAAGGGAGCTCGTAAAGGGCATGTAGGAAGGAACTCGTGAGTTAAATAGGAGGACAGATTCAGGCAGAAAAGGGAGACTGGCAAGCGGAACAGTCATCAATGGAGAGGTCATCGGTCGAAGTGATCTCAGGCAGAACGGTAGGGCACTGGTTCATTCGGGATTCGTGGATAACGGGTCGAAGTGAGGTGTGTAAACTCTGAGGAAGAGAAACAGGATATATGTCTGTGAGGCTGGTGTTCTGTACTGGGTGTGAGATGTGGGAAATCCGGGAGACACCCAGCCTGCTGGACGACTACATGCACATCAGATGCGTCGAGCTGCTGCTCTTTAGGGACGAATTAGGGTACTAGACAGGTAGCTCGATGACCTTCGTCCTGTCAAGTAAAGTGAGAAGGTGTAGACAGGAGTTATAGTCAAGCCAGGATATGATTAGCTCCCTACAGCTCTTATCTATCACCTCCTCATTCTCCCTTATGAGTTGAAGATAATCAACTGCTTCTCCAGATCGTTCAAACGTTCTCAGAGAAGCGGCAGCACGGTGCAGCAGGTGCAGATCTGATTATCCGTAAAGATGGACGCCATGTAGACCTCCAGTAGAACTCCAGCAAACTCAGTAGAAAACACTGCCTCCGGAGCAATTGGCACTGCCAGATGAGAAATGGAGAAGTACGAGAACAATGATGAAGTTGTTACTTCCCTTAAGTCTGAGGAGCTGAGACAGGCGCACTCTAAAACTTAGCACACTAAAAGGCACTGCCGCGAAGCTGCACCTGAACTTTCCGCCGTTTCTGTTGAATCCCTCTCCGTTGACTGGACCCTTCACGACACGCATGCCTCTGCATGTTGGTCAAATTACTGGTATCTTCCACAGTGAAGACAGATGCAAACTACCTATTCCGCTCATCCATCCATCATTTCCCTGAATTCCATTCAAAGCTCTCCAGCACAATTTGCAATAGCCCATTGTTTTTCCATTCTGTTCTTTTGATGTCCACCTTAATCTCACAAAGTGCTCTGCTGAGATCTCACGTGACCTCCACATCCAGATCTTCAACCCAGTTCATGTGCTCAGCCTTTCGCCCCGTTTCATAACTCACCCGAGATCGGCCCCCGCTCTGATCTCTCCTCCCTGCACCCCACCCGTCCCAGTTCTGCGTCGCTCAGCATCCCGCTTTGCTGGCACGTCCGCTGATTCTTCGCCTTTTCGTTCACATTGTTCAAAGTCATTCACTTTGGCACTAACGTTCTGACGTCAGAACAATGTGACGCTCTCTTAGGATCGGGAAATGGTTCAAATTATGGTTTAATGAGACGGGAAGCAGATGAGTTCCGGATTACGGAGATATAAGTATTTCTATTTTGTCCACAGGGCCGACGAACATACCACAACTGCACCTCCGGTGCCAACTCGCCTTGACAGGTAAATGGAAATCGAAGACAGTGACTATGCGCGGGACGGAAAATATGCTGTATCTCCCGGGTGCTCAAAATGACGGTAGTGTCAGGAGCGCTCTCGTAATACCATGTAGTTTAGCTCGTTAAGCAATCTCATATGTGTCACCTTGTTAAAGGGTTTCCGAAAGCCGAAGAAAACAACAATTGACTTTTCTTTTTGGTCAGAATTACTGGAGCTGTTGGGGGTGGTTAAATGAATATGGCAGGTCTCAGGGATTAAGCATGATACGATTGATGTTGAGCCCTCATATTTACAAGTAGAGGATGTGTGCAATGTGCTTGTAATGGAGGACAAGTGAATGATTGATTACAAATGCCGACAGAGAGAGTTAAATTCTACCACTGAGACAAAGTTCAATGGGCAAAGAATTCAGGATTGAAGGTTCCCCATGTAGATCCAGGCAGCCTTCAGAATGAAGAAGAGGAACTCGTGGTGCAACCAGAATTTGGTCGCTATAACGTCGTGGGCGTCATTGAGTAGCGGCTGAAAGAAGGCCACAGTAGAAAGCTTAGCATCTATGGATTTACTTTGTATTTAAAGGACAGACGGGAAGGCGTATGCAGTGGCGTGGCTCTGTTGATATCAGAGGACATTAATTATTTAGAAAGAGGTGAGAGAGAAAGTGGATACTTTGTAGGTGGAGTTAGGAATCTGTAAGAGTAAAAAATATATTTGTGCTCGGGTTTACTCAAGGAAAGTTATCTTGGACTGGATTTTCTGTAGCAACTCAGGTTTTACTCGGAAGCGTAAGGAAAATGAACCCCGAGGAGACAGTGATTGTATTATGACTGTATTATAAGTCAATTTCAGAGGAAAAAATATAACTCACATGTAGCAGTATTGCAATAGAATAAAGGGATGTAGAGGGGCATGAGAGAGGTGCTTGCCCAGGTGGATTGGAGGGGAATATCGGAGCGATTAATGGCAGACCTGAAATGAATAAAAAATATAGTGGTATCTCAGAAGACGCAGGATACATATGAACCACAGAAGGAGAGATTCACAAGTGGCCAGGATGGCAGCTAATGGACGATAAGAACTGCATGAAAGCTAAAGAAAGGGCAGTTAACGTAGCAAAAGTGAGAAGACATTTGGAGGATTAGGATGCTTTTAAAAGAATTTTTTTTAAAAATATAAAATCTATGTGAAGGGACATGTTGACATATAAGAGTAAACTAGCAAATACGATATAGCCGGGATAGTAAAAGTCGTTTTCTTAATATTTTTTTTTAAAGTTATATTAAAAAAATGGAATTTAGAGTTGATATTGGAACACTGGAAAATGATGCGTGTGCGGAAGTAATAGGGGCAAAGAAATCGCCGGTGTCCAACAGGTATACTGCAACTTTCTTCATCGTGGAAGACACCAGCAGTGTACCAGAGATCTGTGAATAATCGAGAGCATGCGTGAGTCGAGTTGCTATCAGAAAGGAACAGGTGCCATGGAAACTGCAGGGATTTAAGTAGTGTAATTCACTTTAGCCAGATGTACTACATACCAGAGTCATGACAGAGATTTTACACTGATTTTCCGAATGCGTTTGTTAAGGAGCTAAAATGAGGCTGCTTAACTAGATAATCCCCTATAATGTTACAGGAAAGATACAATTAAATGATAACGGAATGGCTGACAGGCTGGAAACAGAGATTATGAATAAAACAGGCCTTTCAGAGCATTGCGTGCACGAGCTGGGATGTACAACTCCTATACATTGTACAAGGCATTGGTAAGGACGAATTTGGGGTATTGTGTACAATTCTGGTCACCGAATTATCGAAAAGATGTCAACAAAATAGAGAGAGTACAGAGAAGATTTACCAGAATGTTACCTGGGTTTCAGCACCAGTTGAACAAGTTAGGTCGTTATTATTTGGAGCGTAGAAGGTTGATGGGGACGTGGATAGGTTTCTTTTTTTCCATTGAGAGTAGGGGATATTCAAAGAAAGCATTGAGTTGAGAGTTAGGGGACAAAAGTTTAGGGGTAACACGAGGGGGGATTTCTTTACTCAGTGAGTGGCAGCTGTGTTAAACGAACTCCTGGTGGAAGTGGTAGAGGCAGGTTCCATTTTGTCATTAAAAAAATTGATTAGTATATGGACAGGAAAGGATCGGAGGGTTATGGGCTGAGTGCAGGTAAGTGGGACTAGGTGACAGTAAGCGACTAGGAAGGCCGAGATGGCCTGTTTCCGTGCTGTAAATGTTATATGGTTATATGATTATATGGTGGGCTTCCGGATGGGGTAGACGAAGGATTCGAAGGATAGCGACGATTGGTGAAGGTCGATTTTGAACGGTTGTCCTATGAGGGAGCTGTAACTTGACGCACAGACTGTTTAATGATTTACAAGTGTGGGGGCTCGTCTTGGATTGACTCCATTGAATGCGTGTGATTACCCTGAGCAATGAACGAGTGGCGCAGGTATTTGTACTCCGGATGAATTGTTAATTCCACTGTTAAACCCTTAAGGTTGCGATTCTCAGTGGAGGTTTGATGAAAAAGCGGGCGCAGGTGTCGTTTTAATGCAGACCAACGCTGAGTTAGTTGGGGGCGGGTTCTGTCATTTCTGAGGAGTACGGGGAAAGAGTGTTCGGATTTGGAATGTTTAAATAGACCACGTCCCACGTGAAGTATAAGAATGTCCGCCCTTAATTCTCTGAAGAATAAATGGAGAAATCAAATTTAAAGACCCAGCTGTGGCAGGTTCCGCCTATGCACTGGATTAACGCCCACTCCTGAGATGAGGGCGGAAGGGACTCTCAGTTATTAGATGAGTGGCAGTGCAGGATATGAAAGGTTGAATGATTGAATGGGCGGGCCTCTGACGCTATGAGAGCCGTCAGGTTAAATTATGCCGTACTGACAGCTGTCAATTGTCTGCGAGCACTGGACCATGCTTTTGGTCCGACTGGAGGCCCACTGGAGCTCATGGTGTGGTTTCAAAACATGCGTCAGGTGAAGGGAGTGAAGCGTTCTGATTTTATTTTTCTTCTAGAGAGGCAGCTAAATTGCTTGCGGCACAGAGGTGTCATTCGGGAGGCTGAGTTGGATGAGTTAAGAATGGACCAGATAGTCAGGGGCACCCAGTCCTATGGCCTGATTTCGTGGCGTCTCCGAAAGGCTCAAAAGACGCGCCCCCTGCATCTTTTGTTGAGCTGATCGGAGAGGTACGGAAAGAGGAGAACGCGGCGGAGGCGCGGGAGGACTCAGTCAGCAGGGTACACTCCTCGTTAGTAGTCCCTGCGGTGAAGTGACCACAGATACCCTACCCCGGGGAGCCGTTGAGGAGATTGTGGGAGAGTTGAGAACGGAGATACGTCGCCTGTAATCAGCGGGTGTGACCCCGCCCCCATTAGTTGCAGCTGACGAGGGCGGATTCCCCAAGGGGTCGAACAATGCAGGTGTCACGCCAGAAGGAGAGTGAGCCCCCAGGTACCTCAGCAGGGACAGCCGTACGGAAAACTTAGAGGAGACACTGAGAGGGAGCGGCCTAGTGTCTCTAGGGAACACCTATCCGGCAATGTAACAAGAATCCCCAAAGCAACAGATCCTATTCCTGAAGGCTTAGTGGTTCCACGCTCCAGTGTGTCACTGTGGATAGAGAGTAATTACGATAAAGCCATACTCGAAACCAGGTCGCAGGTCACGTTTCTGTACCTTTCGTTTTACAACCGGTATCTGACGCACATACCCTTGACACCATTGGACGCACTGGAGATTTGAGGACACAGTGCTGTTGATCATCCATACGACGGTTATTTGTCAGTGAAACTGGAGGCTGATGTGGTAGTGTCCGGGGTTCTTGATATAGTGGTCCTGTTTTGTCCGGAACCTGTTGAGAAGGGCGGCGTTTCAATACTGGTACGGACCAACACACCTCTAGTAGACCCGGTATTTCGAGCTGCCTTTGAGGAAGTGTGTGGCAGCATTGGTCTGGATACCTAATTTAAGCAAGGGACTGTGTGGTTCAGCCAGTCGAAGCTAATAGTGGTACCGCCTGGGGAAGAACAGAGAGTGATGGGGACCACCACATTTCCCGGAGTGCCTGAGGGCGAAACCCTCTTTGTGGATGTTCCGGAAGATCACGAGGAGAAGTCCGGATTTCCTGCTTGGGTATTGGTGAGGTCCGAACTTCTGAAGCCCTCGATTGTACAGGCAAGCAGGATGGCAGTGATTTTCAGGAACACTACGAATAGGGAGATCAGCTTGCAGCTGGTGATGTCCCTGGCGCATTTTATTCCCGGTGACGGTAATGTCTAGTGTCATTGTCAGGCACGCCGGGGAGGGACTATTGGAAAAGGGCTGGGGGGAGTTGATCGCTGAGTCAATCAACTCGAGGGAATGCCCGGTACCGCCGGGTTAAGGAAAGGAGTCTGGTAGAGAAGATGTTGAAGATGAAAGGTGTCTTTTCCATTGGCCAGTGTGATGTGGGTCGTTCCAAGAGCACTGCACACACTCTGCGGGTGACCGAGGACACGCCTTTTAGAGAGAGGTCGCGGCGACTGGACCCTGTAGACGTGGAAGACGTGCGGCAGCATTTGTGTAAGCTGAAGGAAGCTGGGATCATCACTGATTCCCGAAGTCCCAAGGCGCTCCAGTAGCAGTGGCCCAGAAGAAGAACGGGAAGGTACGCATGTGTGTGAACTATAGGACTCCGAACACTGCACCGTCCGTGACCAGTATACAGTCCCGAGTGTAGAAGAGGTGCGAAGTGGTTTAGTGTGCTCGATTTGAGTAGTGGATATTACCAGATCCCGATGGCTGATGGCGTCATTTATATGTCCCCTGGGATTCTTCCAGTATTTGGATTCAGCTTGGAAGAACATGAAGCGAGGCTGCTGAAGGTTCTTGGCCGCCTGAAAGCTGAAGGGTTAAAACTTTACCTGGACAAGTGCCGGTTCTGCTAAACGTCTGGTAACTATGTCTGAAACAACCTCACGGAATGGAGCAGCGACAGACCCGGCAAAGATAGAAGCGGTGACCATTTGGGCAAGGGCTCGGGCTGTGAACGCTCTGCGCTCGTTCTTCGGGTTCTGTGGAAAAATATCGGAGATTCGTGAAGGGAGACGCCAAAGTGAGTCACACATTGACTCAGCTTCTGTGTGGTTACCCTCCCGTGGGGAGAGCGAAAAATTGAAAGCAGCCCTTTGCACAGAGGTGGGATGTAAACTGTGAGGAGCCCTTTCTGTCGTTGAAGGAGCCGCTGACACAGGCGCCGGTGCTGGCTTTTGCGGAACCCCGATTGCCGTATGTACTGCACACATATGATGGTCAAGAGGTTTTTTTAGGGTGCATAAGGGAGTGGACAGTGACGGAGAGTGGGAGAGCATTCCTGACCCTGGGGTGAAGGCCGCGTGTCAGTTTGCCATCACCATGAAGGCAGAGGGAACAGAAAGACAGGATCGTGCGGTGAATCATCTGGCAGCTTCTGATAACGCCATTCCCCAGGTTTACTGTAATCTGACTGCTCTGAAGACAAATCAGCTGCCGGAATTGTTCTGCTGAGCGAAATGTACCGGGCATTTGCACTATTTGGTCAGTGGTCGAAAAGAGAGACATGGCTCAGGCAGTGAAGACGAAACACGCTTCGGTGCCTCCATGACTGAAAGAGCGCCCTCATTTGGAGTTGAAGAAAACATACCAGTTCAGGTCATCCCCGGACCGACTGAATGAAATCAAGCCGTGCATTCGCAGCAGACGAATTTTTCTTTACGTCCGATTTACTAAAGCAGTCGGGCGTGGTTAAGATAAAATGGCAGAGATAAGAGATCCAGTATGATACAGTTGATGAAGGGCCAGCAAGTTTAGAAGCAGATGATGTGGGTAAGATGCCTGTAGCGAAGGACAAGGGCAGACAGAGCAAAGAGATCAGTTCTACCGCAGAGGTGAATTTCAAATGGCGAGGATTGCAGGACTGACCCTGCCGCATTTAGATGCGTGCAGCATTTAGAATGGAATGGACCGACAATTAGACACTGACGTCATTGGCGTCACTGAGTACCGGCTGAAAGACGGCCGAATGTGGGAGCTTAACATCTAAGGATATCCTTTTTTGTCAACAGCACATGCAGGAGGGCATATGCGTTGGGATGGCTCTGCTGGTAACAGATGATATAACATTTGTAGAAATATGTTAGGGTCAGAGAATGTGGAATCTTTGTAGGTGGAGTGGGAAATTCTACGAATAAATACACATGTGAATAATATATAGAAGTCAGAATAATAGAGAACATGTGTATATTACTTTGCAAAGGGAGCTCAGAAAGCGCATGTAGGAAGGAAATCGTGAGTTAAATAGGAGGGCAGATTCAGGCAGATAAGGGAGACTGCCAAGCGGAACAGTCATCAATGGAGAGTTCATCGGTCGAAGTGATCTCAGGCAGAACGGTGGGGCATTGGTTCATTCGGGATTCGTGGATAACGGGTCGAAGTGAGGTAAGTAAACTCTGAGGAAGAGAAACAGGATATATGTCTGTGAGGCCGGTGTTCTGTTCTGGGTGTGAGATGTGAGAAATCCGGGAGACAGCCAGCCTGCCGGACTATTAAATGCACATCAGGTGAGTCGAGCTGCTGCTCTTTAGGGACGAATTAGGGTACTAGACAGGTAGCTCGATGACCTTCGTCCTGTCAAGTAAAGTGATGAGGTGCAGACAGGAGTTATAGGCAAACCAGGATATGACGAGCTCCCTACAGCACTTATCTGTCACCTCCTCATTCTCCCTTATGAGTTGAAGATAATCAACTGCTTCTCCAGATCGTTCAAACGTTCTCACAGAAGCGGCAGCACGGTGCAGCAGGTGCAGATCTGATTATCCGTAAAGATGGACGCCATGTAGACCTCTCGCATCGCAAACTCAGTAGCAAACACCGCCTCCGGAGCAATTGGCACTGTAAGATGAGAAATGGAGAAGTACGAGCACAATGATAAAGTTGTTACCTCCCTTAAGTCTGAGGAACTGAGACAGGCGCACTCTAAAACTTAGCACACTAAAAGGCACTGCCGCGAAGCTGCAACTGAACTTTCCGCCGTTCCTGTTGAATCCCTCTCCGTTGACTGGACCCTTCACGACACGCATGCCTCTGCATGTTGGTCAAATTACTGGTATTTCCACCGTGAAGACAGATGCAAACTACCTATTCCGCTCATCCATCCACCATCATTTCCCTGAATTCCATTCAAAGCTCTCCAGCACAATTTGCAATAGCCCATTGTTTTTGTCTCCGTATTTTCAATTCTGTTCTTTTGATGTCCACCTTAATCTCACAAAGTGCTCGGCTGAGATCTCACGTGACTTCCACATCCAGATCTTAAACCCAGTTCATGTGCTCAGCCTTTCGCCCCGTTTCATAACTCACCCGAGATCGGCCCCCGCTCTGATCTCCCCTTCCTGCACCGAGCCCGTCCCAGTTCTGCGTCGCTCAGCATCCCGCTTTGCTGGCACGTCCGCTGATTCTTTGTCTTTTTGTTCACATTGTTCAAAGTCATTCACTTTGGCACTAACGTTCTGACGTGAGAACAATGTGACGCTCTCTTAGGATCGGGAAATGGTTCAAATTATGGTTTAATGAGACGGGAAGCAGATGAGTTCCGGATTACGGAGATATAAGTATTTCTATTTTGTCCACAGGGCCGACGAACATACCACAACTGCACCTCCGGTGCCTACTCGCCTTGACAGGTAAATGGAAATCGAAGACAGTGATTATGCGCGGGACGAAAAATGAACCAGAAGTGCTGCTGTATCGCGCGGGTGGTGTCGGGAGCGCTCTCGTGATACCATGTAATTTAGCTCGTTAAGCAATCACATATGTGTCAACTTGTTAAAGGGTTTCCGAAAGCCGAAGAAAACAACAATTGAGTTTTCTCGTTGGTCAGAATTACTGGAGCTGTTGGGCGTGGTTAAACGAATATGGCAGTTCTCAGGGATTGAGTATGATACGATTGATGTCGAGCCCGCAGTAGAGGATGTGTGCATTATGCTTGTAAGGGAGGACAAGTCAATGATTTATTACAAATGCCGACAGAGCAAAGAGTTAAATTCTACCACAGAAACAATGTTCAAAGGGCGAAGAATTCAGGATTGAAGATTCCCCATGTAGATCCAGGCAGCCTTCAGAATGAAGAAGAGGAACTCCTGGTGCAACCAGAATCTGGTCGCTATAACGTCGTGGGCGTCTTTGAGTAGCGGCTGAAAGAAGGCCACAGTAGAGAGCTCAGTATCTATGGATATACTTTGTATTTAAAGGACAGACGGGAAGGCGTATGCGGTGGCGTGGCCCTGTTGATATCAGAAGACATTAATTCTTTAGAAAGAGGTGAGAGAGTAAGTGGATACGTTGTAGGTGGAGTTAGGAATCTGTAAGATAAAAAAAATATATTTGTGCTCGGGTTTACTCAGGGAAAGTTATCTTGGACTGGCTTTTTTGTAATAACTCAGGTTTTACTCGGAAGCGTAAGGAAAATGAACTCCGAGGAGACAGTGATTGTATTATGATTGTATTATACTTAAATTTCAGATGAAAATGTATAACTCACAGGTAGCAGTATTGCAATGGAATAAAGGGATGTCGAGGGGCATGAGAGAGGTGCTTGCCCAGGTGGATTGGAGGGGACTATCGGAGCGGTTAATGGCAGACCTGAAATTAATAAAAATTATAGTAGTATCTCAGAAGACGCAGGACACATATGAACCACAGAAGGTGAGATTCACAAGTGGCCAGGACGGCAGCTAATGGACGATAAGGACTGCCTGAAAGCTAAAGAAAGGGCAGTTAATGTAGCAAAAGTGAGAAGACAGTTGGAGGATTAGGATGCTTTTAAAATATATATATTTTTTAAAACACCCAATAAGCTATGTGAGGGATATATTGACATATAAGAGTAAACTAGCAAATACGATATGGTCAGGATAGTAAAAGTCGTTTTAAATTTGTTTAAAAGTTATATAAAGGAAAAGTGGAATTTAGAGTTGATATTGGAACACTGGAAAATGATGCGGGTACGGAAGTAATAGGGGCAAAGAAATCGCCGATGTCCAACTGGTATATTGCATCTTTCTTCATCGTGGACAACTCCTATACATTGTACAAGGCATTGGTAAGGACGAATTTGGAGTACTGTGTACAGTTCTGGTCACCGAATTATCGGAAAGATGTCAACAAAATAGAGAGAGTACAGGGAAGATTTACTAGAATGTTACCTGGGTTTCAGCACCTAAGTTACAGAGAAAGGTTGACAAGTTAGGTCTTTATTCTTTGAAGAGTAGAAGGTTGAGAGGGACGTTGATTGTTTTTTTTCCCCATTGAGAGTAGGGGAACATGAAGGAAAGCATTGAGTTGAGAGTTAGGTAGCAAAGGTTTAGGGGTAACACGAGGGGGAATTTCTTTACTCAGTGAGTGGCAGCTGTGTGGAACGAGCTCCTGGTGAAAGTGGTAGAGGCAGGTTCCATTTTGTCATTTTAAAAAATGGATTTGTATATGCACAGGAAAGGATTGGAGGGTTATGGACTGAGTGCAGGTAAGTGGGAAGAGGTGACTGTAATCGTTCGGCACGGAATAGGAGGGACGAGTTGGCCTGTTTACGTGCTGTAAATGTTATATGGTTAATGATTATATGGTGGGCTTCCGGATGGGGTAGACTCGGAGTGAGGGTCCGAAGGATAGCGACGATTGGAGGTGGTCGATTTTGAACGGTTGTCCTATGAGCGAGCTGTAACTTGGCTCACAGATTGTTTAATAAGATTGGGCTTTTTTCCCTTTTATTTCGTTTCTCTACTAACCAGATAATCAAAGGAAGATTTATAAAACTTAATTGTTTAGACGCATATTGTGTATTGTTTGTTATTTCGGGGTACTGATTGGTAACAGGGGACAGATCCCACAGCATCCACCCAAAGGAGAGTTCTTAAGTTTGGCCAGGCCGGGCGGTATCAGCCCCTCTATTAAGCCGCTAGGCGAAGCGAGATTTACAAGTGTGGGGGCTCGTCTTGGATTGAATCCGTTGGATGCGTGTGATTACCCTGAGCAATAAACGAGTGGAGAAAATATTCGTACTCCGGATGAATTGTTAATTCCACTGTTAATACCCTTAAGTTTGCGATTCTGAGTGGAGGTTTGATGAAAAGGCGGGCGCAGGTCTTGTTTTAATGCAGACCAGCGCTGAGGCAGCTGGGGGCGGGTTCCATCATTTCTGAGGAGTGCGGGGAAAGAGTGGTCGGATTTGAAATGACTAAATAGACCACGTCCCACGTGAAGAGTAAGAATTACTGGTAATATCCACTCTTAATTCTCTGAAGAATAACTGGAGAAATCAGATTCAAAGTCCCAGCAATGGCAGGCTCCGCCTCTGCACTGGAATAACGCCCACTCCTAAAGGGGCGGAGGAGTATGAGATGAGGGCGGAAGGGACTCTCAGTTGTTAGATGAGTGGCAGTGCAGAATGATGAATGGTTGAATGATTGAATGGGAGGGACGCTGACGTTGTGAGAGCCGTCAGGTTAAATTATGCCGTGGTGACAGCTGTCAATTATCTGCAAGCAATGGACAATGATTTTAGTCCGACTGGAGCCCCAGTGGAGCTTATGGTGTGGTTTCAAAACGTGTCTGGAGAAGGGAGAGAAGCTAAATTTTATGTTTTTTGATTTTATTTTTCGTCTAGAGAGGCGGCTAAATTGCTTGCAGCGCAGAGGGGACATTCGGGAGGCTGAGTGCGATGAGTTAAGGGTGGACCAGATAACCAGGGCACCCAGCCCCATGACCTGATTTTCTGGGGTCTCCGAAAGTCTCATAAGTCGCGACCCCTCCATCTTTTGTTGAGCTGATCAGAGAGGTACGGAAAGAGGAAAACGCGGCGGAGGCGCGGGAGGACTCAGTCAGCAGGGTACAATCCTCGGTAGTAGTCCGCTGCGGTGAAGTGGCTACAGATACCCTATCCCGGGGAGCCGTTGAGGTGATTGTGGGAGAGTTGAGGTCAGAAACGTCGGCTGTAATCAGCAGGTGTGATCCCGCCCCCATATGATGGAGCTGACGGGGGGGAGGGGGCGGTATCGCCAAGGGGACGAACAATGCAGGTGTTACGCCAGAAGGAGAGTGAGCCCACGGGTACCTCAGCAGGAAGAGTCGTTTGAAAAACTTAGAGGAGACACTGAGAGGGAACGGCCTGATGTCTTTGGGGGAACACCTTTCCGGAAAAGTACCAAGAATTCCCGGAAGCAAAAGACCCTATTCCTGAAGGCTTAGTGGTTCCACGCTCCAGTGTGTCACTGTGGACAGAGGGTAATTACGATAAAGCCGTACTCGACACAATGTCGCAGGTCACGTTACTGCACCGTTCGATTTACAACCGGTATCTGACGCATTTACCCTTGACACCATTGGACGCACTGGAGATTTGAGGACTCAGTGCTGGTGATTATCCATACGACGGTTATTTGTCAGTGAAACTGGAGTTCTCGGAGGCTGATGTGGGAGTGTCTGGGGTTCTTGATACAGTGGTGCTGTTTTGTCCGGAACCTGTTGAGAAGGGCGGCGTTTCAATACTTGTATGGTCCTCTGGTGGACCCAGTGTTTCGAGCTGCTTTTGAGGAAGTGTGTGGCAACATTGGTCTGGATACCTAATTTAAGCAAGGGACTGTGTGGTTCAGCCAGTCGAAGCTAATAGTGGTACCGCTCGGGGAAGTACGGAGGGTGATGGGGACCCCCAAATTTCCCGGAGTGCCTGAGAGTGAAACCCTCTTTGTGGATGTTCCGGAAGATCACGAGGGGAAGTCCAGATTTCCTGCTTGGGTACTGGTGAGGTCCGAACTACAGAAGCCCTCGTTTGTACAGACAAGCAGGATGGCAGTGATTTTCAGGAACACTACGAATAGGGAGGTCATTTTCAAGCTGGGGATGTCCCTGGCGCATTTTATTCCCGGTGACGGTAATCTCTAGTGTCACTGTGAGGCACGCCGGGGAGGGACTATTGGAAAAGGTCTGGGGGTAGTTGATCGCTAAGTCAATCAACTCGGGGGAATGCCCGGTACCGCCGGGTTAAGGAAAGGAGTCTGGTAGAGAAGATGTTGAAGATGAAAGGTGTCTTTTCCATTGGCGAGTGTGATGTGGGTCGTTCCAAGAGCACTGCACACACTCTCCGGGTGACCGAGGACACCCCGTTTAGAGAGAGGTCGCGGCGACTGGACCCTGCAGACGTGGAAGACGTACGGCAGCATTTGTGTAAGCTGAAGGAAGCTGGGATCATCACTGATTCCCGAAGCCCCAAGGCGCTCCAGTAGCAGTGGCCCGGAAGAAGAACGGGAAGGTACGCATGTGTGTGAACTATAGGACTCTGAACACCGCAACGTCCGTGACCAGTATACCGTCCCGAGTGTCGTCGCCTGTCTGAGAGGTGCGAAGTGGTTTAGTGTGCTGGATTTGAGTAGTGGATATTACCAGATCCCGATGACAGATGACGTCATTTATATGTCCCCTGGAATTCTTCCAGTTCGAAATGATGCCCCAGGGCATATTGGGAGCCCTTGTAAACTTCCAGCGGGGACATGAACTGGCTTGAGGTGTTGCTGTATTTGGATGACCTCATAGTATTTGGATTCAGATTGGAAGAACTTGAAGCGAGGCTACTGAAGGTGCTCGGCCGCCTGAAAGCTGAAGGGTTAAAACTTTCCCGGACAAGTGCCGGTTCCGCTAAACGTCTGGTAGCTATGTCTGACACAACCTCACGGAATGAAGCAGCTACAGACCCGGCAAAGATAGAAGCGGTGACCATTCGGGCAAGGGTTCAGACTGTGAACGCTCTGCGCTCGTTCTTCGGGTTCTGTGGGAGGCTGAAGGCCTGAAATTTTGAGAGTTCAAAGTTTGTATGTTCCTGGCAGGGATAAAGGCAAAGTGAATAAGGATCAGGAATCTTGATTCTCTAGGGATATTGGATCTCAGATAAAGAAGAAGAGAGAGATTTATGACATGTATGGGAATCAGAGAGCAAATCAGGCGCTTGTGGAATATAAACAGTGCAGAAAAATAACACTTAGGAAAGAAATCAGGAGGGCTAAACTAAGACATGAGGTTGCTTTTGCAGTCAAGGTGAAGGATACTCCAAGGAGCTTCAACAGGATTATGAAGAACAAAAGGATAGTAATGGCTAAAATTAGTCCTCTTGAAGATGGAGTGGTCGGCTATATGTGGAATCAAAAGAAATGTGGAAGATCTTAAATTCTGTTTTTTGCGCGTCTGCATTTCCTAAGGAAACTGACATGAAGTCAACGTAAACAGGGCAAAAAAGCAGTGAGGTCATGGAACCTATACAGATTGAAAAGGAGGAGGTGCTTGCTATCTTGAGAGAAATCAGGGTAGCTAAATCCCCAGGACATGGAAGGGTTTTCCCTCGGACCTTGAAGGAGACTAGTGTTGCAATTGAGGGGCCCTGGCAGATATATTTAAAATGTCGGTATCTACGGGTGAGGTGTCGGATGACTGGAGGATAGCTCATTTTGTTCTGCTGTTTACAAAAGTCTCTGAAGTTAATCCCGAAAATTTTAGGCCAGTAAGTTTGAAGTTGGTAGCAGGTAAATTATTGGAAGGGTTACTAAGAGATAGATGTACAAGTATTTGGATAGACAGGGACTTAATAGGGAGAGTCAGCATGGCTTTGTGTGTGGTACGTCATGTTTCACAAATCTATTAGAATTTTTCGAGGAGGTTACCAGGGATGTGGATGAAGGGAAGGCAGTGGATGTTGTATACATGGACTTCAGTCAGGCCTTTGACAAAGTCCTGTATAGGAGGTTAGTTAGCAATATTTTCTGTCGCTAGGTACACATGGTGAGGTAATAAACTGGATTAGAGATTGGCTCATTCGGAGAAGCCAGACAGCGGTAGTAGAGGGTTGTTTCTCTGAGTGGAGGCCTGAGACTAGTGGTATGCCACAGGGATCAGTGCTGGGTCCATTGTTATTAGTCATCTATATCAATGATCTGGATGATAATGTGGCAAATTGGATCAGCAGGTTTGTTGAACATACAAAGTTTTGAGGTGCAGTGGACAGTGAGGAAGGTTTCCAAATCTTGCAGAGGGATTTGGACCAGCTGGGAAAATGGCGTCAAAAATAGCAGATAAAGATTAATACAGACAAGTGTGAGGTATTGCACTTTGGAAAGACAAACCAAGGTAGAACATACAATGGTAGAGCCCAGAGGAGTACAATAGAACAGCGAGATCTGGGAATACAGGAACAAAATTCTCTAAAAGTGGCGTCACATGTAGATAGGGTCGTAAAGAAGCTTTTGGTATGTTGACCTTTATAAATCAAAGTATTGAGTATAAGAGTTGGAATGTTATGGTTAGTTTGTATAAGGCATTGGTGAGGCCGAATTTGGAGTATTGTGAGCTGTTCTGGTCACCTAATTACAGGAAGGATATCAATTAGTTCGAAAGAGTGCAGAGAAGGTTTACAAGGATGTTGCTGGGACTTGAGAAAATGAGTTACGTAGAAAGTTTGAATAGGTTAGGGCTTTATTCCCTGGAGCGTAGAAGAATGAGGGGAGATTTGACAGAGGTATATGAAATGATGATGGGTATAGATAGAGTGAATGCAAACAGGATTTTTCCATTGAGGCTATGGGAGCAAACAACAGTGAACATGGGTTAAGTTTGAAGGGGGAAAAGTTTATAGGTAACTTGGGGGGGGGGTGAGCTTCTTCACACAGAGAGTGGTGAGTGTATGGAATGAGCTGCCAGTTGAAGTGGTGAATGGAGGCTCACTTTTAACATTTAAGAAAAACTTGGTCAGGTACTTGGATGAGAGGTATATGGAGGGATATAGGCCAGGTGCAGGTCGGTGGGACTAGGCTGAAAAATGGTTCGGCACAGCCAAGAAGCGCCAAAAGGCATGTTTTTGTGCTGTAGTGTTCTATGGTTCTATGACTGTTGTATGCATTCTAGCCAATCGGGATTTTGTCGCCCTGTCTTTTGAAGCTGGTAGGAGTTGATTTTGAGGGCTTATGCCAGAGAGGGAGGGACATGAGGAGAGAAGGCGCGAATGGAGAGATTTGGTAGACCGCCGGACGGGGTGGACTCGGAGCGATGGTCCCAAGGGTAGCGACGATCAGCGGAGGTCGATGTTGAACTCCTGTCTGCGCTCTGAAACTTGTATGCAGCGTAAGACAGTCCAGAGATCCCAGGAATTAACCTCGTGAATCTACGCTGCACTTCCTCTACAGCCAGGATGTCCTTCCTTAACCCTGGAGACCAAAACTGTACACAATACTCCAGGTGTGGTCGCACCAGTGCTCTGTACAAATGCAAGAAGATTTCCTTACTCTTGTACTCAATTCCCTTTGTAATAAAGGCATGGCTGCTTGGTGATCTCTCGGACCCGATCTGAGACACTCCTGATCCTGGAAACTGGCAGACAACCTCCTCTGGCTACGCTGTCCCTTATCAAGACAGCGGTCATCTTTACCTCTCTGCTCTTTGAGCCACAGCACCAGTCTCAGTGCAGGAGACCCGGTGTCTGTGTCTCCCCGTCATTGATCGTCCTCCACAACAGCTTCTAAAGTTGTACTCATAATTGTGGAGAAATTGCCACAGGTGTACTGTGTGCTTGCTGTGCATTTCCTTTGTTTTACTTGACAATCACACAGCTACGGTCTCCTGCAAACTAGCTCCCTATTGCTCCTTTCTGTCACCTCTTCATTGTCCCGAATGCGTGGAAGATCATCGGCTGCTTTTCGATTTATTTCATACTTTCTTTCAGAAGATGCAACTCGGTGCAGTTTTTGCAGATTTGTCTATCGAAGAGAGATTCGTCAGATAAGGCGGAAAGTTCAATTGCATGTACTCAAGCCTGTACACATGCAATTGAACTTTCCGCCTTATCTAACGAATCCCTCTCTGTAGATTGGTTGCCGCACACATCATCGCACTTGAATGTTGGCCAAATTACTAGTGTCTTCCGCAGTGATGGTCAATGTAAATACTAATTGCGCTCATCCACCATGTCTCTGAATCCTATTCAAACCCCTCCAGCAACATGTTCAATTTATAATTGTTCCTTATAGACTATTGCTTCTTGTTTCGCTATCTAAAAATCTGTTCTTCTAGGATCCCAGGATTGTCCGTCTTAATTGTACAAAGTGCGCTCATGAGGTCTCACGTCGTTATCCACAGCCAGATCGTCAACTCATTTCAGGTGCTTGGCCTTTTGCCCTGTTTAATAACTCACCCGATCTTTGGCCCAGATCTCGCCTCCCCTCGCTACTCACTGACCGTCACAGTTCTGCATCGCTGAGCATTCCGCTTTGCTGGCAAGTCCTCTAAACCTTTGTTTATTTCAGATTCTTCAAACAGATCCCGTTTCAAACCAACCTGCTCGAATGTCTTGACAGCGAATGAGAAATGTGGTACGCTCTGACAGGACTGGGAAATGGACCAAAGGGTGGTTTAAGAAGCCGGGAGGTGATTACGTGTTACTGAGAAAGATTTTTCTAATTTTCCCCACAGGAAAAGCAGATGCAGAACATCTTCATCTCAGCGACGTTGTAAAAAGCCCTCGTAAGTAGAACTCGAAGACCAGGTCTGTGCACGGGGCGATTAAAGTGTTGCCGTATCGGGTGGCTGCTCCACCTGACGGACGGGTCGGAAACGCTTCGGTAATATTATGCGATCCTAGCTCGTTAACCAGCTTCGAGCGACACGTTGTTGTCCTTAATAAGTTCCCTCATAAGCTGCAGCACGGTGCACCTGGTGCA
The DNA here is from genome assembly GCF_048418815.1 of Hemitrygon akajei. NCBI lineage: Eukaryota > Metazoa > Chordata > Chondrichthyes > Myliobatiformes > Dasyatidae > Hemitrygon > Hemitrygon akajei. Next base: position 2,778,010 of record NW_027331973.1, on the reverse strand, counting down.
GATTTGCTTATCCGAGAGGGTGGACGACGTCTAGACCTCCCGCATTGCAAAAACACCGCCGCTGTACCAATTCTCGCTAACCGACGAGGAATGGAGAAATAAGATCAAGTGATAAAGTTGCTGATAATTTTCCACAGTCTACGCTTGAGGATCTTGGACTGGCCCACTCTAAAGCCTAACACACACAAGTGCATTGCCGGGACGCACGCGCTTGAATTTTCCGCTTTCCCATTGAATCCCTCTCTGCCGATGGGTGTCCGCACAACACATTTCCCTTGAGATGTTGCTCAGATTACTGGCGTCTTCCACAATGAAGATAGATTCAAAGTACCTGTTGCGCTTATCCATCATTTCCCTGAGTCTCATTCAAATCTCTCCAGCGTCACGTTCAATTTGTAACTGTGCCTTAAAACCTATCGCTTATTCTTTCAATATCTTCAAATGTGTTCTTCCAGGGCCCCTTTGTTGTCCACCTTAATTGTACAAAGTGCGCTGTTGAGATATCACGTGATCATCTATTGCCAGCTCTTCAGCCCGCTTCATGTGCTCAGCCTTTAACCCTGTTTAGTACCTCAGCGGAGATGTGGTGCAGAATTGAGCTCCCTCTCTGCACCGGGGCGGTCGCGGTTCTGCGTCGCTATACATCCAACTTTGCTGACAGGCCCAGTCATACGTTGCTCTCATCACATTCTTCAAACTCAGCCCTTTTCGAAATGACCTGTTGGAACGTTCTGATTAAAGTTTAAAACAGTGCACAGTGAGAGGACCGGGAACAAGTTCAAAGGTTGGGTTAATGAGCCGCGAAGCAGATAGGCTCCACATTACAGAGATATAATTGTTTCTATTTTGCTCACAGGGTTGGCCAGTTCAGTCCACTTGTAGGGATGGCTGTTTTTCAACTTGAGGGGTAAGTGGAAATTGAAGACTAACTGTTTTGCTGTACCGAGTGGGTGTTCAAACTAATGGTAGGGTCGGGTGTGCTCCGTTAACACTATGTCATCTTAGCTCGTTAAGCCGCCTCATCTGTAGAACTTTGTGAAAGCCTTTCAGAAAATCTAATAAAACAATAATTGATCTTACTTTACGTCTGATTTGCTAAAGCAGTTGGGCGTGGTTAAGATAAAATGGCAGAGATAAGAGATCCAGTATGATACAGTTGATGAAGGGCCAGCAAGTTTATAAGTAGATAATGTGAGTAAGATGCCTGTAGCGAAGGACAAGGGCAGACAGAGCAAAGAGATCAGTTCTACGGCAGAGGTGAATTTCAAATGGCGAGGAATGCTGGACTGACTCTGCCGCATTTAGATGCGTGCAGCATTTAGAATGGAATGGACCGACAATTAGACACTGACGCCATGGGCATCACTGAGTACCGGCTGAAAGACGGTCGAATGTGGGAGCTTAACATCTGAGGATATCCTTTTTTTGTTAACAGCACATGCAGGAAGGCACATGCGTTGGGATGGCTCTGTTTGTAACAGATGATATAACAGCTGTAGAAAGATGTTAGGGTCAGAGAATGTGGAATCTTTGTAGGTGGAGTTAAGAAGTTCTACGAATAAATACACATGTAATATATAGAAGTCAGAATAATAGAGAACGTGTGTATTACTTTGCAAAGGGAGCTCGGAAAGCGCATGTAGGAAGGAACTCGTGAGTTAAATAGGAGGGCAGATTCAGGCAGATAAGGGAGACTGCCAAGCGGAACAGTCATCAATGGAGAGTTCATCGGTCGAAGTGATCTCAGGCAGAACGGTAGGGCACTGGTTCATCCGGGATTCGTGGATAACGGGTCCAAGTGAGGTAAGTAAACTCTGAGGAAGAGAAACAGGATATATGTCTGTGAGGCTGGTGTTCTGTTCTGGGTGTGAGATGTGGGAAATCCGGGAGACACCCAGCCTGCTGGACGACTACATGCACATCAGGTGAGTCGAGCTGCTGCTCTTTAGGGACCGAATTCGGGTACTAGACAGGTAGCTCGATGACCTTCGTCCTGCCAAGTAAAGTGATGAGGTGCAGACAGGAGTTACAGGCAAACCAGGATATGACGAGCTCCCTACAGCTCTTATCTGTCACCTCCTCATTCTCCCTTATGAGTTGAAGATAATCAACTGCTTCTCCAGATCGTTCAAACGTTCTCACAGAAACGGCAGCACGGTGCAGCAGGTGCAGATCTGATTATCCGTAACGATGGACGCCATGTAGACCTCCCGCATCGCAAACTCAGTAGAAAACACCGCCTCCGGAGCAATTGGCACTGCCAGATGAGAAATGGAGAAGTACGAGCACAATGATAAAGTTGTTACCTCCCTTAAGTCTGAGGATCTGAGACAGGCGCACTCTGAAACTTAGCACAATAAAAGGCACTGCCGCGAAGCTGCACTTGAACTTTCCGCCATTTCTGTTGAATCCCTCTCCGTTGACTGGACCCGTCACGACACGCATGCCTCTGCCTGTTGGTCAAATTACTGGTATCTTCCACAGTGAAGACAGATGCAAACTACCTATTCCGCACCTCCATCCATCCATCATTTTCCTGAACTCCATTCAAATCTCTCCAGCACAATTTGCAATAGCCCATGGTTTTTGTCTCCGTATTTTCAATTTTGTTTTTTTGATGTCCACCTTAATCTCACAAAGTGCTCTGCTGAGATCTCACGTGACCTCCACATCCAGATCTTCAACCCACTTCATGTGCTCAGCCTTTCGCCCCGTTTCATAACTCACCCGAGATCGGCCCCCGCTCTGATCCCCCCTCCCTGCACCGAGCCCGTCCCAGTTCTGCGTCGCTCAGCATCCCGCTTTGCTGGCACGTCCACTGATTCTTTGCCTTTTGTACACATTGTTCAAAGTCATTCACTTTGGCAATAACGTTCTGACGTCAGAACAATGTGACGCTCTCTTAGGATCGGGAAATGGTTCAAATTGTGGTTTAATGAGACGGGAAGCAGATGGGTTCTGGTTTACGGAGATATAAGTATTTCTATTTTGCCCACAGGGCCGAAGAAAATACCACAACTGCACCTCCGGTGCCTACTCGCCTTGACAGGTAAATGGAAATCGAAGACAGTGACTATGCGCGGGACGGAAAAATGAACCAGCAGTGCTGCTGTATAGCGTGGGTGCTCAAACTGACGGTAGTGTCAGGAGCGCTCTCGTAAGACTATGTAATTTAGCTCGTTAAGCAATCACATATGTGTCAAATTGTTAAAGGGTTTCCGAAAGCCGAAGAAAACAACAATTGACTTTTCTTTTTGGTCAGAATTACTGGAGCTGTTGGGGGTGGTTAAATAAATATGGCAGGTCTCAGGGATTGAGTATGATACGATTGATGTCGAGCCCGCAGTAGAGGATGTGTTTCAATATGCTTGTGAGGGAGGACAAGTCAATGATTGATTACAAATGCCGACAGAGCAAAGAGTTAAATTCTACCACAGAAACAAAGTTCAATGGGCGAAGAATTCAGGATTGAAGATTCCCCATGTAGATCCAGGCAGCCTTCAGAACTCGTGGTGCAACCAGAATTTGGTCGCTATAACTTCGTGGGCGTCATTGAGTAGCGGCTGAAAGACCAGCTGGAAAAATGGGCTGAAAAAATAGCAGATAGAAATTAATACAGTCAAGTGAGAGGTATTGCACTTTGGAAAGACAAACCAAGGTAGAACATACAATAGTAGGGCACTAAGGAGTACAGTAGAACAGAGGGATCTGGGAATGCAGGTACAAAATTCCCTAAAAGTTGCGTCACGGGTAGATAAGGTCGTAAAGAGAGGTTTTGGTATGTTGGCCTTTATAAATCAAAGTACTGAGTATAAGAGTTGGAATGTTACGGTGAGGTTGTTTAAGGCATTGGTGAGGCCGAATTTGGAGTATTGTGTGCAGTTCTGGTCACCAAATCACAGGAAGGATATCAATTAGTTTGAAAGAGTGCAGAGAAGGTTTACAAGGATGTTGCCGGGATTTGAGAAAATGAGTTTCAAAGGAAGTTTGAATAGGTTAGGGCTTTATTCCCTGGAGCGTAGGAGAATGTGGGGAGATTTGACAGAGGTATATGAAATGATGATGGGTATAGATAGAGTGAATGCAAAGAGGCTTTTTCCACTGAGGCTAGGGGAGAAAAAACAGTGGACATGGGTTAAGGGTGAAGGGGGAAAAGTTTATAGGTAACATGGGGGGGGGGGGAACTTCTTCACACAGAGAGTGGTGAGAGTGTGGAATGAGCTGCCAGTTGAAGTGGTGAATGCGGGCTCACTTTTAACATTTAAGAATAACTTGGTCAGGTACTTGGATGAGAGGTATATGGAGGGATGTAGGCTAGGTGCAGGTCGGTGGGACTAGGCTGACAAATGGTTCGGCACATCCAAGAAGCGCCAAAAGGCCTATTTCTGTGCTGTAATGTTCTACGGTTCTATGACTGTTGTATGCATTCTAGCCAATCGGAACTTTGTCGCCCTGTTTTTTGAAGCTGGTCGGAGTTTATTTTGCGGGCTTTTGCCGGAGAGGGAGGGACATGAGCAGAGAAGGCGCGAATGGAGAGATTTGGTAGACCGCCGGACGGGGTGGACTCGGAGCAAGGGTCCCGAGGGTAGCGACGATCAGAGGAGGTCGATGTTGAACGATCGGCCTGTGACTGAGATCCAACTTTGCGCTCTGACTGTTTAATAAGATTTTTTATTTTTCTTTTGTTTCGTTTCTCGACTAACCAGATAGTCAAACTAACAGCTATAAAGATAAATCGTTTAATCGCATATTGTGCAGTGTTTGCTATTTCGGGGTACTGCTCTGTAACAGGGGACACATCGCGCAGCATCCACCCAAACGTGATTCCTTCCGTTTGCCCGGGCCGGGGTATATCACCCATTATATTAAGCCGCTAGGCGAAGCGAAGATTGCATAAAAAACTGCTCTTTTAACGCACCACGATGTTGAATGTTCAATTCGAAGAAAACTTGCTCAGAACTCTGCTTATTGTTTTAATCCTACGCGCGTTCCTGTCTGAAAGGTATTCTGTTTACGTATACTTGCTTATTGATCGGTCGCCCCATGAATTTAGAAAATCTACCGTGAATATAGAGATTCACGATCTCGAAAATCCTGCTCATGGACTAGCTCTTTTCACGCACCCCCGGTTTGGATTGTCCACGTGGTACAACAATCGAGAGGATACTGTCCTGTAGGTCCGGTTTGTCAACTTTCTATCGAGCCCCCTTAAACTCTCTCTGCAGAACCTCGTGTTTTTCTCTCTTTATGCTATAGAAACAGAACGATACAACACTTCGCAGGTACTTCGGCCCGCAATGTTGTGCCGACGTTTAAACCATGCCTCTTATATAACCCTCCTCCTTAAACTCCTCCATCTACCTGTCTGCTAGTCTCTTAAACTTCACTAGTGTATCTGCTTCCATTACTGACTCAAGCAGTGCATTCCACGCACCAACCACTCTCTGAGTAAAAAACCTTCCTCTAATATCCCCCTTGAACTTCCCTCCCCTTACCTTGAAGATATGTCCTCTTGTATTGAGCAGTGGTGCCCTGGGGAAGAGGAGCTGGCTGTCCACTCTATCTATTCGTCTTAATAAGCCATTTGTGCTTATATACTCCAAGACATTGCTTCTCTCCCTTGCCGTTGGTCATCTCTTGGACCCGATCTGAGTCATCCCTCACCCTGCCAATGGATAGGTAACATATCATCCGGGTATCGCAATGGTGCCCACAGAGTCTCGTCTCTATTCTATCACACTGCAGTCATCTTCACCATTCTGCTCTTCTGAGCCACAGCACCACTCTCAGTGCCAGAGACCCGGTGACCGTGTGTCTGTCGTGTTTGACTGTGCTCTTCTTATTGCGTTACAGTTCTGGTCACCGAATTATAGGAAAGATATCAACAAAATAGAGAGATTACAGAAAAGATTTACTCGCATGTTACCTGGGTTTCAGCACATAAGTTACAGAGAAAGGTTGAACAAGTTAGGTCTTTATTCTTTGCAGCGTAGAGGGTTGAGGGGGGACTTGATAGAGGCATTTAAAATTATTAGGGGGATGGATAGTGTTGACGTGGATAGGATTTTTCCATTGAGAGTAGGGGAGATTCAAACAAGAGGACATGAGTTGAAAGTTAGGGGGAAAAAGTTTAAGGGTAACACGAGGGGGAATTTCTTTACTCAGAGACTGTTAGCTGTGTGGAATGAGCTTCCAGTAGAAGTGGTAGATGCAGGTTCGGTATTGTCATTTAAAGTAAAATTGGATGGGTATATGGATAGGAAAGGAATGGAGGGTTATGGGCTGAGTGCTGGCCCGTAGATCTAGGTGAGTGTAAGCGTTGGCATGGACTAGAAGGGCAGAGATGGCCTGTTTCCGTGCTGTAATTGTTATATGGTTATACTGTGGGGAAACTGTCACAGGTGAACTCTGTCCTTGCTGTGCATTCCCGTTAAATTACTTGACAATCACACAGCTACTGTCTCCTGCGAACAAAGTACCCTCCTGAGGTCTTGCATGGTCATCCACAGACAGCCCTTCAACCCAGCTCATGTACTCAGCCTTCCGCCCTGCTTAGTAACTTACCAGAGCTCTGGCCCAGCTCTCGGCTCCCCCTCTGCTCACTGTCCGTCGCAGTTGTGCCTCGCTGAGCATCACGTCCGGCTGGCAGGTCCTCTAATCCTTTGTTTACTTCACACGCTTCAAACGGATCCATTCTCAGGCTGACGTGCTTGAAAAGTTTGGCAGCGAATCAGAAATGCAGGTCGCCGTGGGTAACATGACCGGGAAATGGCCAAAAGGATGGTGTGATGACAGGGGAAGCGGATTACGGATTCCAGATCACGGAGATATAATCATTTCTATGTTTCCCCACAGGCTCAGCAAACGTAGCATACGCACATCTGCGGGGGCCTTTACCAGTGGCGGGTAAGTTGAAATCAGACTCTGTGACTATGAGCTCCAATGAAGCTCCAGTTCCACCGTATCGGGTGGCTGCTCAAACTGACGGAAAAGGTCGGGTGCGCTTCGGTAACACCATGCGTACTTTGCTCGCTGAGCTTCTTCATGGGCGGCAACTTGTTGAAGCATTTCTGAGAATCTAAGGAAACAATTGACTTTCTCAGATTTACCAGAGCCGTTGAAAGTTATGTAAACTAATATGGCAGTGGACCGGGAAAAGGGATATATTGCTGAGGATGCGCCCATGGGTTTATATGTATATGCTGTTTGTAGCATTAACGTAAGGGAGGAGATGTCAATGGTTGCGTACAAATGCAGACAGAACAAAGAGTTAAATTCAGGCACAGAGGCAAAGTTCCAAAGGGCGAAGAATGCAGAATGGAAGGTGCTGCATTTAAATGCGCGTGGCATTCAGAATAACGTGGATGAACTCGCGGCGCAATTTGGGATCGGTCGTGGCTGAAAGAACACCATAGCTGGGAGCTTAAAATCAAAAGATATACTCTGTATTGAAAGGAAAACCAGGGAGTTTTAGGCGGTGTTATGGATCTGTTGGTATCAGTTGGTAATGCATCTTTCGAAAGAGGTTGCAAAGAGTCCTGGACCGTTGTAACTTTGTAGGCGGAGTTATGAAACCGAAAGGTTATAAACAAAAGCTATTTGGGATGCATATACGGAACTCAAAATAGTAGTCGTGTTTTTGAGATTGCAAAATGAACTAGAAAATAAGTATTAGAAGTGTAAACTCTCAATTATAATGAAGGTCTTCAATATGTAAGGTGATTGATGGAAAAGTTTGGTGTGGGATAACAACACAAGGTATTTGTCGATCGCCTAAGTGATGGTTTTTTTAAGCAGCTGTAGGTTACTCAGGGAGAGGCAATATCAGATTAGTTGTTGTGTAATAAACCAGGCCTTATGTGGGAGATTAAGGTAGGACAAAAAAAACCTTCAGGAGAGAGTGCTCATAATATGATTGAATTTATACTACAATTTGAGAGGGAGTCGCATAACTCACATGAATCAGTACCGCAATGAATTAAAGGGATATAGAGGCCCATGGGAAAGGAGCTTGCCGAGGTGGATTGGAGGAAGATACTGGCTGACTTCACGGGAAATCAGAGATGATGTTTCTGGTTTTAATTTTCCAAGGCACAGGACAGATGTGTACCGCAGAGGAAAATGTTATCAAGTCGCACGGCTAGTCAACCGTGGCTGACAAAGGGCGGTAAGGATTGCATTACAAAAAGGAAAGGACATATGAGGTAGCAAAAGTGAGCGGTAAATTGGATGCTTCCGCTGTTTTTAAAATATCCAGCAAAAGGCAACTAAAAGTGATAAAAAGGGAAGAGATGAAATTTGGTGGCATACTAGCCAATAATATAATGCACGATACCAAAAGCTATTTTCTTCCCGGTTACGTTAAGAGGTATTCACACTGACATTTGAGACGGAGAAGCTAGAGTCATATGTATCATCATTACCACGGCGGAAATGGAATTGCAGTGGCATGAGAGAGGAGTTGGCTAATATTGAATGGAAAGCTGCACCGGCAGCTTTGAAGGCAGAGCAGCAATGGCTGGAATTTCCGAAAGAAATTCGGAAGGCCCAGGTTATATACACCCTTCAGAGGAAGAAGCATTGCAAAGTAAATGAGTGACATCCATGTCTGTCAGGAGGCGTCAAAAGCAACACAAAAGACAAAACGAATTCTTATAGTAGAGCAAACATTAATGGGAAGTTAGAGGACTGGAAACATTTAAAAACCAGCAGAAGAGAAATAAATATTAATTGAAAAGAAAAAATTGGAACGCGAAGACGAACTACCCAATAATATTAAGTACGACGTCAAAGGTTTATTCAGATGCATACTGTGTACAAGAGTGACGGGGGTGGATATCGGACTTTTGGAAACAAAGCTGCAGTGTTGGTAATGGGAGACAGGGAAAAGGCGGACGAACTGAACAAGTATTTTGCATCACACGTTACTGTGGAAAACTTCAGGGGATAGAGAGTCACAGCGGGCAGAAGTGTGAGAAGTTGCATTTCAAGGAGGAAAATTTTTGGAAAGGTGTAATGTGGATGTCATCTGTTCGGGATGGCATACAATCCAGGTTTCTGAAGAAGAACTGAAGAGATTGTGGAGGCATTAATTGTCCTGGTTCCGAAATAAATCCTCAGACATGTTTGCGGAGGAATGGCAAATTGCAAATGACACGTAACTCCTCAAGAAGGGAGATGCGTACATTTAAAGAAATTATAGACAGGTTAACCCGACATCAGCGGTTGGTAAGGATGTCGTTCGGCGAACTTGCAGGCCCATGAAAAAATAGCCCCTGATCAGCAAGATACCCTCAAGGGAACCTCCTGTTTGAAAACCTGTTGTGTTTTTTTTTGAGAAAATAAGAAGCATCATAGCCAGAGGGGGATGATACATACATGGACTTTCAGAATGCCCTCAAAAAGGTACCGCTCGTGAGTCTGCTTAGCAACGTAAGAGCCGATGGTATTACAGAAAATACACTAGCATGGATAGGCAGAAAGCAAATTGTGCGAATAAAGGGACCCCTTTTTGGTTGTCTGCCGGTGACTATGGTTGCTCCTCAGGGATCAGTGCTTGGAGAGCTTCTTTTAAAGTTTCGTGTCATGAATTGGATAATAAACTGATACCTTTGTGGCGAGGTTTGCAGATGATGCGAAATATGTAGACTTTCAGACAGTTTAGAGGAGATTAATCGGCTAGGTAAAGACTTAGACAGATGAAACGAATGCACAAACAAGTGGCAGATAGAATACTTGTCAGGAAGTTGATGGTTATGTAACTTGGCAGAAGAAATAAATGGGTAGGTTACTTTCCAACGGCAGAAAGAAAATCAAAGATTTGAGGTGCAAAGGATTTCGGGTGTCCTTGAGCAAGAATATAAAGTCAAGTTTCATTGCCGAATCGCAGGTGCGGAAGGCAAGTACAATGTCAGCAACTATTTCAAGAGAAGTAGCATAGAAGAAAGCAAGGACGTAATATTGAGGCTTTATAAAGCATTGAAGAGGACTCACTTGGAGTTTGTACGCAGTTTCGTGCCTCTTTTCTAAGGAAGGATGTGCTGACATTTTCGAGAATTCAAAGGACGTTCAGGAAAATATGTCCGGGTTTGGAAGGACTGTCATGTAAAAAACAAACAGGAGGAAATCTGCAGATGCTGGAAATTCATACAACACAAACAAAATGCTGGTGGAACACAGCAGGCCAGGCAGCATCTAAAAGGAGAAGCACTGTCGACGTTTCGGGCCGAGACCCTTCATCAGGACGAGCTGAAAGGAAAGTTACTAAGAGATTTGAAAGCGGTGGGCGGAGGGGGAAATGCGAAATGATAGGAGAAGACCGGAGGGGGTGGGGTGAAGCTGAGAGCTGGAAAGGTGATTGGCGAAAGTGATACAGAGCTGGAGAAGGAAAAGGATCATGGAACGGGAGGCCTCGGGAGAAAGAAAGGAAGGAGGAGGGGAGCACCAGAGGGAGATGGAGAACAAGCTGAGTGATGGGCAGAGAGAGACAGAAAGAGAGAGAAAAAGAAACAACTAAATATGCCAAGGATGGGGTAAGAAGGGGAGGAGGGGCATTAACGGAAGATAGAGAAGTCAATCTTCATGCCATCATTTTGGAGGCTACTTAGCCGGTATATAAGGTGTTGTTCCTCCAACCTGAGTGTGGCTTCATCTTGACAGTAGAGGAGGCCATGGATAGACAATCAGAATGAGAATGGGACGTGGAATTAAAATTTGTGGCCACTGGGAAACATCTGATTGCTCTTGGCCTCTACTCACTGGAGTTCGGAAGAGCGAGGGTGTCCGAATTCAAACCCATGGAATGTTGAAAGTTTTTCGATAGAGATCATTTGAAGGTTTACATCCAATTGTGCCGGAGACTAAGACAAGAGGAATCAGCAGAATACAGGGGTGTCATTTATAAAGTGTAAATCTGTGGACTTAGTTGCAACAGACAGCTGTTGTGCTGAGTTATTTAATATATTTCAGAAACAGCTACACTGAATGCTGATTAGTCAGGACCTGAAGGGATACGTGAGAAGACAGGAGATAGTGGCCGAAAGGAAACACAAAATGGATCAGCTATGATAAAATGATGCAACAGACTCAATGGACCAAATGGGCGCATTCTGCGCCTGTACCTTACGGCCCTGTGCTCTTCTAATCTTCTCGTAATGTTACAGCCAACAGACAGATAAGCGACCACTGAACCGAATGAACAACATGTGGAAAGCCAAAATGTAAAATAAGAAATCGTAATAATAACAGCTGAGTAAGCAATAAATATCGATTATGGAGATTATCAGATACAGAGTCATTGGAAGTGTGCATAGATTGTGAGAACAGTTTAGCAATAGGCGAGTGAATTGAGTGAAGTCATCTCTTCTGGTTCAAGAATCTAATTTTCAGGAGTAATCGTTGTCCCTGAACCAGGCTATGTGGTTTGTCAGGTGCCTGTTCCTTCTTAAATATGGCAGCAGCGAGAGTACAGCCTGAGCAGACTTGTAGGGATCCTCGATGATGGATGCTGATTTTCTGCGTCAGCCTCCTTCCAGAAGTTTTCAGCGGTTGAAGGCGGGGTAATATTCGTGATAGACTGGGTGGTGTCCACTACGTTTTCAAGGATATTCCGTTCAAGGGCATCGGTCTATACACAGCAAGGTGTAATGCAGCCAGTTGAGATACTCTAAATACACACCTATAGAAGTTTGTCCAAATTTTCAGATGTCCTGCCGAGTCTTCGCGGGCACTATCCTGCAATCAACCTTCGTACCATTATCAAATTTCCTAACTCACCGTTCCACCCGCTGATCTAAATCATTTATAAAGATCACATGGAGTAGGGCTCCAAACACAGATCCCTGCGGAACGCCAGTGATCACCGAACCACCCGCAGCTTTCTGTGGGCCACCAGCGCAGCGCTCTCACTTTCTGTACGAGTCCACCATGGGGATACAGTAATTTTCCAAGCTCTTGGAAGGACTCTCAAGCAGCTCAGCGTAGCCAAGGTCGAATAACTGCCCACGAAGCAGCTGCCGTCTTCCCCGCTCCCCTGGTCAAAAGCGCAGTGTCACATTCACCATTTTATAATCTTCTGATACTTTCCCTAACAATGCCTCGACGATGTATTCCACTGTGCCTTCCTGAAGCCTGACGTGAAGTTAATCTAACCCAGCCGATTTCCTCACTTCCGGACTGTTCAATCTTCCCACCAACTCTTCTTTTGTGATGGCCGTAATATTCGCTCTGACTCCGATATCTCGTGCATTTCGAGCATATTAATGGCGTCTTATTGAATGAAAGCAGCTGCTGAGTACACATTTCACTCCATAGTAATTTTCCCTGTTCTCCATTCCAACCTCTTCACCGTCAATTTCAATTTGCCCAATATTCCATGGGGCCTAACGTTTGTTTCCTTACGTAATGCTGTGGTCTTTTTGGATATGTTGCGGCCCCTCTGGACTGCACATATTGCGCAGCTGTGGTGTCCCCTAATCATTCGAGCCACACTTCCACTCCCTGCAGATGCAACACGGGAATTGTGCTCATACTTTTGTCCTTTTTTATGAGAACCAGACGATCTGACCCAGGGTAACACTACCCTTCTCTGCCCACAACACTGATGCTTTTCTATCCAGTGCTGTTCTGTTTACTAACTCTAGAAAATAATCAAAATGAAATGCAGAGGTGTGCGGGTAACTTGTTTACTTAGTTTTCTATTAACTAATGACGTTATTGGCATACTAATGAGGTATGCCATTCATGTACCTTCCACACATAACCCATAATGAATTATGTAAATAAAGAATGCGGTCAATTATGGAAAACCCTGAACATCCTCTACATAGCACCATCCAGAGACAGAGAAGCAGTTTCAGCGACAGGTTACTGTCGATGCAATGCTCCTCAGACAGGATGAAGAGGTCAATACTCCCCAATGCCATTAGGCTTTACAATTCAACTGCCAGGACTTAAGAACTTTTTAAAAGCTATTATTAATGCTTTTTGAGTTAGTGATTTAGATGCATATCATATTATTACTGAGTTAAGTATTGTATGTAATGGGTTTTCGCTACAACAAGTGTATGGGACATTGGAAAAAATGTTGAATTTCCCCATGGGGATGAATAAAGTATCTATCTATCTATCTATCTATCTATCTATCTATCTATCTATCTATCTATCTAATAACAATATATCTACAGTTTTACCAAAAAAAAAATTACAACGCGCTCGGTCCCAGAAATCCTGCTTTCCCTCAGCCTCTCTTTACTTCTGAATCTCCATAACATATGGACCCTCTGTACCGTCCCATTTAAAGGTAGCACCTCAACCCGCACCGTGCACTGAGAGAAGGCTGAGTGAACACTGCACCGTATCTCTGAGCGTTTTTCACTGAACCATTTTTGTTAACTTCTTCACGTCCTTCAAATAGGAGATCCTTCTGGGGAACAGAAGTCTCTATGGGCGGGTAAGTGGAATGCGAAATCTGTGTCTGTGAGGAGGCGTCAAATGAACCAAAGGCATCGCGACATCGGGTGTGGTTTCATGCTGCTGGAAGGGTGGCAGAGACAGAACATAGAACACAGGAGCGTACAGTATTGCAACAGGCCCCTCGGCCAACAATATGGTGCCGAACTGAAGAGTAAATAAAACCTCTCCTGAACCAAATCCCTCCAACTGACACAATGTCCATAATCTTCCACGTTACTCACAATTATGGAGCTTCATATCTAAGCGTCACTTATAACCTCTGGTTTATTTGCCTCTACTACCTCACCAGACCGTACAGTCCAAGCATTCACCAATCTCTGGATTAAAAACTTACCCCTCACATCACCCTCGAACCTACCCCCTCTCAACCTACAACCTCTAATATTAGATATTTCTGCACTGGGAAAAAGATACTGTGCATTCCATCTATGCCTCTCATAATTTCTACTCAGCCCCTCCGCTCCAAAGAAAACAACACAAGTTGTTGTATCTCTCAAGTTAGCACATGGCCTCTGAACCAGGCAGCATCCTGGTAATCCTCTTCTGCACCTTGCCCAAAGCCTCAACATCCTTCCCATGGTGACAAGACTAAAACTGTATGCAATTCTCTAGATGCAGCCAAACCAGATGTTTATAAACTTGCAATATGACCTACTCGCAATTATACTAATTCCTCAACTAATAAAAGCGAACATTGCTTAAACCTCCTTAATCGCTTTATCGAACTTTATACCTGTTACCGACGAGCTCTCAACTTGGACCCCAAAGTCTCTCTAAACTCAACACAGTTATTGGTCTTTCCTTTTGGAGTGTACTTTCTCAAGCATTTTCCCTACCAAGGTGCAACATCCCACATTTATCTGGGTTGAACTGCTTCTACCATTTTTTCTGTCTATATCTGCAACTGATCTATGTTGCGCTGTACGTTTTGCAAGTCCTTCTACACGATCCACAAATCCATCAATTCTGGATATGATCCACAAACCTACTAACACACCTGTCGATATCTGCATCCCGGTTATTTATTCACACCACAGACAGAAGAGGTCGCAGCCCAGATCCTTGCTGTGCTTCACTAATTAAATCTCCAGGTTCAATAAGGCCATTCAATAATTAATATCTCACTGGAATGGAACTAACCTGAGACTCACTGGTAAATAGTTTCCAGGAATTCCCTTTTTTCGCTTTTCATGAAGATGTAAAACTTTAGCCATTCGCCTGTCCTCTGGCATCTCGCATGTGGCTAGGGAGGATATTTTTCCAAGGATCGTGCAATCCCGTCTCTTGCTTCCCTCACTAACCTATGGAACTCCCATCATGTCCTGGAGACTTATTCACCTGAAAATTCATTCCGAGGCCCGAGGTGTTTCTCCTAATTTTGCTCTAAACACCTAACATATTTATAAACAGAGCATCAATCTGCTGCTCCTCCATGTCTTTTACCTAGATAACTACGGAAACAAAATACTCAGTGAATACGTCACTCACATTTTCCGCATAAAAGCAAACCTAGCCTCCCGCCACTCCGAAAAAAATCAATAATCATACACTGTCCATAGTCATTCGTTTGTTCCTGACATTTGTATGGAATGTTGCTTAATTAAATTCATCCGAATCCTGCTTGCCAAGGACTTCTCACGTCCCAACTTGGTTCTCCTCATTCTTTTTTTCCCTACATTACTGGCTTCGTTATACTCCTGATTTGCTCCGTTTGATCCGAATTTACGGAGCTTTACTTATGTTTGCTTTTTCAGTTCGGCACCTCCTCTCGTTGGACGGTGCACATATTCATTTAATAAAGCATCCAGTTAATACATTCTCCCCATCTAATCGCCTTGCATTGGGAATGTACATTTTTGTATTGGGGAAGTTGAAATTTCCAATTAGATCAAACCTTTAATTTTACACAGGTTGTTGCGTTCATTACCTGGCTGTTCATTAATGTTCTAGCAGCTAATGCAGAACCTGTAGTGCAAACCAATCAGTGTGATCGCACACTACCTATTCCAGAAGCATCTCTCTTCGCATTGCTCCTCCGAAGAGTGAAACGGTGTAACTGCTGCATCGTGTGTGTATGTGAGAAGGGAGGTAAGCTGGGCCAGCGCCCACAGTGAACTGCAGCAGGGTTCTCTGGTTTGGAGTAAACTAAGGAAAGGAGTTTGGTTGAAGAGTTGAACTTGATGTTAAATCCGGAGGTCCAACGTGTCCCGGTGCTGCCTCTGAGCACATCAGGAAGGGATCAGTGTTGAGTGTGAGTGAGATGTGGATTGTGGATAGTTAACTTCACGATGTCGGGCCATTAATTACTTTTTCTTATTTTTCCACCATCTCCATCAGGGTATCGTATGACTTCAGCTCAATGCCTGCAGGGTAAGTGACATTGGAATGTTGTGTCTGTGATTGCGCTAGTTGATGAAACAGGGAAGTTACAGTACCAGGCTTGTGCTCATGCACGGTCGGGGGTGGGGGTGGGGGGGGAGCGGGGTGTGGGGAGCGCTACGGCGGCGAGAAAAAGAAAAAAACATTCTCCTCACTCTGCTTCTTCGAGGGAAGGAACGGTTTTGAACAGCTTCCTTTCGCTCTTTAGTGAGTCCACGAACCTGGTGTGGTCAGTGACACCTGTCCCTACCTTGAGCTCCTGAAACGTTGCCCAGGCATGATCTTCCCTATTATAAACTGTGCGGATCATCCTAGTTTATCACGTACGTAGATAAGAAAACATTGAACAGGACAGCTTTTTGTTGGCCCTTTGGTCCTTGATGTTTTACCGACTCTAAACTTGCTCTCCTACAGTATATATTTCTCGGTTATTCGTGTGCTAAGAGAGTCTCTGAAATGACCCTAATGTGTGTGTCTATACCACCACCATTGATATTGCGTTTCACACACTCACCACTGTGGGTAATACCGCACCGCTGGCTGCCCCTAAACATACCCCCAAATCGCTTTAAAATTCTCTCCCCTTGTCAAACTTTTCCACTCTACGGTGTAGTACAAAATTCAAAATGTGGTTTAACCAGAGTTTTATAAAGCTGCAACAGTACCTTGCTGCTACCGAACTTGCTCCCCTGCCGATTTATCCCAAACCATTCATACACATCCTTAACTACCCTATTAAATGGCGCGGAAACTTTAAAGATTAATTGACGTCAAGGCTGAAAGATCTTCTGCTTCTCAATATTTTCAATTACCCTTTCATAATCCATGGATTCTGCATTCTAATTCGACCTTTCAAAGTGCAATTATTCTCTCTTCCCCATACTCAACTTGACTTGCCATTTCTCAACCCAGCTCTGCATCCATCAATGCCCAATTATAACCTGCGACAACCCACCACATTATCCATTAGCATCCATATTTTGCCTGTTATCTATGTCTATTCATTTCCTCATCAAAATCATTTTTAAAATTCAGAAAGACCAGGAGTTTCACATCAGAACTCTACGGAACACAGAATCTCACTGAACTCCATGTGGAATAATCTCCAACTGCTGGCAACCTCTGTCTTGGGCAAGCCAGTTCCCTACCTACACAGACAAGATTCTCTGGATTCCCTATCACATGACTTTCTGAATGGGCCAACAATGAGGAATATTATCAAACCTCCTGATAAAATATATGTATACACCATCATCGTACAAACCTGCAACCTGGTTTGCAGCACCCGAACGAATTTAATCACATTCTTGAGACACGACCTGCACATGGCAAGACCATGTTGACTATCTCTATTCAGACTATATTTCTTCAAATGCCTACATATCTACTGCAGCAGTTTAAACACAATGAGATAAGCATTAGAACCATAGAACCATAGAAAACTATAGCACAGTAAAGACCCTTCAGCCCTCCATGTTGTGCCGACCGACATAATCCTTTAAAAAAGTACTAAACCCACACTTCTCCATAACTCTTTATTTTTCTTTATACCATGTGCCTGTCCAAATGGCTCTTAAATACCCCTAATGTTTTAGACTCCACCACCATCCCTGGCGAGACATTGCAGGCACTCACAACGCTCTGTGTAGAAAACTTGCCCCCGATGTCTCCCCTAAACTTCCCTCCCTTAATTTTGTACCTATGCCCTCTGGTGTTTGCTATTGGTGCCCTGGGAAACAGGTACTGACTATCCACCCTATCTATGCCTCTCTTAACCTTGTAGACCTCTATCAAGTCCCCGCTCATTCTTCTATGCTCCAAAGTGAAAAGACTCATCTCTGATAACCTTGCTTCATATGACTTGTTCTCCAAACCAAGCAAAATCCTGGAAATCTCCTCTGCACCCTCTACATAGCTTCCACGTCCTTGCTATAATGAGGTGACCAGAATTCAACACAATACTGTAAGTGCGATCTCAACAGCGATTTGTTGAGTTGCAACATGACCTCTCTACTTTTGAACTCAATCCCCTTGTTAATGAAGCCTAGCATCCCATAGGCCTTCGAAACTACCCTATCAACCTGTGCAGCGATCTTGAGGGATGTATGGATTTGAACCCCAAAGTCCCTTTGTTCATCCACGCTCTTAAGTAACTGACTATTAATCCTGTACTCAGTCTTCTGGTTTGTCCTTCCAAAATGCATCACCTCACACTTATCCGGATTGAACTCCATTTGACATTTTTTTCCGCCCAACTCTGCAGCCTGTCCGTATCCTCTGTTAACCTTCGGCAACATGCAGCTCCATCCACAACTCCTCCAATCTTCGTGACATCCGCAAACTTACTCACCCATCTTCTGCCTCTACATCAAGGTCATTTATAAAAGTTACAAATAGCAGTGGTCCAAGGGCAGATCCCCCCGGCACTCCACTAGTCACCGACCTCCAGGCAGAATACTTTCCTTCCACAACTACCTCATGCTTTCATCCTTTAAGCCATTTTTTTTATCCAAGCAGCCAAGGTTCCACTTATCCCATGCCTCATAACTTTCTGGATGAGTCTCTCGTGAGAGACTTTACTGCTCTATCATTCCCGTTGGTTTCCCTATTAAATTCTGTGAAAAAACGGAAAACATTTGCACCTTACAATCCCCCGGTACGACTGAAGAGGGTAGTAGGAATGCAAAGTCCATCGCCAAAAGCGCGCAATATCCTTCGGGTGCTTCCCGTAGAAAACTGGAGTATATCTCCTCCGGCACCAGGGATTAACTGTCCTCAAGTTTTTGAAAGGATTCAGCTCATAAGACCAGAATATATAAGAGAGATTCGGCACATCGAGCCTGCTACGCCATTCAATCATATGCTGATCCAATTCATCCAGTAATCCCCTCTCCCCTGCTTTTACCCCATCCCCTTTGATGTCCTGGCAAATCCAGAATCTATCTATCTCTGCTTTAATTACACCCAATGACTTGGCCTCCACAGCTGCTTGTGGCAACAAATTGCACAGATTTACCACCCTCTGAGTGAAGTAATTTGACGGCATGTTAGTTCCGAAAGGAGGTCTTCAATCCTGAAATTATGCCCGATTTTCCTAGATTCCCTTACCATGGTTAATAACTTGCCATATCTGATCTTTTCGCGCCTTATAATGTTCGAAATGGTACTATGAGATCCCACCTCATTCTCTTGAACTCCAGGGAATACAGCCCAGAGCTGCCAGATGTTCCTCATACGGTAACACTTTCATTGCTGGATTCACTCTTGCGAATCTTCTCTGCACCTTCTCCAATGTCAGTATATCCTTTCTAAAATAATGAGTCCAAAACTGCAGACAATACTCCAAATAACTTCTCACGCATTCCTTATAGAGCCTCAAAATCACATCCCTGCTCTTATATTTTATGTGAGGTGCGGTGCAATAATAGCAGGGGTGTTGTGGTGAGAGATTTTAGTTTCCCAAATATTGATTGGCATCTCCCTAGAGTGAGGGATTTAGAAGGGATGCAGTCTGCTAGGTCTTTTGAGGAAGGGTTCGTGACACATTATGCAGATAAGCCTACAAGAGGAGAGGCTATGCGTGATCTGATATTGGGATATGAATCTGGTCAGTTGCCAGTTATCTCAGTGGGAGAGCATTTTGGAGATAGTGATCACAATTCTATCTCCTTTACCATAGCATTGTAGAAGGACAGAAACAGACAAGTTAGGGAAACGTCTAATTGAACTAAAGGGAAATATGAGGCTGTCAGGCAGGAAAATGGAAGCATAATTTGGAAACAGATGTTCTCAGGGAAATGTACGGAAGAATTCTGAACCCTAGGCTACTGCGAGAAGCGAAAGAAGAGTTTGATGCGCCTGTTGGGATGAACTTCGCATTATCAACGGAGACGGGAGAGGTTCCAGACGATTGGAGGTTTGCTGATGTTGTTCCTTTATTCAAGAAAGGGAGTAGAGACAGCCCAGGAAATTATAGACCAGTGAGTCTTACCTCAGTGATCGGTAGGTTGATGGAGAAGATCCTGAGAGGCAGGATGTATGAATATTTGGAGAGGTGTAATATGATTAGCAGTAGTCCGCATGGCTTTGTCAAGGGCAGGTCGTGTCTCACGAGCTGATTGAATTTTTTGAGGATGTGACTTAACACATTGGAGCAGTGGATGTAGTGTATATGGATTTCAACAAGATATTTGATAAGATACCCCATGCAAGGCTTACTGAGAAAATAAGCATGCATGGGATCCAGGACTGGCTTACCCACAGAAGGCGAAGTGTGGTTGTAGTGGGGTCATGTTCTGCATGGAGGTCGGTGAACAGTGGTGTGCTTTAGGGATCTGTTCTGGGACCCCTACTCTTCCTGATTTGTATAAATGACCTGGATGAGGAAGTGGAGGAATGGGTTAGTAAATTTGCTGATGATACGAAGGTTTGGGGCGTTGTGGATAGTGTGGAGGGCTTTCAGAATTTACACCGGGATATTGATAGGATGCAATTCTGGGCTGAGAATTGGGAGATGGAGTTCATCCCAGATAAGTGTGAGGTTACGCAGGTAAGTTAATTTTGGTAGGTCAAATATAATGGCAGAATATAGCATTAACGGTAAGACTCTTAGTGTGGAGGATTAGAGGGATCTTAGTGTCCAAGTCCAGATGACACTCAAAGCTGCTACGCAGGTTGACTGTGAGTAAGAAGACATACAGTGCATTGGCCGTCATCAGCCGTAGCATTGAGTTTAAGAGCAGAGAGGTAATGTTGCAACTATATAGGAGCATGTTCAGACCCCACTTGGAGCACTGTGCTCAATTCCAGTCGCCTCCCTACAGGAAGGACACGGAAACCATAGAAAGGGCACTGAGGAGATTTACGAGGATGTTCCCTTCATTGGGGGTACGCCTTATGAGGATCGATTGAGTGAACTCGGCGTTTTCTCCTTGCAGCGAAAGAAGATGAGAGATGGCCAGTTAAGAGTGTACAGGATAATGAGAGAAATTGATCATGTGGATAGTCAGAGAATTATTCCCAGGGGTGAAACGGGTAGTACGAGAGGGCATAGTTTTAAGGTGCTTGTAAGTAGCTACAGAGGAGATGTCAGGGGTAGGTTTTCATGCAGAGAGTGGTGAATGTGTGGAATAGGCTGCCGGCGGCGGTGGTGGAGAGGGAAACGATAGGGTTTTTTAAGAAACTCCTGGGTAGGTGCATGGAGCTTCGAAAACTAGGCTATGGGTAAGCCACGAGAAATGAATCTCAACACAACATTCTCCTTGTTTAACAACCGATTCAACCTGGAGGTTAACCTTTAGGGTATCCTGCACAAGGACTCCCAGTTCCCTTGCATCTCTGCATTTTGAATTCTCTCCCGATCTTGTTAATAGTCTGCCCATTTATTTCTCCCATCGAAGTGCAAGACCAAAATCTTTCCAACATTGTATTTCATTTGACAATTCTTTGCCCATTCCCCCAAACTACGTAAGTCTCTCTGCAGGTTCTCTGTTTCCTCAACACTACCCGCTCCTCTACTTATCTTTGCATCATCGGCAATTTAGCCACAAATCCATTAGTACCTTAGTTCAAGTCATTGACATGCATCGTCCAAATGACCGGTTCCAACAGCGACACCTCGAACTCCACTGGTAACCGGCAGCCAGCCAGAATAGGATCCCTTTATACCCAATCTCTGTTTTCTGTCTACCAGCATTTCTACACCCAGGCTAGTAACTTCCCTGTAATTCCATGGGCTCTTATCTTGCTAAGCAGACTCATGTGCGGCACCTTGTCAAAGTCCTTCTGAAAATCCAAGTAAAGCACGTCTACTGCATCTCCGTTGTCTACCCTGCTTGTAATTTTCACAAAGAATTGTGCTACGTTTGACAGGCAGGATTTTCCTTTCAGGAAACCGTGCTGGTTTTACCCTATCTTGTCATGTGCTCCAGGTACTCCGTAATCTAACCTCTAACAATCAATTCCAACAACTTCCCAAGCACTGATGTCTGACAAACAGGTCTGTAGTTTCCTTTCTGCTGCCTCCCATACTTATTATATAACGGAGTAACATTTGAAATTTTCCAGTCATCCGCTTGATTCTTGAAAGATCATCGTTAACGCCTCCACATTATCTCCAGATTCTTCCTTCAGAACATCCAGGGTGCAATCCATCATTCCAGGAGATTTATCCACGCTCAGATCATTAAACATCCTGAGAACCTTCTCAGTCGTAATTTTCACTGCACATTCTTCACTTCCCTCTCATTGTTGAATGTCCGGTATACTGCAGACGTCTTCCACTGTGAACACTGATGCAAAACACGCATTCACTTCCTCTGTCATCTCTGCATCTCTCATTGCAATATCTCCCGCGTCATTTTCTATTAATCCTATATCTACCCTCGACTCTCTTTTACCCTTAATGTACTTAAAACAACTTTTAGTATCTTCATAGATATTAGTCACCAGCTTCCTCTTGTAATTCATCGTTTCCTTCCAAATGACCATCTTTGTTTACTTCCGCAAGTTCTTACAAGTTCCCCAATGTTCCATCTTCCCACTAGCTGTGGGTTCCGTTTATGCCCCCTCTTTTGCTTTTCCTTCGGCTCTCACTTTACTTGTCAGCCACGGTAGTGTCCTTCTCCCCTTTGAAAATATATCATTATTTTTCTTTCCTGCAAATGTCCCTTTCCAGTCAACTTCGGCCAGTTTCCCTCCCATGCCATTGTAATTTCCTTTACTCCACTGACATACTGACACGTTGGATTTCATTTTTCCCTCTCAAATATCAATACGAACTTGATAATAATGTGATCTCTGTTTCCTCAGGATTCCTTAACCTTGAGCTCTCTTACCACTTCCAACCATTGTACAACACACAAACCAGCACAGCCGATCCACTAGTGGGCTCAATAACAAGCCGTTCAAAAGAAAATCAGCCCTTAAACATTCTACAAATTCTCTCTTTTGAGTCCACCAGTACTGACCTGGTTTTCTGAATACGCTTCCATGTTGATATTCCCAATGATTATCATGACATTGCCTTTCTGACACGGATCTTCTATTTCCTGCTCTAATTTGTAATGCGACACCCCGGCTGCTGTTTGGAGGCCTGTATATAACTGCCATTGGAATCGTTTACCCTTGCCATTTCTTAACTCAATCCGTGGAGACTCTAGACCTTCCAATCCTCTGTCACCTCTTTCCAATGATTTAATATTAATTCTTTTACACAGAGCCACAGCACCCCCTCTGCCTACTAACCTGTCTTTCCGATATACCGTATATCCTTGGACGTTCAGCTCCCGATGGCAGCCATCCCTTAGCCGAGTTTCAGAGATAGCCACTACGTCATGTTTGCCAATCTGCAGCTGAATTTTCAGAACGTCCATTTTATTCCTTATGCTGCGTGCACTCATCCTACTTAACATCGACATGTTCATGCATATCAGCTTGTTCTAGTTGTGCTCACATTTGTCAAGGTCTTTCTTACTCGTGAATACTGAGAGAAAGTATTCATTAAGGACCTTCCCTACCTCTCCGATACCAGGCCCATATTTCCTCTGTTATTCCTGATCTGCCCTGTCATCACACACGTAATCCTTCAGTAACCAACATACGTGGAAAACACCTGGGTATTTAATCTCCTTCCTAGAGATATTTTAAGCCTGTCTGATCGTAGATTCCATGCTCTCTAACTGTAGGAATGCGTCGCCCAGCGCATTTGTGCCGCCGGCTCTCCACACCCACCCGGCCAAGCACTGCCGCTTTCTGAGATCGGTTCTCTGCTGACCAAAACAATCCCGTCAATAAAGGGACAGCGGTTGCACTGAGGAACGTTCCCCTCACTTCTCTCTGTTTCACCTTTCAGTAACGAGGTCTGGTTCGTTGCCACTGGCGAAATGGATTGCCCACTCATATGAGGACGAACCCTGGATCGCCCGCCTTGCTTCGTATCAATGACCGCTTTCGGCACGCTCTCCACTAATAACGTGTTCCCATACCGCTATTCAGTAATCACGGCACTGGCCTGTTCACCCAGTCTGGCCTCGGCACCCTGTAACCAACACGTGAGGGAACATCACCCACTCTCATAGTAACCTCAATGTGGCTCGATTAGGAGACCTTTTCGAGGACTTCCGTCCACCATGGTCCTCCACTGACCCAGGAACATCGGACCGCGTTGATAACGGAAGCAGCCCTGAGAAAGCTGTGCCCGTGTCGGGAACAGACAGATGTGTCCTGCCCCGGGGTCCTTTGCATTCCTGGTGCAATAGTCAGATCCGGAACACATTAAAAACATCGAGTCGCGCAGGTTGACGCTTGGGGTTTTAAGGGATGTTTGGGTCTCCTCGGTGAACGCACTGGGGAAGATGGGGACCACAGGTCACTTCTGTCTCACCGCCCGGGTGTCGGCGCTGGAGCGGTGCACACACTGGGCAGAACGGGCAGCGGGTGTTTGATGTGATCAGCCCTTGTCTCTATGTAACTACAATAATTCTCTTGTGCTCTGTTTATGGGAAAGGGTTATAGTTTTCCGGTGTTCACATTTCCTGGTATCGGTACTGACTATACACTATCCCGCTGATCGCTGCCCCGCCGTAGTACAACCGTTACTCCATCCAGCTGCATGACTCAATAAAGCTGACGCTGTTTGCATTAAACTGGTCTCCGTCTCTTGACAGAAACTCGCTGTCTTCGGTACCGGCGAGCCTTTGGGAAGGTCTGTCAATCTCTACCGAGCGCATAGAGTAGCCTGCATCCAGAGCAGACAATGCAGTGGCCTGAAACAGCCCATCCCACTTCCCTCCCAAAGCCTCGTCACTCTGACGCAGCTGCCAGCTGCTGGTGAAGCCGCTTGGGGAGAGGGAGTGTGGGAATGCATAGACACACCGACGCAGAGAATGTCACCAGTGGGATTTCTCTCAAGGGCCCGATGGACTAAATAAACTCCTGTCATGATGATATCACCTGCCGTGGAAGTACTCTGGTCTGAAGCGATGGCTGAGCTGGGCAGAGTTTAGGTGAATATTAGTCGGTTGACAGACAGGGTCTCCCCCATTCCGGGGCAGAAGGCTTTCTCACACTCCTCCCCTCCAGTTCCACGCAAGCAAATCACCACGGGGTCAGTCACCGAACCGGTCTTACTGGGAGACAGTAACACCAGGGATGGAGGACGGGGCCGGTGGGTGTGTGGGCCTCAGGGTCATTAATGTTCACTGTGGAGAGAGGAACATTCAGTGCGGGACAAGGAGACGAAGGCTGAGAGTGAGGGCGGGAGGCGGAGATAAATGACTGCTTGGGGAGAGAAAAGGGTTGGTTCCAAAGTAAGGGTGAATGCTCGGAAATGTGATTAGTAAAGGTTGTGTGATGAGGGGGTGTTAGAGGTGACTATGGAGTGATTGGGGGATATGGGGGGCGCTTTGATAGACGGTTGGCGAGCGTCTAGGGAGGAAGTGGCGTGAGGTTATCGGTGGGATGGATGGAGGTGGGTATGGAGGTGATGGCGTTCGGTGAGATCGATCAGCGAAGGGTCAGGGGAGAGTGGCGTGGGGTTGACAAAGGGTAGTGGAGGGGAGTTGGAGGTGGGTATTGCGGAGAGTGGCATGTGGCTGAAAGTGGCGAGATCAGAATCCGAACTAGGCTTAATTTCGCAGTCCTATGTTCGGAATTTATTGTTTTCCGGCAACAGTTCAGTAAAATAAATCCTGAAATGTTTTCCTAAAGTAAGTGTTTTAAGGTAAATATGTAGTTCTTAAACAGAGGGTAAATAGTTAGGTAGTGAAGAGGGGTTCATTCTCCAGTTAGAAATCTGGTGCTGGAGAGAAAGAAACTGTCCCTGAAACTGGGGATGTGGGTCTTCAGACTCTGTCAACTCCTCATTGATAGTGGCAATGAGAAGAGGGTATGGTCGGGATTGAATATCCTTAATGATGGATGCCCCGTTTCTAATCATCTATTTTCGAAGATGCCTTCGATGCCGGAGATGCTGTTTCCCGTGATGCACTCGGCTGAGATGTCTGCAGCTTTTTAAATTATTTTCTGTGGAAGTGATGGAAGTTCGACCGGGTGATCATTGAAGGTTCAGGGCGGAGTTTTTGTTTTGGGAGTTTCACCGCTGGTGAGCACAGTGAGGGGCGCGGAAGTAAGACGCAGACTGTAACTCTCAGTACACCGAAATCTCGGCCCGGCCTGTTCTCCCAGAGCTCACAGTAGGTCTCAGCAGAGAATGCCACTCGAACCCTCTAAGCAGCCCCGCCATTCTCTGTGACGATGGGTATTCAAACCTGAGCAAAGCTCCTCGTCTGTCCAGCTCCTTGGGCTAAAAAATTCCCCGATTTTGTTTTAAAATATTCACCCATCTCTACTTTAATTATGCCCTCTGGACTGTTCCCCACCCATCACGTCCACCAGTTCAGGGGTCAGAATATTCTGCGGATAAGACAATAAGATGTAAGAACAGAATTAAGACAATTAACCCAGACAATCTGCTCCAGCTTTTAATCATGGCTGAATTGTTTTCCCTCTCAGCCCCTCTCTCCTGCCTTTTCCCGAACCATATCCATTCAAGCCTTGACTAATGAACGATCGATTAACCTCTGCCTTAAATATATTCAATTAACTGTCTGCACAGCTGACATTGGCAATAAATTCCACAGTTTCATCATGCTCTGGCAAAATAAATTCCTTTTCGTCTCCTGCCCTCTATTTTGAGGCTGTCTTCTCCCAAGATGTGGTCCCACAGACCAATAATTTGAAAACCTGTCTCCTGCAGACGTTCCTCAGCCATACATTTACATGCTAAATTATCCTCTTTTCATCCTCCGTACGGTTCAGGGAGGTTTCCAGCGGTAACTACCGTTGATGTCCTGTTCTGCCTTTTTCCATGTAGCACCCTACAATCTCTCTTCAGACCTCCTTACTTTGATTATCGATGCCATTGGTATTGATATGTAGCAGGGCATCTGGCTGCCTATTCTTCAACGTCAATGACATCGAACCTACCTAATAAACTCCGACCTTTGCACCTGGGAGGGAGCACACCAAGCGGGTGTTTCTATGCACCCACGGAATCTCGAACTGCTGCTCTGGCGTTTCAATCTCCTTTCAACACCGCAGTCCTCTTCACCACACTTCCTAAAATAAATGAGTTAAATGATTGTTCACGGAGAGAACGGGTCAAGTAAGGGTGAAATCTCGGAAACCTGTTCAGTAAAGTCGGAGAGGTGGGAGGTTGGAGGTGACTATGGTGGTGATTGGGGTCACACGCGTTCGAGGAGACCGATCAGCGATCGTCCAGGGAAGTTTGGTGTGATTTGTTGTTTCCGGTGGAAGGAGGGCTTGGAGGTGACGGTGGTTGTGATCGCTAGTGGTGGGGGGTGTTCGTGTGACTGACAGTGGGCAATTGGTGAGGAAGGGATTATGTAGGTGATTATACGGGTTGGTGGGGTTCGTAGAGATCGGTCAGAGGGGTTCAAGGGAGGGAGTGAAGTGTGGCTGACGGCGGGAAGAACAGAATCAGAAACAGGTTTAATATCGCCGGCTCATGTTGGACAATCTGTTGTTTTACGACAGCAATTCAGTGAAATACATAGTTAGATCCGAATATAAATTAAGTGTGGTAATGATGGGATGGGATGATAAATAGTGAGGTACTGTATATGGGTTAATTGTCCACTCAGAAATTTGATGCTGGAGGGAAATAAACTGAGCCCGAAACGTGGTATGTGGGTATCCAGGCTCCGTTTACTCCTCCTTGACTGTAGCATCCAAAGTAGAAAATCCTTCATGATGGATGCCGCGTTTCTGATCATCGCGTTTGGCAGATGCCTTCTGTGCTGGAGATGCTGGTGGCGTTATGGAGTTGGCTGAGATTTCTGCAGTTGTTATTTTTCTCCTGAGGAAGTGATGGAACTTCGGCGGTGTGATCATTCAATGTGCAGGGAGGACTTGCAGCTTTGGGAGATTCCGTGTTCATCCTGCCCATTGACGCAGTGAGGGCCGTGGAGGAGACCGGCAGCTTGTGATCCCCAGTACCCTGACAGCGCGTCCCTGCACGCTTCTCCCAAAGCTTACAGTAGATCACAGCAGAGGATGCCGCCCGGACCCTGAACGCTGCCCTGGATAATAAAACCTGATCAACGCTCCTTCTGTATTCCGGTACCCCATTGGCATCACTTCCCCATCAGTTAAATATTCAGCTGTCTCCACTTTAACTCTTCCCCATAGACCGTTCAGATTACCACCACCTCCACTAGCTCTGGCGTTAGGATATTCCGCAGATAAGACAATAAGATAGAGGAGCAGAACTAAGCCAATTGACTCAGCGTGTCTGCTCCGACTTTTCATCATGGCTAATTAATGTTCCTTCTCGGCCACAATCTCCAGCCTTCCCCCGTTTCCTTTCACGTCCGACAATATATCAGTCAGACTTAAATATACTCTATTAACTGGCCTCCACTGTTGATTATGACAATGAATTCCACAATTTCACAAACTTCTGGCTAAAGAAATTCCTTCTCCTCTTCATCCCTCTATTTTGAGGCTGTATCCTCTCAAAAAGAGGTCTCACTGCCCTATAAATCTGAAACCCTGTCTCCTGCAGCAGTACCTCAGCCACACATTCATCTGCCGAATTATCCTTTCCTTATGCTCTCCACCGTGTGGGACAGGAGAGGCTCCACAGATAACTACCGTGGATGTCCTGTTTTTCCGCTTTCATACAAACATACATATAAACATGGAAACATAGATAACCTACTGTGCAATACAGGTCCTTCGGCACACAAAGTTGTGCTGAACATGTCCCTACCTTAGGAATTGCTAGGCTTACCCATAGCCCTCTATTTTTCTATGCTCCATGTACCTATCCAAAAGTCTCTTAAAAGACCCTATCGAACCGTCGCCGGTAGCTCATTCCACGCACTCACCACTCTCTGAGTAAAATCTTAACCCTGACATCTCCTCTGTACCTCTCCCCACAACCTTAAACTTTTGTCCTCTTGTGGCAACCATTTCTGCCCTGGGGGAAAAATAACCTCTGACTATCCACACGATCAATGCCCCTAGCAGCTCATATTCATCTAGCAACCTAAAATCTCTCTTCAGTACGTTTTAACTTCTCTATCGATGTCATTCGTACTGAGAGGTACGAAGACATCCGGCTGCCGACACTTCCACTTCAGAACGCCATGGACCCGATCTGACACATCTCTGATCCGGGCACCTGAGAGGCAACAGACCATCCGGGAGTCTCTATCGCGTCTGCAGAATCTCCACTCTGGTCCACGGACGTTTTAATCTCCTTTCAGCCCTGTAGTCCCGTTCAACACTCTTTGTTTCTGAGCGGCAGCACCAGATTCAGTGCCAATAACCCGGTCACTGCGACCCCCGTCCTTACCTTTTAGGCCGTCATCAACTCTATCCACAGAGGGGAACGAGCACAGATTACTCTGCTCTGGCTCCCATTTGCTTTCCTTCTGCTAACTATAACCCAGCTACCTCCCTCCTGCACTCTAGAGACGCGGACGTCCCTGTAGATCCTACCTTTCAGCATTCTCTTGTGAGCCAAATTTCATCGAGCTACAGCGCAAGTTGTTTAATGTGTTTTCAGGGAAGCTACTCCTAGATGCTTTTGACGATAATGTGGGTATCTTTCCAATAATTCAATATTATTTCTTATACACAGAGCAACAGCAAACCCTCTGCATACAAAAACACAAAATGCTGGTGGAACACAGCAGGCCAGACAGCATCTATGGGGAGAAGCGCTGTCAACGTTTCGGGCCGAGACCCTTCGGCAGGACTACTAACAGAAAGGAAAGATAGTAAGAGATTTGAAAGTAGTGGGGGGGGGGGGGGAATGCGTAATGATAGAAGTCCGGAGGGGATGGGATGAAACTGGAAAGGTGATTGGCGAAAGTGATACGGAACTGGAGAAGGGAAAGGATCATGGGACGGGAGGCCTCGGGAGGAAGAAAGGAGGGGGGGGGGGGGTGGAGGACACCAGAGGGAGATGGAGAACAGGCAAACAACTAAATATGTCAGGGATGGGTTAAGAAGAGAAGGAGGGGCATTAACGGAAGTTAGGGAAGTCAAACGTATAATTCACCGCAACCTCCGCCACCTCCAACGGGATCCCACTACCAAGCACATCTTTCCCTGTCTCCCTCTTTCTGCTTTTCGCAGGGATCGCTCCCTACGCGACTCCCTTGTCTACTCGTCCCCTCCCCCCATCCCTTCCCACCGATCTCCATCCTGGCACTTATCCTTGTAAACGGAACAAGTGCTACACCTGCCCTTACACTTCTCACCTCACCACCATTCAGGGCCCCAGACAGTCCTTCCAGGTGAGCCCACACTTCACCTGTGAGTCGGCTGGTGTGGTATACTGCGTCCGGAGCTCCCGGTGTGGCCTTTTATATATTGGTGAGACCCGACACAGACTGGGAGACCGTTTCGCTGAACACCTACGCTCGGTCCGCCAGAAAAAGCAGGATCTCCCAGTGGCCACACATTTTAATTCCACGTCCCATTCCCATTCTGATATGTCTATCCATGGCCTCCTCTACTGTCAAAATGAATCCAAACTCAGTTTGGTGGAGCAACACCTTATACACCGGCTGGGTAACCTCCAACCTAATGGCATAAACATTGACTTCTCTAACTTCCGTTAATGACCCTGCTCCCCTTCTTACCCCATCCCTGACATATTTAGTTGTTTGCCTGTTCTCCATCTCCCTCCGGTGTTCCCCCCTCCATTCTTTCTCCCGAGGCCTCCCGTCCCATGATCCTATCCCTTCGCCAGCTCTGTATCACTTTCGCCAATCACCTTTCCAGCTCTTAGGAAATGTGATTAGTAAAGGTTGTGTAATGATGGGGTGATAGAGGTGATTATGTAGTGATTGGCGGTATGGGGGACGTTTTGAGTGACGGTTAGCGAGCGTCTAGGGAGGAAGTGGCGTGTGGTTGTCGGTGGGAAGTGGGGGGATGGAGGTGGCAATGGAGGAGATGGCGTTTCTGAGAGACCGATAGCGAAGCGTCGGGGGAGAACGGCGTAGGGTTGACGATTGGTAGGGGAGGGGTGCAATGAGGTGAATATTGCGGAGTGTGGCATGTGGCTGAAGGTGGGAAGATCAGAATCAGAACTTTGAATCAGAATCATTGACGGTGGCAATGAGAAGAGGGTCTGTTCAGGATTGAATATCCTTAATGGTGGATGTCCCGTTTCTAATAATTTATTATTGAAGATGCCTTCGATGCCGGAGAGGCTGTTTCCCGTGATGCACTCGGCTGAGATTTCTGCAGCTGTTTTTATTATTTTCTTGGAAGTGATGGAAGTTCGGCCGGGTGATCATTGAAGGTTCAGGGCGGAGTTTTTGTTTTGGGAGATTCACCGCCCGTTAGCACAGTGAGGGTCGCGGAAGTAAGACATAGACTGTGACCGTCAGTTCACCGATATCCCGGTCCGGCCTGTTCTTCCAGAGCTCACAGTAGGTCTCAGCAGAGGATGCCACTCGAACCCTCCAAGCAGCCCCACCATTCTCTGTGACGATGGGTATTCAAACCTGAGCAAAGCTCCTCGTCTGCACAGCTGACTTCGGCAATAAATTCGAGTTTCATCATACTCTGGCAGAATAAATTCCACAGTTTCATCATACACTGGCAGAATAAATTCCACAGTTTCATCATACTCTGGCAGAATAAATTCCACAGTTTCATCATACTCTGGCAGAATAAATTCCACAGTTTCACCATACTCTGGCAGAATAAATTCCACAGTTTCATCATACTCTGGCAGAATAAATTCCACAGTTTCATCATACTCTGGCAGAATAAATTCCGCAGTTTCATCATACTCTGGCACAATAAATTCCACAGTTTCATCATAATCTGGCACAATAAATTCCACAGTTTCATCATACTCTGTCAGAATAAATTCCACAGTTTCATCATACTCTGGCAGAATAAATTCCACAGTTTCATCATACTCTGGCAGAATAAATTCCACAGTTTCATCATAATCTGGCACAATAAGTTCCACAGTTTCATCATACTCTGCCAGAATAAAATCCACAATTTCATCATACTCTGGCAGAATATATTCCACAGTTTCATCATACTCTGGCAGAATAAATTCCACAGTTTCATCATACTCTGGCAGAATAAATTCCACAGTTTCATCATACTCTGGCAGAATAAATTCCACAGTTTCATCATACTCTGGCAGAATAAATTCCACAGTTTCATCATACTCTGGCAGAATAAATTCCACAGTTTCATCATACTCTGGCAGAATAAATTCCACAGTTTCATCATACTCTGGCAGAATAAATTCCACAGTTTCATCATACTCTGGCAGAATAAATTCCACAGTTTCATCATACTCTGGCAGAATAAATTCCGCAGTTTCATCATACTCTGGCAGAATAAATTCCACAGTTTCATCATACTCTGGCAGAATAAATTCCATAGTTTCATCACACTCTGTCAGAATAAATTCCACAGTTTCATCATACTCTGGCAGAATAAATTCCACAGTTTCATCACACTCTGGCAGAATAAATTCCACAGTTTCATCATACTCTGGCAGAATAAATTCCACAGTTTCATCATACTCTGTCAGAATAAAATCCACAGTTTCATCATACTCTGTCAGAATAAATTCCACAGTTTCATCATAATCTGGCACAATAAATTCCACAGTTTCATCATACTCTGGCAGAATAAATTCCACCGTTTCATCATACTCTGGCAGAATAAATTCCACAGTTTCATCATACTCTGGCAGAATATATTCCACAGTTTCATCATAATCTGGCACAATAAATTCCACAGTTTCATCATAATCTGGCACAATAAATTCCAGTTTCATCATAATCTGGCACAATAAATTCCACAGTTTCATCATAATCTGGCACAATAAATTCCACAGTTTCATCATACTCTGTCAGAATAAATTCCACAGTTTCATCACATTCTGTCAGAATAAATTCCACAGTTTCATCATACTCTGGCAGAATAAATTCCACAGTTTCATCATACTCTGGCAGAATAAATTCCACAGTTTCATCATACTCTGGCAGAATAAATTCCACAGTTTCATCATAATCTGGCAAAATAAATTCCACAGTTTCATCATACTCTGTCAGAATAAATTCCACAGTTTCATCATACTCTGCCAGAATAAAATCCACAGTTTCATCATACTCTGGCAGAATAAATTCCACAGTTTCATCAGACTCTGCCAGAATAAAATCCACAGTTTCATCATAATCTGGCAGAATAAATTCCACAGTTTCATCATACTCTGCCAGAATAAAATCCACAGTTTCATCATACTCTGGCAGAATAAATTCCACAGTTTCATCATACTC
Organism: Hemitrygon akajei; assembly: GCF_048418815.1. Classification (NCBI taxonomy): domain Eukaryota; kingdom Metazoa; phylum Chordata; class Chondrichthyes; order Myliobatiformes; family Dasyatidae; genus Hemitrygon; species Hemitrygon akajei. Next base: position 2,744,801 of record NW_027331973.1, on the reverse strand, counting down.
TGCCAGAATAAAATCCACAGTTTCATCATACTCTGGCAGAATAAATTCCACAGTTTCATCATACTCTGGCAGAATAAATTCCACAGTTTCATCATAATCTGGCTGAATAAATTCCACAGTTTCATCATACTCTGGCAGAATAAATTCCGCAGTTTCATCATACTCTGGCAGAATAAATTCCACAGTTTCATCATACTCTGGCAGAATAAATTCCACAGTTTCTTCATACTCTGGCAGAATAAATTCCGCAGTTTCATCATACTCTGGCAGAATAAATTCCGCAGTTTCATCATACTCTGGCAGAATAAATTCCACAGTTTCATCACACTCTGGCAGAATAAATTCCATAGTTTCATCACACTCTGTCAGAATAAATTCCATAGTTTCATCATACTCTGGCAGAATAAATTCCACAGTTTCATCATAATCTGGCACAATAAATTCCACAGTTTCATCATACTCTGGCAGAATAAATTCCGCAGTTTCATCATACTCTGGCAGAATAAATTCCACAGTTTCATCATACTCTGGCAGAATAAATTCCATAGTTTCATCACACTCTGTCAGAATAAATTCCACAGTTTCATCATACTCTGGCAGAATAAATTCCACAGTTTCATCACACTCTGGCAGAATAAATTCCACAGTTTCATCATACTCTGGCAGAATAAATTCCACAGTTTCATCATACTCTGTCAGAATAAAATCCACAGTTTCATCATACTCTGGCAGAATAAATTCCACAGTTTCATCATAATCTGGCACAATAAATTCCACAGTTTCATCATAATCTGGCACAATAAATTCCACAGTTTCATCATACTCTGGCAGAATAAATTCCACCGTTTCATCATACTCTGGCAGAATAAATTCCACAGTTTCATCATACTCTGGCAGAATATATTCCACAGTTTCATCATAATCTGGCACAATAAATTCCACAGTTTCATCATAATCTGGCACAATAAATTCCAGTTTCATCATAATCTGGCACAATAAATTCCACAGTTTCATCATAATCTGGCACAATAAATTCCACAGTTTCATCATACTCTGTCAGAATAAATTCCACAGTTTCATCACATTCTGTCAGAATAAATTCCACAGTTTCATCATACTCTGGCAGAATAAATTCCACAGTTTCATCATACTCTGGCAGAATAAATTCCACAGTTTCATCATACTCTGGCAGAATAAATTCCACAGTTTCATCATAATCTGGCAAAATAAATTCCACAGTTTCATCATACTCTGTCAGAATAAATTCCACAGTTTCATCATACTCTGCCAGAATAAAATCCACAGTTTCATCATACTCTGGCAGAATAAATTCCACAGTTTCATCAGACTCTGCCAGAATAAAATCCACAGTTTCATCATAATCTGGCAGAATAAATTCCACAGTTTCATCATACTCTGCCAGAATAAAATCCACAGTTTCATCATACTCTGGCAGAATAAATTCCACAGTTTCATCATACTCTGCCGGAATAAAATCCACAGTTTCATCATACTCTGGCAGAATAAATTCCACAGTTTCATCATACTCTGGCTGAATAAATTCCACAGTTTCATCATAATCTGGCTGAATAAATTCCACAGTTTCATCATACTCTGGCAGAATAAATTCCGCAGTTTCATCATACTCTGGCAGAATAAATTCCACAGTTTCATCATACTCTGGCAGAATAAATTCCACAGTTTCTTCATACTCTGGCAGAATAAATTCCGCAGTTTCATCATACTCTGGCAGAATAAATTCCGCAGTTTCATCATACTCTGGCAGAATAAATTCCACTGTTTCATCACACTCTGGCAGAATAAATTCCATAGTTTCATCACACTCTGTCAGAATAAATTCCATAGTTTCATCATACTCTGGCAAAATAAATTCCACAGTTTCATCATACTCTGTCAGAATAAATTCCACAGTTTCATCATACTCTGCCAGAATAAAATCCACAGTTTCATCATACTCTGGCAGAATAAATTCCACAGTTTCATCAGACTCTGCCAGAATAAAATCCACAGTTTCATCATAATCTGGCAGAATAAATTCCACAGTTTCATCATACTCTGCCAGAATAAAATCCACAGTTTCATCATACTCTGGCAGAATAAATTCCACAGTTTCATCATACTCTGCCAGAATAAAATCCACAGTTTCATCATACTCTGGCAGAATAAATTCCACAGTTTCATCATACTCTGGCAGAATAAATTCCACAGTTTCATCATAATCTGGCTGAATAAATTCCACAGTTTCATCATACTCTGGCAGAATAAATTCCGCAGTTTCATCATACTCTGGCAGAATAAATTCCACAGTTTCATCATACTCTGGCAGAATAAATTCCACAGTTTCTTCATACTCTGGCAGAATAAATTCCGCAGTTTCATCATACTCTGGCAGAATAAATTCCGCAGTTTCATCATACTCTGGCAGAATAAATTCCACAGTTTCATCACACTCTGGCAGAATAAATTCCATAGTTTCATCACACTCTGTCAGAATAAATTCCATAGTTTCATCATACTCTGGCAGAATAAATTCCACAGTTTCATCATAATCTGGCACAATAAATTCCACAGTTTCATCATACTCTGGCAGAATAAATTCCGCAGTTTCATCATACTCTGGCAGAATAAATTCCACAGTTTCATCATACTCTGGCAGAATAAATTCCATAGTTTCATCACACTCTGTCAGAATAAATTCCACAGTTTCATCATACTCTGGCAGAATAAATTCCACAGTTTCATCACACTCTGGCAGAATAAATTCCACAGTTTCATCATACTCTGGCAGAATAAATTCCACAGTTTCATCATACTCTGTCAGAATAAAATCCACAGTTTCATCATACTCTGGCAGAATAAATTCCACAGTTTCATCATAATCTGGCACAATAAATTCCACAGTTTCATCATAATCTGGCACAATAAATTCCACAGTTTCATCATACTCTGGCAGAATAAATTCCACCGTTTCATCATACTCTGGCAGAATAAATTCCACAGTTTCATCATACTCTGGCAGAATATATTCCACAGTTTCATCATAATCTGGCACAATAAATTCCACAGTTTCATCATAATCTGGCACAATAAATTCCAGTTTCATCATAATCTGGCACAATAAATTCCACAGTTTCATCATAATCTGGCACAATAAATTCCACAGTTTCATCATACTCTGTCAGAATAAATTCCACAGTTTCATCACATTCTGTCAGAATAAATTCCACAGTTTCATCATACTCTGGCAGAATAAATTCCACAGTTTCATCATACTCTGGCAGAATAAATTCCACAGTTTCATCATACTCTGGCAGAATAAATTCCACAGTTTCATCATAATCTGGCAAAATAAATTCCACAGTTTCATCATACTCTGTCAGAATAAATTCCACAGTTTCATCATACTCTGCCAGAATAAAATCCACAGTTTCATCATACTCTGGCAGAATAAATTCCACAGTTTCATCAGACTCTGCCAGAATAAAATCCACAGTTTCATCATAATCTGGCAGAATAAATTCCACAGTTTCATCATACTCTGCCAGAATAAAATCCACAGTTTCATCATACTCTGGCAGAATAAATTCCACAGTTTCATCATACTCTGCCGGAATAAAATCCACAGTTTCATCATACTCTGGCAGAATAAATTCCACAGTTTCATCATACTCTGGCTGAATAAATTCCACAGTTTCATCATAATCTGGCTGAATAAATTCCACAGTTTCATCATACTCTGGCAGAATAAATTCCGCAGTTTCATCATACTCTGGCAGAATAAATTCCACAGTTTCATCATACTCTGGCAGAATAAATTCCACAGTTTCTTCATACTCTGGCAGAATAAATTCCGCAGTTTCATCATACTCTGGCAGAATAAATTCCGCAGTTTCATCATACTCTGGCAGAATAAATTCCACTGTTTCATCACACTCTGGCAGAATAAATTCCATAGTTTCATCACACTCTGTCAGAATAAATTCCATAGTTTCATCATACTCTGGCAGAATAAATTCCACAGTTTCATCATAATCTGGCACAATAAATTCCACAGTTTCATCATACTCTGTCAGAGTAAATTCCACAGTTTCATCATACTCTGGCAGAATAAATTCCACAGTTTCATCATACTCTGGCAGAATAAATTCCACAGTTTCATCAGACTCTGGCAGAATAAATTCCACAGTTTCATCATACTCTGGCAGAATAAATTCCACAGTTTCATCAGACTCTGGCAGAATAAATTCCACAGTTTCATCATACTCTGGCAGAATAAATTCCACAGTTTCATCATACTCTGGTAGAATAAATTCCTATTCGTCTCCTTCCTTCTATTTTGTGGCTGTGTTCTCCCAAGAAGTGGTCCCACTGTCCAGTAATCTGAATCCGTGCGCCCTGCGGAAGTTCCTCAGCCAAATATTTACATGCCAAGTTATTCTCTTCTCATCCTCCGTACGTTTCAGGGTAATAATCGTTGATGTCCTGTTCTGCCTTTTTTCACTTAGCATTCTACAGTCTCTCTTCAGACCTCCTTACTTTGATTATAGGTGGTGACATGTAACAAGATATCTGACTGCCTACACTTCCACGTCAATGCCCTAGACCCTACCTGAGTAAACTTGACCTTTGCATCTGGGAGGGAACACACCATTCGGGTGTTTCTATGCACCCACGGAATCTCGACTCTGCTGCTCTGGCGTTTCAATCTCCTTTCAACACCGCAGTCCTATTCACCACTCTTCCTAAAAATAAACGAGGTAAATGAGTGTTCACAGAGAGAACGGGTCAAGTAAGGGTGAAAGCTCGGAAACTTGTTCAGTAAAGTCGGAGAGGTGGGAGTTTGGAGGTGACTATGGTGGTGATTGGGGTCACACGCGTTCGAGGACACCGATCAGCGGGGGTCCAGGTTAGAGACGGCGTGTGGTTTCCGGTGGAAGGAGGCCTTGGAGCTGACGGTGGTGGTGATGGCTGGTGGTGGGGGGCGTGCGTGTGGCTGACGTTGGATAGGGGGTGTGGTGGAGATTATGAAGGTGATTATGCAATTTGGTGTGGTTCGTTGAGATCGGTCAGAGAGGTTCAAGGGAGGGAGTGAAGTGTGGATGACGGTGGGAAGAGCAGAATCAGAACCAGGTTTAATATCACCGGCACGTGTTGGACAATCTGTTGTTTTACGACAGCAAGTTAGTAAAATACATAGTTAGGTCTGAATATAAAATAAGTATTTCAATTAAATAATTAGTTCTTATAAAGATGATAAATAGTGAGGTACTGTATATGGGTTCATTGTCCACTCAGAAATTTGATGTTGGAGGGAAATAAACTGAGCCCGAAACTTGGAATGTTGGTCTCCAGGCTCCGTTTACTCCTCCTTGACTGTAGCATCCAAAGTAGAAAATCCTTCATGATGGATACCGCCTTTCTGATCATCGCGTTTGGCAGATGCCTTCTCTGCTGGAGATGCTGGTGCCCGTTATGGAGTTGGCTGAGATTTCTGCAGTTGTTATTTCTTCTCCGGGGAAGTGATGGAAATTCGGCGGTGTGATCATTCAATGTGCAGGGAGGGTTTGCGGTTTTGGGAGATTCCGTGTTCATCCTGCCCATTAATGCAGTGAGGGACGAGGAGGAGACCGGCAGCTTGTGATTCCCAGTACCCTGACACTGAGTCCCTGCACGGTTCTCCCAAAGCTTGCAGTAGATCACAGCAGAGGATACCACTCGAACCCTGAACGCTGCCCTGGATAATCAAACCTGATCAACGCTCCTTGTGTATTCCGGTACCCCACTGACATCAGTTCCGAATCATTTAAATATACAGCTGTCTCCACTTTAACTCTTCCCCATAGACCGTTCCGATTACCACCGCAGCCACTACCTCAGGGTTTAGAAGATTCCGCAGATAAGACCATAAGATACAGGAGCAGAACTAAGCCAATTGACCCAGCGTGTCTGTTTCGCCTTTTCATCATGGCTAATTCATTTTCCCTCTCAGCCGCAGTCTCATGTCTTCCCCAGTTTCCCTTCACGTCCTACAATCTATCAAAGTCAGACTTAAATATACTAAATTAGCTGGCCTCCATTGTTGATTATGACAATGTATTTCACAATTTCACCAAGTTCTGGCTAAAACGAAATTCTTCTCCTCTCCATCCCTCTATTCTGCGGCTGTATTCTCCCAAGAAGAGATCTCACTGCCCTATAAGTCTGAAACCCTGTCTCCTGCAGCAGTAACTCAGCCACACATTCATCTGCCAAATTATCCTATTCTTATGCTGTCTGCCGTGTGGCACGGGAAGGGCTCCAAAGATGACTACCATAGATGTCCTGTTTTACCGCTTTCATACAAACACATATATAAAACATAGAAACATAGACCTACAGCACAATCCAGACCCGTCGACACACAAAGTGCTGCCGAACATGCTCCTACCTTAGAAATTACTAGGCTTAAACATAGCCATCTATTATTCCTAAGCTCTATGTACCTATCCAAAAGTCTCTTAAAAGACCCTATTATATCCGCCTCCACCACCGTTGTCGGCAGCCCATTCCACGCACTCACACACTCTGAATAGAAAAAAACAACTTAACTCTGACATCTCCTCTGTACCTACTCCACGGGACGTTAAAACTTTGTCCTCTTCTGGCAACCTCCAGCCCTGGGGAGAAAAAAAAACAAAAGCAAGCCTCTGACTATCCAGACGATCAATGTCTCGAGCAACCCAAATTCATCCAGCAACCTAAAATCTCTCCTCAGTACCTCTTTATCTTTTAAATCGATGTCATTCGTACTGATAGGTACGAAGACATCCGGCTGCCGACGCTTCCACTTCAGAACTCCATGGACCCGATCTGAGACAGCTCTAATCCGGGCACCTGAGAGGCAACAGACCATCCGGGAGTCTCTATCGCGCCTGCAGAATCTCCAATCTGCTCCCCGGACGTTTTAATTTCCTCTCAACCCTGTAGTCCCCTACAACACTCTTTGTGCCTAAGCGGCAGCACTAGATTCAGTGCCAGAAATCCGGTCTCTGCGACCCACGTTTCTCCCTTGTAGGCAGTCATCAACGGTATCCACAGTGTATTATCACAGAGGGGAACGGGCACATATTACTCCGCTGTAGCTCCCATTTACTTTCATTCTACTGACAATATTGTCATTCTACTAACAATAAGTCTGACAATAATTCAGGGAAGCTACAGCTGGTTGCTTTTGATGGTAATGTGGTTATCTGTGAGACCACATCTGACGCACGGAACAAAACACTGCCACCGGAGACATTCTCTCCGCACTATTGTGCTTACATGGACGAGGCATGAAGAATTATGAAGAAAAATAGAAACGCTCCTAATAATTAGCTCACCTAATTGCAAAATAGGGAGCAAGAAGACAGCCGAATTGTAAATCTTTATGTCATTCATTTCTGACGTTTCATGAGCTTCAACACAGTATTCCACGGGTATCTCACCGCATTCTTTAGTTCCTCCCGGAATTTGCTTTGGGTCAGGACGTAAATGCACGTATTAGAACAGGAACTGAGAATCTGCAGCGTTCCGGATGTCGTTTCTGTGATGTAACGGGGATCAGTAACAGAATAAGCAAAACTCTTTGAAATCGTTTGATAGATATAAAATATCACTTGTGTTACACACAACAATATGAAACTACCGGTAATGCTGCAGAGCAAAACGATGGATTTCCGTCGGTTCTCCATCTCCCGGTCCTTCTCATTCTCTGCACTCTTTTGTCCCCGGAGCCCCCTGCGGGCTCGACTGGCCACTAGAATTCCTCTGACAGTCAAAATGTTGAACAACAAAATCAGAAAGAATGGGACATAAGGTGTACAAATGGAGTGAAATATCGCAAATGCAGCCCATGAGAGAGGGATTTTGTAGCTCGGTGTAAGAACACAATACCAGGGAACACCATTATTTATTACCTTATGCTCTGATGCAAAGCTCCAGGGAACACACTCCAAACAGGTCAGCACACTCACTCTCCCGATAACCACAGCCGCCGTTCTCTCGGTGTAATGTTTTGTTCTCAGCTTCTCACAGCAAATAGCCAGAAATCGATCGACGGTGAAAGCGACAGACAGCCATACAGAAGTCGCAGTTCTCGCAAAAATCAACCCGAAACGGAGTTTACACACGGGACTGATGATCAGGAATGATTGGGGAAATAATACCAAACAGTCCACCTCAGCAGCGGATCGGAAATAACGACCAGGAGATCGGCAAGGGCCATTCCCACCAGGTAGCGAGTGACACATTTGGAGAGACCGCACTTTCCCCGATACAGGCTTGCAATCGTCATCAAGTTCGCTGGAACAGAGGCAGAGAAAAGCGAGAACAGAAAATACAGAGCAGAAACAAATTCAGCAGTCTGAGGGGATCCTGCAATATTTCCAGTTCATTGTCGCATTTAGTGAAATTGCTAAGAGAGAGCGCATGTCTTCCAGAGACAGAAGAGGATTTTGCACTGTAACATGAAGTCAAAATGATGCCTATACTAATTCCGAAATCTGAAGTGACAGAGGAAAACTAAAGCCCGGTTTTCAACCTCCTCAAAGTCATTTTTTTTTTACCGCTGCCTTCGCGTCACGTTGGATGAAATTAGTAAATCCGGACGCTGATGGCGGGATTCATAACTGCCATGGCGCCCCTTGTCAGCGGCAGAACAGGCGGCGTGCGGAACAATGGCGGGCAATGTTCCAGCCAGAACAGAGTATGTGGAAAAACATTTAAATTGTCTCTTCTCAGAAACACACACACACACACACACACACACACACACACACACACACACACACACACACACACACACACACACACACACACACACACACACACACACACACACACACACACACACACACACACACACACACACACACACACACCAGCAGAGATACGAAAGAGAGAACAAGGTTGGATGACAACGATGAAATGACGATGTTACTGTTGCACAAACTGAAGAAAATCTGCAGAAATGGGAGGTCCAAGGCAACACACAGTGAGAACAGGAACATCTCTGCTGAGAATTGTGTGTGTGATGTTGCTGATGTAAAAGCTGCCTGAGGTCAGACGAAAGTTGTGAAGAAAAATTTCAGGCTGCCAAGTAATGGGCAGTCTGGTTAAATAATTCATCCTCTACCTGTCTGTCTTTTCTACAGTGTGAGAACGTAAGGTTCATACACTTTTACAAATTTCGTCCATAAATCTGGCACTGAATCATCATTTGTGATTATCTTCATCTTTTCTTCAGTTTACATTTTACAAAACTATATTAATCAATACACCCATGCACACACCCCAAACATGTTATCCCCAAGTGCGTGAGCACCCCATATCCACGTTTTTGTGGGTGTATCTGGGTGTTCAGGCGGATTTGGCGTGATCTTGATATGTCTGCGGATGTGGCGGTCTCCTCATGGATTTTGAGATGCCTGGGGTTTTTGCTGTCAAGGCAGCCATCTCGTGTTTGAAACCATCCTGTGCCTGGATCATCCAATGTGTGGGTTGAGGTGTACATGCATTTTGGGGTGCGCTCTTATTTAGAGATCGGCGAAGATTTGGGGGTTCACACGGGTTTCCGTGATCTGTGCATATTTAGGTGTGTACTTTTGAGTATGAGGGTATACAGGGGTTTGTGGTGAGAAGCAAATTTCAGTGTGTCTGCCGATCTGTAAACAATTTGGGGGCATTTGTCAGGATTTTCTAATGTCGAGTCAGGCATTTTCTGAACTGGTTGAAATGATTCCTGCTCTGAAATAATCCATTATGCATTTGGAAGTGTCAGAGTGTTTTAGGTGCGCACTGATTTAGGGATTGCGCCGATTTATGGGGATGTTTTCGGAATTCTGAGATCTCACAGAGTTTTGGTGTCTGCGGATTTGGAGTTGTGACCTGTCTAAATTTTGCATCATTTACAGATACTTCCATAATAGATTTAGGACGTTACCTACAAATTTGCGAACCACAATAATTTACGAAGCCATCATGTGCACTACTCGAAATGATTATTTTCTGGGATTATGTAAAACGCATTTGAGGTTCCCAGCGGGTTTGATGCACACGTGGTTTTTCGATGTGCTCTTTTTGAACGATCTGTGCGTATTTGGGGTGCACATGAGTTTGAGATGCGAACTCAATTGGAAGTTGCGCAGACTGAAGTGTTTCTTCTCCGATAAAGGGATGCAACCCGATTGGGGGTTTGTACATCTACACTCCATCCGCCGAACAGACGGTATCTCCAAGTGGTCACCCATTTTAATTCCACTTCCCATTTCCATTGCGATATGTCCATTCATGAGTTCCTCCACTGTCACGATGAGGCCACACTTAGGTGCGAGGAACAACATCTTATAATCCGTTTGGTTAGCTTCCAACCTGATGGCATGAACATTGCTTTGTCAAACCTCTCCTTCACCATTTTTCACCCCTTTGTCACCCTAACTCAATATCTCCTTGCCCGCCATCGCCTCCCTATGGTCCTGCTCCCCTTACCCCATTTTTCTTTTTTTCCACCATAGCCTTCTGTCTCTGTCAGCAATCAACTTCCTGGCACTTTGGGTCATCCATCCACCTCCAAGTTTCACCTGTCGTCTGGGGTTTCTCTTTCCCCTCACACCATCTTTCAAATCTACTCCTCTGCTTTTTTTCCCTCCAGTCCTGCTGAAGGGTTTCGGCCCGAAACGTCAACTGTGTTACATTCCATAGATGCTGCCTGGCCTGAGAAGTTTCTCCAGCATTTGGACTAATCCCGCCCACCACCCGACCTCCGTTTTGTTAGGTATTCAGTTATATGGGGCAGTAATGTACAGCATACACGACTGCATATACTGGTGCCTTCGATCCAGCTAATCGCATTCAGCCGACTCAAGGAGTTAAGTAAATCTCCAGTTGAATTCCATGGACAGGGGAGGAAGTCTTACGAATGCATTCCTGTGAATGACCGGGACACGCTGTTACATTATCACACCGGTCAGTGTTAAGGCTCCAGGGATAACAACATTATCATCATGGTCAACGATGGTCAAATTCATGTGCACCCTCATACTCAGCAGCAGTATGCACGTATCTCGAAAATGCGTGCGAATCCCAAAATCTGCGCACTTCCCCAAGTAAGGACGCACATTCGATGACCCAGACGAAGAATCATTTCAAACACAAAATGGCTGTCATGTCACTAAAAGCCCCACGCATCCCAAATGTCGTGAGCACATCACCAAATCCGCCGACACACACAGATCAACTCAAATCCTTATGATTTCCCAGATACACCCACAGAAACGTGGCGACTCCATATTCGCCGACAAACCCCCAAATATGCTATCCCCAAATGCGAGCGTATCCTCATATTCAAGAACAAACCCAAAAATCCTTGTGCATCCGTGTGCACCCCGAGACCCTGTACAACGCGTTTTCGCTGACACGCCTAATTTCTGCTCAATACCCAATGCAGCGCGCACCCTAAACCCGCTGACACCCCCACATGCCCATGAGATTTTTCCGAGCAAGATACATTCGAAACAGTTGAGAAATTAGCAGCCTCGACGTTAACAATCCGCACTCAACACAGTTGGGTGCAAATCCTGATCCGCCAACACACCCAAATCTATGTGTATCCCCAAATACGTGTGCACGGCCATGTCTGAGACTAAATATCGAGTGATGTCTAAGTTCTTCCAGAGATGTCACTGGCGGTTCTCTTCTCGCATTCCCTTCAAACTTGCAGCAATTTCTAAAAGCACAGCGCAATACCTTTAAATGCAAATTTAAAGTATGTTACATATTGATAAAGAATTAGACGAATAGTCTGTAAGGTTGCCCAGTGCTCCGGATTATCGGAGCTTACTTTAGCAGATGCTTTGCATTGCTAAAACAAAACTGCCCGCCATGAATCCAGAAAACCTGTGCACATCACCAAATCAGTGCGCACTCGAAACACGCCGACACACCACATATATGATAGATTATTCCAAGGCAGAATTCATGCCCAGCATTTCAGAAAATGGCTGTTTCGACATTTAAAATTCGCACGCACCCCAAAATACGATGGCAACTGCCGATCGGTCGACAAATAACTCCCGGAATATACGAACATCATAACATCTAATTACGCCCCCGTAATTGACTACAAAACCCAAAATTTGCGCGTATCCGCAAATCCTTGTGCATATTTGCCTCCAACCCCTAAATCTACGAACACCCGAAATCAGTGCTCACCCCCATATTTGAAGATTCAACTTTAAATCCGTGCGCATTCTCAAATCCAAGTTCACACCACAGCAGTGTGCACCCCTTATTCTCAGACACTGCCCAATATCTGCGCGGCCCAATTCAGTGCGCACCCCAAAACCGCTAACATCCTGACTTGCAGTTTAGAATCCTTTCAAGAATTCAGAAAATGGATGCCTCAACATTAAAACCAGCACACAGCCCAAATTCCACGTGCAACTTCTGATCCACCAACAAGCCCAAATCTTTATCTCACCCCATATCCGTGTTTACATGTACACAATCCCGAATCCATATACACCTGAAATATGTGCACCACCACTAGGTGCGCACCCTAAAATTCATGCGAATATCATACCCGCGGAGAAACCCACTTGTACATTAGATTATCCCAGAGGAAGTATCATTTAACATTTAACATTTAACATTTGTCAAATTTCAAATTACATTCATTATAGACGTGATCTAAATGAGACAACTTTGAGATTCGGCACACCTCCAAACTGCAGACACCCCAAATACGTGAGAAATCCATGTGCATCTCCAAATGCAAATACATCCCCACAACTTCAAAACCGTGGACACACACACGCTAATTAAATTATCTCAAAATAATAATTTCAGATATACACAAGATGACAAAATCTGTGTACAACGAGCCCCACAAATGAATGTGGGGGTTTCAGCGTGTTTGGGCTGTGCGTGGATTCGGTGATGCGCACCAATTTGACGAAGCACATGGATTTGGTGATGTTCGCTGATTTGGGTTGCCTTTTCAATCATGAGTTTGACGGATCAAAATTTGCGTGCGGATTATTAACGTCGAGGCTGCCATTTTCTCAATTGCTTTTATTGATTGTTACTCTGGGAAAATCTGATGTACAAGTGGGTTTCGGGTTCGCACTGAATTGGCGATTGCGCAATTTTATTTTTTGTCGTCGAATACGGGTTCTACACGGTCTTGTGGTTCATATGGATCTGGGGTTGTGCATGGATTTAGGAGCGTTCTCTAATAAAGGGTTGCAAACTGATTTAGGGGAGTGCTCCGATATAAGGGTGCGCACCTTTTTAGGGATAGCAAATTTACGGTAGTTAGCGAATATGTGAGTCTCTACGTTTTTGTGAGCGCATATCGATTTGTTGACCTACGTAGGGACTCTGGGATACGTGGTGGTTTTTACTGTTAAGACAGCCGTTTTGTGTTTGCAATGATTATCCGTCTGGGTCATCTAATATGATTATCCGTCTGGGTGCTCTCGTATTTGATGATGTGCGCAGATTTGGGGGTGAGGACGGATTTTAGTGATCAGTGTCCAGTTCGGGGTGTAGTCTTGAATATGGGGCTACACACGGATTTGGGTGTGTCGCCGATCTGCAAAAGGATTTTGGGGCACATATGGCTTTCTAACCTCGAGACGGTCATTTTCTGAATTGATTGAAATGTTGCCTGTCTGGGATAATCCATTATGCATCTCGGGTATCAGCGGGATTGGGGTGCGCACAGATTTTGGGTTTGCGCAGATTTAGGGCTGCTTCGGCAAATATGGGTGGCAAATGATTTGCGATGCGAAAAGATTAACTGAAAACAGCGGATTTGGGGGTACATACAGATTTGGTCTCTTTCGGAGAGTTTCCGCGAGGACGTGTGCACAGTGATGGGTGGATTCGGAACCACATACGTATTCGATGGTGCTTTCTGATTGGGAGGTTGCACAAGCTTAGGAATGTATCAAACAATATGGGTGCACAGGACGTCAGTATGTATTTGGGGTGCACACGGGTGCCTGACGATTGGGGTTGAGATCAGGTTTAAGTGTGTGTCAGCGCATATAGGTGCACATGAATTTGTTGGTGTCGGTCGATTTAGGGTTGTGGTAAATCTCAAAGTCATTTCATTTATAGTGTCTTCAATAATAACTGCACTATGTTCTCGCGATTTCTTTAATGTGAATGTTTTAAAGTGACTCTTCCTTTGGGAAAATCAAATGTGTATACGTGGGTGTCAGCAGGTTTGGTGGTGTACACGATCTTAGATGCTCCCGGATTTGGGGTGTCTTTGGATTTAGGGTCCTGACAAATCTCGCGGTTGTTTCATTGATAGGTTCTTTATTAATAAATACACTTTCAGTTTTCTACTCTGCTCTTGCTGTGACTTTTAAGTTGGAGGTTGTTACTTTGTGAACTATTTGAAATTATTTCTCCTCTCTGATGACCTAATCTGAAAGTGGGAGGTGTTGACGAGTTCGGAGTGCGCACCCATTTGGGTGTGCATACGGATTTGGGAGTGCACGTGGATTTTTGGATGTCGCAGGAATTGGGTATAATGCCAAAATTCAAATTGTTTCTTTTACAGATACTCGGATACACATTGGACTTTAACGTTGAGTTTTGTTCTTGCTGCTTTTAATGTGAATTAAGCTCTCTTGTGAAATGTTTGTAATGATTTTTGATCTAGGATAAATAATTGTACATGTAGGGGCGGACTCGGATTTGGGGGTTCTCAGAGATTTTAACAAGTGCGCGGCGAGGTTGGGTACACACGGATTTGGGTGGCGGTGGATTGGGGGGCGTGACGAATCACAAGGTTGTTTCACTTATAGATACTTTAATAATAGAACTTGGAACTTTGTTCTAGAGTTTTGAACGTGCAGCTGTTTTGTGAACTGTTTGACCTGACTCGTGATTTCAGATAATCCAGCGTGCATGTCGGTTTGTCGTCAGGACTGGGGTGCACATGAATTTAGGGTGAGCTCTTATTTGGTCATGCGCACAGATTTATGGTTGAATACGGATTTGGGAATGTGCGCAGATTTAGGCGTCTGTTGTCTAATATGGAGCTGCACAGGTTACATCCAGATTTGTGCGTGTCAAACGATCTGGAGTTGCAGATGCATTTCGGGATGCGTGCTGATTTTAATGTCGAAACAGTCATTTTCTGATCGATTTGAAATGATTCCTGCTCTGAGATAATCTATTAAGCATGTTGGGGAGTCAGCGTGTATGGAGTGAGCACTGATTTTTGGGATTACGCAGATTTAGGGCGGTGTCGGCAAATATGCCCTCACACACCAGTCTGGGGATGCGAACAGATTTAGTGACGTGTCGGACACTATAGAGGTGCGCACTTATTTGTAACGCTTATTGATCTAGGAGTGTGCAGGCCAGTATGTGGATGTTTACAGATTTCAGCAAATATGTCCTCACACACTAATCTGAGGATGCGAACAGATTTAGTGATTCGGAATTATTAAATATCTGAAGGTTGTTTCATTCATAGATAATGTCAGAATCAATGCACCTTGAACTTTCAGCATTATTCTTGTAATTTTATGCTGGAGGCAGGCATTTTGTGAACTGTTCGAAATGATCCTTGCCCTGTGATACTGTACGGTGCATGTACGGGTGTCAGCGGGTTTGTGATGCCCATTGAATTGAAGATTACACAGAGTTAAGGCAAAATAATCAAATATGTGGACTTGGGCATGCGTCAGATTTCGGGGTGTGCTCTGGAATATGGGGTGTACACGGATTAGTAGATGAGCACAGATTCGGGTATCTCGGCGGATTTAGGATAGCACAGCATTTTTGTGTGCGTGCGCATTTGCGGTGTATTTGGGTTTGTGACGAATATCACGGTTCTGTCACTTGTACACTGGTGTATCTACAGATTTGGAGGCATGACGAATTTCGAGGCCGTTGCCTTATGGCAGTAACCTTGTGCGCTCTCTGAAATGACCCTTGCTCAGGGATAATCCAATCTGCATTGGAATGTGTCAGAGAGTTTGGGGAGAACGAATTTGTGAGTGCATGTGGATTTGGGGGAGCACACGAATTGAACTGTCTGTGGATTTTTGTTTGCAACTCATGTGGGGGTTGCTTACGGATGTATTGCTGCGCACAGACTTGGGGAAGGAACTTGTGTTTCGTGCACATTGATTAGGGGATGCACTAAGAGTTAGGGATTTGTCCGCCAACGTGGGTAGCACCATAATTTGGAGAAGCACAAAGATTTAAGGATAGGTATGCCAAATAAATTTGCACATATTTCATGATTTTTTAAGTGTTTTGGTGCACTTAGATCGGGGATGTGCACAGATTTGTGCGCCGCGGCTGGCTTAGGGGCGCACACGAATTTCGTGTTGTCGGTCTATCCTATGAGCTTAAATAGGAATTATGGAACTGTATTCTCAGATCCCTCTGCTCTCCCTCATTCCTCAATTCCCTAACAATTATTGTATAAGTTTACCCAGGTAGGTCCGGCCAAAGTGCAATGGCTCTTGATCCCATCTGGATGGAATGTCACATTAGATTCCAACTGCAAAATGTTCGGTCCGTTTTTCCAGCTGCTTCACTGACGCTGAAAGTTTTCATAAACTACTTCGCAGTCCACTCACGCTCTGAACCCAGGTGTCATCTGCAAATCAGATTTCTCATATTACAATTGACTTATATAACCTGTTCCTTAGAATGTTGCTCAATAATTTTGGGGGCGCACACAGATTTGGTATTGTCGGTGTATTTGAGGTGCATACTAATTTGATTTGCGGACAGTGTGCAGATTTGGGTGTGTACGCATATTTTGTCATTTTGCGAAATGGTTTTGGGATAATCTAGTTTTCAAGTAGGTGCGTCCACGAGTGTCAATTTGTACATAGACATTAGGGTACATACGGATTTGGAGGTGCGCTCGGATCTCAGTGTTCTCACAAATTTGGTGTGTCTGCGGATTTGTAGGTATGGCGAAGCTCAAAGTTGTTCCATTTATAGATAGAACAACAAAAATGTAATTTGAACTTCGACACCTATCCTTGTGTTTCTTGTTTTCTTCTTTTTTAGGCAGCCATTATGTCACAATTTGAAATGATTCTTAGTCTGAGATAATCGAAAATGCATTTGGGTTTCTCAGCAGCTTCATATACACACACACAAGTACACACATACCCACACACACACACACACACACACACACACACACACACACACACACACACACACGGGGTTTGGGGGGCGCTCTTACTTGAGGATGTGCGTATATTTTGGATTACACACGGATTTGGGAATGCGTACAGATTTAGGTGTATGTTGTCGAATATGGGGATGCACGTGGATTTCGGGTTACTCACAAATTTGGTTGTGTCAGCGGTTTTGAAGTTGATCACGGATTTTTGGCTGCGTGCGGAGTTTAAAGTCCAGGCAGCCATGTTCTGAACTGTTTGAAATGATTCCTGCTGTGGGACTATCTGTTGTGAATGTGAGAGGAATCAGCGGGTTTGGGGTGCATACTGAATTGGACATTGAGCATATTTAAAGTTACCTTCTCGAATATGTGGATGCAAATCTATCTGGCAGTTGAGCAGATTTGGGGGTGTGTTCTCCTGTATGGGACGCACACGGAAATGGTGCTGTGCGTAGATTCAGGCTGTGTTGTCGAATATGGGGGAGCACACGGATTTGGGATTAACTGTTTAAAATGTTTCTTAATCTGAGATAATCTAATGTGCATATGCGGTTGTCAGCGGGTTGAGTGCACATGGAATTTGGGGCTGCGCTCTTATTTAGTGACGTAAGCAGATTTGCAGGTGCACACGGATTTGGTGATGTGTCCGGATTCAGCGGTGTATCGTCTAATACAGAGATGTACACTGATTTGACGATGTGTACAGATTCAGCGGTGTGTTGTCGAATACAGTGGTGCACACTTATTTGGGGATACGCATATATTTACGGGTGGATATGCCAATACTGGGATGTTTACCGATCTCGGGCTTCTCACAGATTTGCAATTTTTGTCGATTTGGAATTGCGACGCATCTTAAGGTTGTTTCATTTATAGATACTTTTAAAATAAATGCACTTTGAACTTTCAACAGTAATCTTGTTATTCTATGTTGCAACCTGCTATTTTGTGAACCGTTTGAAATAATTCTTGCTCCACATATGGTCCACCTGGATTTGGAGTTACTCAGGCATTCCGGGCTGCGTGCCGATTTTTAATATTGAGGCCCATTTCCTTACCCAGTTATATTCCGGCTGGATTTAGTCCTAAAACTGCTGGAGAAAGTGCGGAAAGGACAGAAGCTGTTTTCTCCCGGTAGGCATTAGTTTTTAGGGCCAAGTGCTCCGGTCACGTTTTGTCACCCTGCAACCTGATCCTTCAATCTCTTTGAATCATGAAGGACAGCATGGGTATAAATGTCTCTCCAGCTGACTTCATCATGATCTTCATGACTCCAGTATTTCTACTATTTTTTTTAATGTTTCCTAATTGTACACGCGATTTTTTATGTTTTATCGCCGAGCAGCATCTGATTGGCCTTGCAGAATTCGTTTTGGGAACAAGTTGACTTGATCAACTTTTCTGATCGTGTGTTCACGATCACACTTAATAAAACAAAGCGGCCATATTCTGAACAGTTTGAAATGATAACCTCATGATCTAGTGGATGTGTCAGCGGGCTTGGGTGCACAATCAATTGGGAATTGCTCAGATTTAGGGCAGCATCGGCGAATATGGAGGTGCACACTGCTTTGGTATGCTCATGGATTTGGAGATGCGCACATATAGGAGTGCTTTATCAAATATGGGGGTGCGCACTGATTAGGGAAATGTGCATATTCAGGGGTGCGGAGGCAACTACGGATCTGTAAACAGTATTATGGAATGCACCTGGATTTGGGGAGTCGCGCAGATTTAAAAGTGTTTACCTGAGTGTTGGGCACGGATTTCATGATGTGCGCAGATTTAGAAGTGTGTTGTCCGATTTGAGGGTGTACACAAATTTGGGACACGCGTTAGAGTTATGTATGTCACCCTATCTGCAGTTGAAATCGCATTTTGGTATGCGTGGGAATTTTAAATGTCGAAACAGATATTTTCTGAACTGTTTGAAATCATTCCTGCTCTGGAATAATCTATTTTGTATGTGGTGTGTCAGCGTCTTTGGGTACGCACTGATTAGGTGAGGTGCACAGACTTGGGGATGCGTTTTGGCTGTGTTGGCGGATCAGGATTTGCAGACGAATAAGTTTTGGTTTTCATGTGGATTTATAATGACCAGGCTACCATTTTGTGAACTGGTTGAAATGGTCTTTGCTTTGGGATAATCTAATGTACATGTGGAGATGTCAGTGGGTTTGTGGTTCACACTGTTTTGGGTACTGTGCAGACAGAGCTGTCTTTACGAATATGGGGTTCACACCGTTTTAGGAATGCACATTAATCCGGGGATGTGGCAGATTTAGGGATCTGTTCTCGAATTTAGGGTCCAAACGTATGTTACGATGTGCGCATATTTAGGTGTACCTTGTCGAATATGGGGTTGAACACGTATTTATTGTTAAACTGAGATTTGCGACTCTCGGCCGATCTACAGTTCAAATCGCATTTTGGGGTACATGGGAATTTTAACTTCGAAACAGCCATTTGCTGAACGGTTTGAAATGACTCTTGCTCTGGAAAATGTAATATATGAGGTGTGTCAGCGTATTTGGAGAGCACACTGATTTGCTGATATCCGCAGATTCCGGGGTGTGTTTTCAAAGATGGGCGTGAACATGTATTTGGAATACATAGAGATTTGGCTGCGTTTGGCCAATCAAGGTTTGCGCACGAATTCTTGGGGAGGGCATGAATCCGGGGCTACGCACGGATATAGGTGCGTTCTCGAAAATGCGATTGCACACGCATTTGCACACGTGCGCTGATTTAGGGGTGTGTGCTCCAATATGGGGTGCGGATCTATTTGGGGATTGAGCAGATTTAGGGGTCAGTCGACGAATATGGGAGTTGCAAAGTTTTTGTGGGTGTATATGATGGTTCAGACGGATCTGGCTGTGTCGGACCTTGGGATGCGTGCGGATAATTTAATGTCCAGGTCGCCATTTTGTGTTTGGAGTGAATCTTCGTCTGGATAATTTAATGTGCATATGGGAATATGCGCAGATATGGGGTTGCACGTGGATTTTAGTGATTTGCGCATTTTTAAGGGGGAATTTTAAATATGGGGGTGCACACCAATTTGGGTGACAACCAGATCTGGGTATGTAGGCCGATCTGCAAACGGAGTTTAGGAGCCGTGAGAGCTTTTATTGCCGGGACAGCCATTTTCTGCTCTGAACCAGATCTTTGTAATAGCTGGCTCACTACGTGACGTATTAATCCAGGTTCGAAGTACGTCTGTCTTAAGTGTTACACACCTTTTGTGACATAAACTGACCTCGGCCTCGGAGCCACCGGGTTAATTAACTGGGTCCAGTCTGGCCTTCAGTTTGGCGTTCCTTGTCCTCGTCTCTGCCTTTTATTCAATGCTACTTGCTCACCTGTGGCTCTAGTTCCTACTCCATCGCCCACCCCCCAACAGCAGGCCTGCCTGCGCATACCACATGTTAATGCCCGGGCAGCTGCATCAAACTCCCCAGTTAGAATATTAAATCTCTTTCAGTACATGTATAAAACCCGTGCTCCTTACATCAGTCGCACCAAATGCTGGAAGAGAGTCCAATACGATGACCTCCTGCAAAAATCTTTAGCCTCACATTTACCTGGACTTCCTTAGCATCTCTTCCCTCGTCAGATCACTAATCCGCAGTTGCTAGTTCTTAAGCCATGAGCCTTCGGAACCACTAAATTAACTTATTTGGAAATGTTGGGGGATCTATAGGCTTGCATAGCACGACTCTCTGTTCCTCCACACTGCGATCAAATCTACAATATGTACTCTGTAATTCAGTTTAAAATTTTATTGTGTATGAACTTTTTATTGTGATGAAATTCTACGCTATCCACAATATCACATAGGTGTCATTGATTCACTTAGAGATGAAGCGAATAATAATGAGCCACGGCGCCCAGTAACCTCAATTTTACCCCAGCCTAATCGCTAAGTTGTTTTCTTTTTTTTTTCGTTTACCTTGTGAGAATACCCATAAATATCACGGAGAGGACGTACAAATTCCTTCCAGAAAAAAAACACCGGAATGAACTCCGATTTCCATTGCCCCGAGCTGGAATCGTCTGATTCTAACTGCTATGCTACCTGGAGCCAACAAACTGCAAGTTAGCAACCCACATATCCACTTCTTCTCTCAAGTCATTTACAAATATCAGAGAAAACAGGGTTACAGAACAGATCTTTTGGAAACGCCCCATCTACTGCCAGCCCCATACTCACCCTGCCTCCCGACGTTCTGGATCGAGCTATTGTGGGGGCTCTTGTCAAACGCCTCACTCAGTTCCATACACAGATCATCTATCTCCTTAATTTGTTTTGTCACTCACTCAGAAAGTCATTCAGGTGCGTAAGGTATGACCTTCCCCTCACAAAGCCATTTGATTGCCTGTGATTATGCTTCTCCAATTATTTGTCAAACCTGTCGTGAAGAATCCCCTTCAAACTTATAGCCTCCAATGATGGCAGTAGTCACTGTTTTGCAATTCCTAGGATTATCCTTACTACTTATTACCCGTCTTAACCAAGCTTACATTTAGAGTTTATACTTCGATATTACCCGCTCACGATTAAAATTAATAAACATCATGGACCAACCACTGAAGGACTCGGATTGATTTCTCAATTCAGCTTTCTCTGGAGAATGTAATATCTGAATACAATCTGCCGCTACTCCCAACATCTTTCAAATTGTATAAATAATTTATCCCTGATCGTGTCTGTTTAGAGAGACTCTCCAATTTCCCAGTTGCGTCAATTAAAAATTAGCTGAACCTTTGTTCCATTAATTATCAAGTTTCTGTTTCTATCACACTGTCCTTTTCAAACATTCTTTGCTTGTTCTTTGTCCAGGTCAGTACTGCGTTGACATAGTCGAATATCTCGTTGACACTGACTAAGATTAGACCAGTCAGAAGCAAGAGACAATCTGCAGACTCTAGAATTCCAAAGTGCTGGAGGAGCTCTGCAGGCCAGGCAGCATCTGTGGACAAGTGTAAACTGTGGACGTTTTGGGCAGAGACCTTTCATCAGAATTGGATTTATTTTCCTTTCTCTCCAATTCTGCTGCCTGAGCTGAAGACTTTCGCCAGCACTTTGTGTCGGATTAGATCATATCAGTTCCCATTTCGCTTCGCTGTGTCTTTTGTTCTTGGGTTCACAGCATCGCCTCGTCCACTTAACACCGCACCTCCACCTTCCCTTTGAAAGCTAACATTCTGTTACTGGAAATTAGTTCAAATCGGAAAACAGGAGGATAAAATACAGGTAGGGACAGAGGAGAAAATCAGCATGAAGTAAAGGAAGGGTAATGATGGGAGCAGGAGTGGTTAATATCGACGAAAGTATACTCCATAGCAAGCTGTTTTGTCAGGATCGGGAAGAAGGGTTGACAGGTTCGCTTCAAGGCACAACTTAAGCGGCACGAGGGTGAGATGCAAAGAGGATTCTTCTGGGATTCTGCGTCTAGTGGTGCTTGCGATCGACTGTACATATTTGTTGTGTAACTGTAAGGCAACACACACAAAATGCTGGAGCAATTCAGCAGATGGATGGCAACGTTGGAAAAGAGTAAACATTCAACTATTCGGGGCGACAACCTT
Source organism: Hemitrygon akajei (assembly GCF_048418815.1). NCBI lineage: Eukaryota > Metazoa > Chordata > Chondrichthyes > Myliobatiformes > Dasyatidae > Hemitrygon > Hemitrygon akajei. The sequence continues at coordinate 2,721,991 of NW_027331973.1, read as the reverse complement.
CATGATTTTGTGTGTGTGTTGTTCTATAGTTTGATCAGCGACAGATTTTCTCCTGCTTTGTTTGAAACTCTGTTCATCATATTGTTTCCGTTTATTACAAGTGGGAGTACAGAATAGGAGCGTGAAGGCAGCTGAATTGTACTACTGCATAGCATTTATTTCTATATTTTAATGAGTTTCAAAATCCGATTCAGTGGGTATTTCACCACATTCTTGAGATCATCTCGGAATTTGCTCTGTGTCAGGGCATAAATACACGTGTTGGTGCAGGAACTGAGGATCTGCAGCATTCCCGCTGTCTCATCTGTAATGTAAACGGGATTCGTGACAGAATAATAAACAAAACTCTTTGAAATCCGTTGATAGATGTAAAATACCAAACGTGTTCCCCACAACAATATAAAACTACCCGTTATGCTGAAGAGCAAAACGATGGATTTCCGTCGGTTCTCCATCACACGGTCCTTGTCATTCACTCCACTCTTTTGTCCCCGGATCCTCCTGCGGGCTCGATTGGCCACTAGAATCCGCCTGGCTGTCAGAATATTGAAAAACAAAATCAGAAAGAATGGGACACAAGGGGTAAAAATGCGGTGAAACATCTCATATACCACCCACGAGGGAGAGTTTCTGTAGCTCGGTGTAAGAACACAATACCAGGGGATACCATCAATTATTATCATAGGCTCGTATACAAAGCCCCAGGGAACACACTCCAAACAGGCCAGCACACTCACTGTCCCGTTAACCACAGCCGCCGTTTTCTCGATGCAATATTTTGTTTACAGCTTCTCACAGCAAATAGCCACAAATCGATCGACGGTGAAAGAGACTGTCAGCCAGACAGAGGCAGTAGTGCTCGCATGAATCAGCCATCTAGCGATACTGCACACAGGAGTGATGAACAGGAATGATTGGCGAAAATAAAGCCAAGCAGTCCACATCAGGAGCGGTAGCGAGATAACGACCAGGAGATCAGCCGCTGCCATTCCCACCAGGTATAGAGTTACACATTTGGAGAGACCGCACTTATCCCGGGACAGGATCACAATCGCCATCAAGTTCGCTGAAGAGAGAGGGGAAATAGGAAATTGAGAAAATACTGAGTAAAATCCATTGCCGCAGTTTGCGGGGATCATGTAATATTCCCATTTCATTTTTGCATTCAGCGCTAGAAAGGTGAAGAGAGGGTCAAGAGCTGGCTGAGTTTACACATTAAAATAAAGTCAAATGATTTAAATTCGGTTTACTTTCTGATGACCAAAAATATGAAGAGGCAGCGGACAGATGAAACTAGGTACCCTCAGATTCAGTACTGTTTGGAACATTTTTATGGCTTCATCCGAGTCTGATATCAATGAAATGAATCAATTCGGACGCCGATGGCGGGATTCTTGCATTAAACAATCATCAACTTCCCTGTGACTCCCTGTCAGCGACAGAGCAGCCGAAGGGCACAACAGAAACAGGAATTCCCGGAACCACTCATCCAGACAAAAATAGAATATGTGGGAGAGCAGTTAACGTGTATTTTCTGAGCTGTTTTCAGAGAGCCCCCATGACACGACTTTCTCTTACTCTTTCTAAACAAGCTGCCTGAGGCTTTGTGTTTCCAGCATTTCCCGTGTTTGTTTCCTATTCCAGCATTTGCCACCTCGCCGACTTTACAGCAGAACTTTGACTGAGGCAGCAGTCACAGCCTAGTCTGATACAGCCTCTCAGATATACCTGACGCCCCCGGCTGAATCCATCACAGGGAAGCCAGGAGAATAATTCAACATCCAGTAGCTGGCACGGTGACACAGTCAGATGTCTGTAGCGGTGTCAGATGTGGATATATTATAATACATTTTACAGGATTTATAGTTATATGGATAATATAATACATTTCACAGTGTAGGTAGTTATGAATCAACACATCGGTTTTGTTAATTGATCAGCAGCGACGTCATTGTGCTGTCCAGCAACTGCTTCACTTTCTGTCACACGGCTCACTTTTACTGAAAATCCTCAATCTTCCTGCTGCAACAGGGAGCTCCTCAAATTTGCTGAATCGTTACCACTAATCGATTGTTTGATCATGACACGTACCTCACACAACCGCTCAGATACCATTGCAGGCAATCAATTAGCATCATCTCCGCGGCAGTATAAACACAGTATTTGCAAATGCAGTGTAGCTGCTTCGAGACCAATAGCACAGAGACCCGAGCATCACACTATTGAACACAAACCGCTGGAAGAAATCTACCTGCCCCACCGAGATCTTCCGATGTTGGCGGATTCGCTGAATTCTTACAGCGGTTTATTTTTAGTTCCAGATATCAGAATCCACAGTCGCTGGCTTCGATTCCATTCCTAGAATGCCGAATACTAGGACTGGACATGAGGTTGTGGAAATCGGCGACAGAAACAATCACTATATTGGCATTAATTTCCATTCCCCCCTCCCCAACGGCAGCCGATACCGCAGCTTACCGAGAATTCCAAAGGCTGAAATAAAAGGATAGTAAACTTCTCCTATCCGCAAAAGGACTGGATAACCCATTTCCGTATTAACTGCCAATTGTGTTGCTCCTGAATTCGCAGCTCTTTCAGAAACTCTGAGCTAATGTATTCAAAACGGCCTTGATTTATAGAAATGATCAGTCTCCAGAGACACGGTTATGCCGCTGACTGACTACAGTCACTTAAACAATCATGGTAATTCAGCACCATTCATTGTCTCTGATGTAAATATTGGGCCGACAGAAGACAAGCGCTTCTAAATTCCTGGACATTACCTCTGCGGTTCCTCACCTGGTGAAAAGAATGCCGGAGCTCCATTGATAAACACCCGAAGCAGCCACATTTACAGATTTCATTTTTTCTCTCCGCTAATTAACCACTTGTGAACAGAGTTCAACGACACGTCCGAACCCAAACTTCTCTCCGTGTGGTTTTCCATTTCCGACATCATCCTGGACACACGAACACACACGCGGGATGGCGGTGTTCGGATGACCACGATGCTGATGTACTAAAGATGACAGAATTTGCAGATGCTGGAAGTCCTCAGGGGAAGGCGACACACACAAAGTGCTGGGAAAAGAATTTTGAGATGTTGCTGATATAATTGGATCTTAAGAGCATCACAGACCTGCCAGAACTCAAAGGAAGAAATGCTTCGAGCTGTAAAAAGGGAATATTCAATAATAAATATTAAACATAGGACTCTAAATTGGGAGATGAATCGACGTAGGATGGATGAAAGTGAATGAAAGAAAGATAAGCATCATATGCTATATTATAACTGTGTGAAAAAGACAGAGGGTCAGACCGACAGATTGACAGTGGCACACGCTGCAACGGCCGCTTCACACAACCGTATGGCAAATACCTCTCCCTCACTGACCGACTTACCTTCTCCTACCAACAGGGAAAAACTTTAATCAAGTCCGATTTTCCCTCCTGTGGAGGCACCAGAGCAGTGGCTCCTCTCCCGACACGCAAGGTGTGTTACAAAGCACAGACACAACGACAGCTCATTAGCTCCATAGTTTCAGACAGCAGAGAAATTCAGATTCAGTCCCACACTGAACACAAGACCCAGACACAGATTACCAATACAACGGCTACACTGAAACACAGATGGTCAATATTTCCATTGACCTCGGGACCACTGTCCTACAGTAAAGACACAGACCCAGTCTCCAGTTCCACAGCTACGGGGTTAGCAGTGTCAGTGTGAGCTCAGGATTGGGCGAACAGCTGGAAAATTGGGAAATTATGAATGTGGTATTGCAAGAACTTAAGAAAGTTTCGGATAAGCGCGCGGGGTTCTGGATAATATGCGTGTGTCACAATTAGTCAGCAGGTTAATGTCAGACAGATGAAAGAAATGGACCACGTTCAAACATTTGGGTAACTCAGGGTTTGTGGCTGAAACCGCAGCTGTTCACAGTCTACAGTGGAGATCTGAATGTGTGAGGACGAACTATATTATATCCATGACGGCTGTTGTACAGAGCTGAATGGTAGGGTTAGTAGTGGGAAGGGCGCAGTGAGGGTTTGGGGATGCAGACAGAAGTGAAGGAGCGAAGATGTGGCAGACGGACAGTATATAGGGTTATGTGAGGCCATTCATTCCCGGGGGGGGGGGGGGAATGAGAAAATCAATATTTACATGGGGCCAGATTGAACGGTTCGGAGGGACCCGACGTTCCTTGTCAACAAATCACTAAGAGTTAACATTCAGGTACCGCAAATAATTATGTAGCCAAACAGTTTTTATTTTTGTGTTGTGATGCAGGAGGATTGATAAGAGTTATAGAGATGACTTACTAGGAGGTGTACTGCAGGTGTGGTGTGAATGCACTCTGAATGTTAGATCCAGGTCTTGTCACACTTCCTTATGAAAGTTGTCACTATTGAAGAGAGGGTGCCGAAACTATTCCTCACACTGACAATATAGTTCTGGGGACGTCACACTTGCTGTTTGATGGCAGAGTGAGTCTGCATTTGCTGGAATTGTGAGCAGAACTGCTGGATTATTTCAGATCATTCAGTCCAGTTGCAGTGAGGATGTTTCCCCTGAATGATCGATCATTGTATCACCATATGTCACAGTCCGAGAATGAAGGAGCGGATATTTAGTAAGTGTGATTCCCTCTTCCGTTAACACATACAAGCGTGCAGGACAGGAGGAGGACATATTGTTTGTGATGTTGGGCTGACGTAAGTCAGCCAGTGTTGCCTCATTAAACTAATCCATCTGCCTGAATGCGCGTTAAATATTATTTCCAGGTCTGGGTACAGTTCCTCAGGAAAGTTATCCCTGCAACAGAGAGAGGGAAAGGGCTATTCTTCACAATGACCTGACTGCTGCAAGCGATGGCAGGCTGTCTGTGTGAGGGGACAGTGCATGAGCTGGGCCTGTATTCTCTGGAATTGTGAGGAGAATTGATGGATTCTGTCAGGTAATTCGACTGACTGCTGGGAGGATGTTTCCCTTAAATGAAAATTCTTTTACCATGGGTCATAAACTCAGAATAAAGGAAATGATATTCACGATGGGGTGGAAAATAAATTTTCCTCATCAGGGAATATTTCTCCTGTTAGTCAATTCGGTACAGGAAGAGACAATTTAGTCTGTGATGTTGGGCCAATATGGTTAAGCCGGTGATGCCTAATTAAACTAATCACCCTGCCTGCATGTTCTCCATATCCGATCCTTCTCTGTGAATTTGATTGCCTATCTCAGAATCTTATAATTACCACCGCCTTCACATACCCTCTGTTTCCCGATGCTTAAATTCATTGAGAAATGTTACAGTTGCTTAACGTATTTATGCCTCTCCATCTCCCCTTGGTGGCTGCCATTCCGGAAAGAATAACCCAAGTTCGTGCAAATCCTAATTTTAGATCTCCTCCCTATAAACCTCTTCTGAACCCTTTCCAAAGCCTCGGTTTGTTTTTTATAACGGGGCGACCGAAACCAGTTTTAAACTCCAGATGGAATCTAACCAGAGACTGATAAAGAGGCAACATGACTTCCCTTTATGACCAGAATGATCCTCCCAGTCATTGCCTTGTCTTCCGCTACTCCGGAGAGAACTGTTTAAGTTTGTGTAACTTCAGCAACTTGAGACCTTGTAGATCTTCTCTTAAAGATCCTCCCGAAAGCCTCCTCCATCCGTTTTCAAAATCCTCGCCATTCTCCCTATAATTGGGCGACCGAAACTAAATGCAATATTCCACAAGCAACCTGACCTCGTCTCTGGACGAGGACGAACCGACGGCAGTGAGCTGGCTCTGCGATGTCCCGCGAAGCAGTAGGTGGGAAAGTGCTGGAGGGTGTTTGCTCTGCACACGGACAGGTGGATACAGTGATCATCCGAAATGAACGGCCACAGTATTTCCTCCCTCGCCACAAAGAGCTTGCTCGACAGGAAGCTGAGCATGAAATTCACATTCCGGATAAACAGGAAAAACCACAACTGGTAACAGTCTCGCAGCCTGTCCGCGGGAGGGAAAGGTTCCCCAGCAAAACGCAACCGAAGACAAAGCCAGTATCCTGTCCAGTCTGGAGTCGCAGCCGGTGCTCAGTGAACCCTGAAACTAGGCAGAAAGGAGATCGGGGAGAGTCCGGGAGGAAGCATAACCTACCTTAGCGCGGATCTGGCCCTGGCCGCGGTCATATCGAGCACCCCAACCCCACCCAGTTTGGCTTCCATCTACCTCCCTTCAATATAGAGACGTGCCGCTCTTAGTCTTTCCCGGGCCAAAACCCACCATCCGCCTGCGTGGCTTTTCAGATCTACCGCGATTGTCTGTCACAAGAGCCAAGGGATCTGAGGAATCGGGAGGAGGGGGAACGTTACAGGACAATGTACAGAGAGGCTTCTCACCCCTTTTGGGCCTATGAGGCGTAGGCCGCGAGTTCTGGGCATTCATCTTGTCCTCAATTTCCCGGGAGGTTGTGAAGCTTTTTCGGGCGGTTTGGAAACCTCAGACGGCGAGAGGGTTCATGGTGAGCTCACTTCCCCAGCGAGAGGGTGGAGCTGATATCCATGCTCGAGTCGTTCCGATTGACAGGGTCCTGAAGGCCAAAGGGGCCGAATGGATGTGATGGAAGGTTGGAGATTCATCTGACCTGCTTGCGGCTGATTCTTGGAGCCGATTCTTGAAGCCAGCAGCAATAAGGTAAATGGGGGTGGGAATGGGAGTCCCGAATTCCCGAGACCTGTGGTTGGCGGTGCTCCTGGGCTCGGGAATTCTGTGGTCCTGATGTCAAAGGAAGTGTGGAGTGAGAGCGCGGTAATGCGGCCTTTTGCCGTGAGGGGGAGCTCCTCGGTGGAAAGCAGGGTGTTCGTTGTGTAGTGTCAAATAACTATTTATGGAATAACACAAATAGCAGACGTGTAAAATATAATAATAGTAATATTTTATTGTAATTAACTCTGATCCAGTAGCCTCTAATCTTAAACAGGGAACATGTATTAATCCCGCTGTCCCGTGTCTGTCCTTGCACTAATAGCACAGGTAAGTGTCAACCCCAAAGTAATCCCACTGCACCACGTTTGCCCCAGAGACTTATGTCAATCTCCAAACTAGCGCCATAGCCCTGTTCTCTTCCCACAGGCCCACGACGGTCCCCAAACTAATTCCATTGCCCCCTCTCTCCAGACCTTTATTCTGAGACTTTATTCTGAAGAGGTCAATACTCCCCAATGCCATTAGGCTTTACAATTCTACCGCCAGGACTTAAGAACTTTTTAAAAGCTATTATTAATTCTTTTTGAGATAGTGATTTAGATGCATATCATATTTTTTACTGAGTTAAGTATTGTATGTAATTAGTTTTGCTACAACAAGTTTATGGGACATTGGAAAAAAAGTTGAATTTCCCCATGGGGATGAATAAAGTATCTATCTATCTATCTATCTATCTATCTATCTATCTATCTATCTATCTATCTATCTATCTATCTATCTATCTATCTATCTATCTATCTATCTATCTATCTAATCATGTTGTCCCACTAACTCCCCACAGCTCTGTTCCAGTTCCTAAAGTAATTAGCTGAGGAGAAGGGAATCATATTCTTTCGGGCTGGAAACGGATCATAAAGCAGGAACGGTTGTGCTCTGGGAAATACACAACGGAAATGTGGAGGCAGCTCTTGCATGGAGTTCCGGATGGGTTTGTCCCATTGACGCAGGGAAAGGACGGTAGGGTGAAGGAACCATGTTTGACAAGAGATGTGGAAAGCCTCATCAAGAGGAAGAAAGGAACTGATTTAATGTTTCGGAAGCATGGATCATAAAAGATATCTCTAAGGACTTAGCACGGAGGATCAAATAAAGCCCCAAGGCAATCTATATGCATATGACGAGGATAAGGATGAGGATGAGCAGATTGAGGGTAGGATAGGTTAATGATAGAGAATGAAACATGCGCCTGGAATCGGTGAGTTGGGGCAGGTCCTTAACGAAGACGTTACTTCAGTGTTAACAGTGAAAAGAATCATGCTTTTTTAAAGAGCATTAAAAGGCCTTATGTGCTGGAACATGTCGAGTTTAAAAGAAATAATGTGCTCGAAGTTTTGATAAAATACACATTAGGATAGGTTAGTTCTCCTGTGTTGCTGGGATACATCCCAGGTTACTGCGGATAGCGAAGGAAGAGACTGCAGCTCTCTTGGTGATAATCTTGCATTATCACTGGCCACTGAAGGAGTGTCAAAGTATAGAAGCATGAAACATATTATTCTATTATTGAAGAAAGGGACTGGGGATAAATCTGAATATTATAGTCCAGTGAGTCTTACTTCAGTGGTGGAAAATTATAGGAGAGGATTCTTAGAGACAGGATTTACATGAATTTTGAGAAGCATATCCTGATTAGGGACAGTCAGCATGGCAAGTCACGTCTCCCGAGTCTGGTTAAATTATGTGATGTGACAAAGCACATGGCAAAAATAGAGAGTTTGATATAGTGTTTATTGCCATATTTAGTAAGATATTTGATAAGGTTTGCTATGCTTGTGTCCTTCAGAACGTCAGTAAAATTACCGAACAGTCATCGTCATGGAAAGAACATGATCACCTATACCATAGCAACAAAGGAATATAAGCTGGGACCTTGTTCGTGCCAGTGATTTAGATGGGACATCCAGGTGGGTCTCAAATTAAATGGTATATTGTCCAACAAGAGGAAAAGCTATACTGGATCTGGCGTTGGGCAAGGAACCTGGCCAGCTGACCGATCTTTCAGACTAAACAGTGCAATTCTTTAAGTCAAAAATGTAAAGAGACAGTGCACTCTTCTTTGCGAGACTTTTACCAGTTGTTAATGAGCAGAACAATTTTGGGATTCAAGTTCAAAACTTCCTGCAATTTGATATGCGGATTGATTAGGTAGTGAAGAATGCATATGGCATGACTGTACTAATCGGGGCACTGAGTTCAACAGTCTGGAAGTTATGATGGACATGATATAACTAGCTAGGCTGCATATGGAGCATTGCGTACCGTTCAGGTTGCCTCACTCTGGGAAGGATGTTGAAGCTTTGGAGAGGACGCAAAAGAGGTTTACCAGGATATTGACTGGATAAGATGGCGTGTGTTTGGACAAACTCGGGTTGTTTCCTCTTGTGCGATGGAGGCTGAGGTGAGATTTGATACAGATTTATAAGGTTATAAGATTATGTGTTAAAATGTCTAATACCAAAGGATATGCATTTAATGTGAGAGGGAGTAAGTTCAAAGAAGAAAAGCAGGCTCTGTGTGAAAGGCAAGTTCGTTTAAACATTCGGGGGTGCCGAGAATGAGCGCTTGTGGTAATGATAGAAGGAGATACATTACAGATTTTTCAGAGATTCTTAGATCGGTATACGAATGTAAGGAGAATGAAATTTGATGGATATTTTGAATGCATATTGAATACCTTAGATGTCCGTTTCGTTCACTTGGCAACTCCAGGAAGCTGTGAACTTTGTGAGGTGAAGGGCCTGACCATTGCTATAATAATCCGTCTTCTATAATATTGTTAAATCGACAATGTTTCAATGTGATTTTAGAATCCGAGTCTTGGTTTACCAAACCAAGCTCCAGAGCTTCTTTCAGCATTTTATCCAATTTTGCCAAGCCATTCCTCATTTACAGAAACGATTCCCACATCACTCCTTGGGACAAGGAGCCTTTCTCCATCACCAGGCTGAGGAAGTACGGGCAATTCGCTGACGGGGTTCTCTTCTCTGTGAGTTCTGTGATTTCCTTAAACAATGAACTTTCTGAGTGACAGACTGAGTGAAAGAGAAAGGAGAAGGCAATATCTGCTCAGTGATGGGACGTCCCAGTGACTTTGAGCATAGGAATAGGCACTGGGCAGCCTCTTCACCCATTCTGTAAATTTCTGGGTTCAGTCATTAGCAGCAAAACACCGACTGCGGAAATTACAAATCAGAATATTATTAGAGTCGTACAGCACGAAAACACAGAAACATGCCTTTAGGCCCTTCTTGTCCATGCTGACTTTTTTTCTGATTGGTCCGATCAACTTGCACCATCCCTCTCCACAAGCCTCCCATACTGTACTCATGAAATATCTGTTAAATATCGAAATCGAGCCCCAATTAACCATTTCCGCTGACAGCTCGATCCACACCCTTATCGTTCTCTAAGTGAAGTTCACCTCAGGTTCCCTTTAATATTTTACCGTTCACCCCAAATATGGTGAACTCTCACGGGGACGGTGGGGTGGATTGAGTGGACAGATAATGCGTATTGTAGCTGGGGGAGGAGGTAGAAGGCGGGGCGGGACGGAGTGTCTAAGTAGCAAGAAAGAAACACAGCGAAGAGTTTATAAGTATTATCTTTCAAAAAATAATTGTTTGAACTTGCTTCCTGCAAGCTTAAAACCCACACCCTATACGTTCACAACCAAGTTATTAATATAGATGACAAGCAACAATTGGCGTAATCATGAGGAGCACCACTGGAAACGGGCCTGATTGTAATAAACATCACTGTCTGCTTACTCCCATCAACTCAAATGAGTGTCCAGTCAGCCAGCTCTCCCTGGATCCCATGCGATGTAACTTCCCACGGCAACTTACCAGTCTGAACCTTATCAAAGGCCTCACTGATGCACTAGGTCACGTTGCTGGGGCAGGTGTGTCAAAGATCAGATGGCAGAGATTTCAGCAGCGAACGAGGAGGTTTCGAGGGATCTGCTGAAGAGATTTTTCACTCAGAGGGTAGTTGAAATCTGGAACACACTGCCCGAGGTTCCTTCACAACGTTTACGATGTGGATGAGCATTGACACTCGAGATACAGTCGGCTATGAAGCAAGTGCTGATAAATGGGTCCAGTGTAGACAGTGAGTGGATGGTCCGAACTGGTATGGCAGGCCAAAAGCCTGTTTCCGTGCTGTGTGATCCACCACTGCGGACATGCTAAACTACCGATGGTGGCACCGCAAGGCATTGATTTCAAAGCTCCATACCCCTCTCCAAACTGAAATAAACCAGATGGCATCCCTTTTGTCACAACTGTGAATATGCATATATGCATAATTCTGAGATCCTTTTTTTTCATCTTGCGTGCATACTCAATCATGCATTTCTAGAAATGATGAAAAACTACACCATCGTGGGTTTGCAACCAATGTAGAAAAGAAAGCAAACTTAATAATACCTATTATTATAACAACAAAATAAATATGCAATAAATATTTAGAACATGCGCTGAGGGGTTGCTGAAATTGAGCACATTGGTTGTAAGAAAAATTCAATGACGTGGTAAGAGGATTTCTGAATAGAGCATTTGGCTGAAGAGCGTGATGTTTGAAAGGTAATAACTGTTCCTGAATCTGGCGGTGTGAGTCCTAAGGCTTCCATCACTTCCTCCTGATGCAACAGCAAGAAGAGGGCAGGGGCTATATTGCGGGGTTCTCTGATGATGGATGATGCTTTCCTGCTACAAAGTTTCTTGCACATTTGCTCAGTCGTGAGTAGGGCTTTATTTGTAATGGATTGGGCCGTATCCATTACTTTTTATGTGACTTCTCATTCAATGGCAACGGTGCTTCCATACCACGTTGTGAAATAGGCAGCCTATGCGCTCTCCACTACACATCTACAGAAGTTTGTCAATGTTTTAGATGACATGCCAAATTTTCGCAAACTCCTAAAGAAGTAGAGGCGGTGGCATGCTTGACAGGTAACTGCATTTACATGCTGGGCTCAGGACATGTCTTCCAAATAATAATGCCGAGGAATTTTGACGTTGCTGACCCTTTCCATTTCTGATTCCCCGAGGAGCATTGACTCATGGACCTCTGATTCCTCCCTCCTGAAGTCATTAATGAGCTCCTTGCTCTTGCTGACGCTGAGTGAGTCGTGTTTGTGCCACCACTCAGTCAGACTTCTCTTCCCATATGCTGACTTGTTACCACCTTCGATATAATAAGCTTAATTAGAGCAAATATTGATTTTCTGTTCAACCAACGAAAAATTGGCATGTGCCTTCACACACAGTCATTAGATTGGTTTACGTTAAACCAATTGTCAGAGATTTCCTTGTGAAGATACTAATGGGCGTAGGCCACTCGGCCCCTCAAAACCGCTACTCCTGACAGCAACCTGATTAATTATTTCACAAAATACATAGAAACCTGAGATTCTTTCTTCCGGGCACACTCAAGAAATTTAGAAACATAGAAAACCCACAGCACAATACAGTCCGTTCGGCCCACAATTATGTGCCGAACATGCACTTACTTTAGAAATTACCTGATGTTACCTATATCCCTGTCATGGTCCCTTTTGGCAATCGCCCACCTGGCTATTGGGCCTCGAGCACCTCGTTTGGTTCCGATCATTCCCAGGTTCCACTAACTATGAACACCTGCTTTCCATCAGCAAATGCAGTATAAAGACCTGTGACCACAACTAGGAGCTGCCGTTCGTTGGTCGACTCCGGTGGGAGTACCTCGTTTCAAGGTTCTTAGGACCACCAGTTCCAGGTCAAGCATCGCTCCTGGATACCAACTCCACGCTCGCTACGTTAATAACGCCTCCCGACCCTGCCTCAACACCCGTGTTCTGCACTTGGGTTTGTCCACCGCCAGGCTGGTGTAACAGAACGAACTGGCCATAATGAACTCAGCGGACACGAATCCCCAACAACAAGCCCTCGCCAGCCAGGGCTTACTACTGGGCTTGCACGAGCAGCTGCGCCGGGATGTCATGGAGAACCTCCTTTCCCTGTCAGTGAACGTAAGAAAGGTCAGTGAACAGGTCGACCGAGTATCCGCCCATCTTACCCCGTCGACTCCGGGAACTCTGTCTGACCAGCCTGGACAGCCTGTACTGGCGACGCCCGATGCGTCAACAACACTTCCGCTAAGTGGGCGCACGTACCTGAACCAGAACCCTACGAAGGATATCCGTGGAAGTGCTGGGCTTTTTCATAAGACCATAAGATAAGAGAGCAGAACTCGGCCATTCGGCCCATCAAGTCTGCTCCGCAATTTTATTATGAATTCATTTAATCTCCCCTTTAATCATTATCACCATAACCCTTGATATCCTGGCTAATCAGGTACGTATCAATCTGTGCCTTAAATACACTCAATGTCTTGGCCTCCACTGCCGGCCGTGGCAACAAATTCCACAGATTCACCACCCTCTGACTATAATAAAAATATTTGCATCTCTGTTCTGAAGGGGTGCCCTTCAATCCTTAAGTCCCTTAAATCCCCCTGCCGGGTTAGTTTCTACGACAATGCTCCTCGCTGTTCGGGCAGCAGCCATCCACGTACGCCACGGACAGGTCAAAAACAACTTACATTATGGGGTTGTTGCGAGGAAATGCCTGAGCATGGGCCACCGCGATTCGAGACAAGCTCTTCCTTCCCCTCTGTTAGGTACCCCTAGGGTTCATATTTTCTGTGGAAAACCACTTTAAAATGGCGGTGGAATGATACTGGACACTGTTTGTGCTGCTAATGAGCGAGAGAGAGAAGAATGACGGGGTTGGGGGGTGGGGGGGGGGCCTCCCAGCGCAGATGTGAGAGAGTGAGAGACAAAGATTTAAAGTTATGGCTCCATAGCTGATTCTTCTCATTTGCTCCAAGGACACTTTCTTTACCTGCTTCTGAGCATTCCTGCTGAGACAGCAAAGCGATGCCAGATGATGGACATGCGATGGATGGCTCGTATCCCGGCAGTGGAGAAAAAAGCGCGTCTGCTTAGACACAGGCAGACACGCCACTGGTAACTGAAATGAACTCTGCATTATCTTAAGACTATTCATTTACCCCTAGACTTCGATGGAGCTTGGTTTTGAATTATATTTCCACACCTCTGTATTTATCATTGCTAACCTGTTTTATATGTATATTTGCATTTTATTGTACTGTATAACTTAGTTTACTAATAAACACTTTTATTTACAGTACCATCAGACTCCAACGAATCATTCCATATCTGCTGGTTTGGTAACCCGGTCACGGGGTACGAGACACCATATTCATCTCAGAAATAGGTAATATTTTTGACCATCCCATCCGCGGTGAAGATGCCGCTAAGCGTCTACTCGCCCCTCGTCTAGTCTCACGCAGTGTTGCCGAATACTCCGTGGAGTTCCGGACGCTAGCGGTGGACTCGGGCTGGAATGATGAGGCACTCCAGGAGGTATTCCGGCAAGGGCGAGTTGGCGGCTAGTGATGACACTAACAGCCTAGATTCAATGATCTCCCTAGCTAACAGGCTGGACAACCGACTCCGAGATCGTCTGAGAGAGAAGACCGCTTACCCCGTTCCTCGGGTCATCCTACGGTCCACCTTACCTTACTCCACAATCCCTAAACTCTTCCTCCTTCCGTTCCTCGGGCCATCCCACGGTCCACCTTACCTTCTCCACAATCCCTAAACTCCTCCTCCTTCCGTTCCTCGGGCCATCCCACGGTCCACCTTACCTTACTCCACAATCCCTAAACTCTTCCTCATTCCGTTCCTCGCTCCTTCTATTCTGGTGAGTTTGACGACACACCCTTCAGCCCCCCAGACTCGGATGCAGATCCCGGCTACCATGAATTACCAACGACAGTCTCTGTCCCTGTCCGCTCTGGTGGATTCCGGTGCCGAGGGCAATCTGCTGGACATAGCTTCCCAGGCTGAAATACCTCGCGAGCCGCTAACTACACCCCTGGAGGGCAGGGACCTGGACGGAAAACTGCTGGCTCGGGTGACCCACTGTACGCCTTCCCTGACCTTGATCCTATCCAGAAACCATTGGAAGAGGTACTGGGAGGATAGTTAAATGGAGCCAGTCCTGCCACGCCAACTGTCTGCGGTCAGCCCCATCTCCCAGGGAAGCTACCGCAACCCGCCTGTCCCGGATCCCCTCGATTTGCCCCGAGTCCTCACCGAATACCATGACCTGGGACCAGTATTTAGTAAACAACGGGCTCTTTCCCTGCCTCCGCACCGTCCATATGATTGTGCCATCGACCTCCTCCCCGGGGCCTCGCTACCCACCAGTCGCCTTTTAACCGGAGAGAGAGGCCATGGACACGTACATCAGCGAATTCCTCGCGGCGGGCATTATCAGACCTTCATCTTCCCCGATAGGTGCCGGGTTCTTCTTTGTGGGGGAAAAAATGACGGGTCGCTTCGTCCTTGTATTGATTACAGAGGCCTAAACAGTATAACAGTTAAGAACAAGTACACTTTACCCCTCATTAGTTCGGTATTTGAACTACTGCATGGAGGCACCATCTTCCCAAAGCTGGACCTTCGGAATGCCTACCATCTAGTCAGGATGAGGGAGGGGGAGGAGTGAAAAACGGCCACTTTGAATATTTTCTCTGGCCGTTTATCCTCACCAATGCTCCCGCCGTTTTTCAAGCCCTCATTACTGACGTACTGAGGGACTTTATTAATCGGTTCGTATTCGTTTACCTCGATGCTATCCTGATATTTTCTAGCACACCAAGAACACGTTCATCATGTCCGTGAAGTCTTCCAGAGACATTGAGAAAATCAATTATTTGTGAAGGCGGTGAAATGTGAGTTCCACCTTGCCTCGGTCAGTTTCCTAGTTGAAATCATTGAGAACTACTTTTAGGATTGCTAGAAAGACAAATCAAATCCCCGTTTGACTGCAAGGTTTAGCAGACTCTGGAGTGGGGGTGCACTGTTTTACTGCGCAGCGACACCTGCAATAATATCACCTTCATGGAAGAGTCATTTGAAGAAAACCTTTCCTGCGTCCTGAACACAAAATTCAGCTTTTGCAAAGGAACATCTTAAGAAGTTGTTGCATTTTGGAAACAAGTCCTGTGGACTGACGAAGTTACAATAGATCTTTTTAGCTGAAATGAGCAAAGGAATGTTTGGAGAAAAAGGGGTGCAGAATTTCATTAAAAGAACACATATTTTCATGTTAAGCACGGAAGTGAATCGATCATGCTTCGGGCTTGTGCTGCAGCCAGTGGCAGTGGGAACATTTCACTGTAAGAGGGAAGAATGAAAAAAAAACCCCTGAAGATGAAAAGAGGATGGCTTCTACAACAGGATAATATCCTAAACACACCTCAAACTCCACAATGGACTACATCAGGAGGCAGAAGCTGAAGGTGTTGCCATGACCCTCACAGTCCCCGAATTAAACGTCATCGGAAATCTGTGGATAGACCTCAAAAGAGCAGTGGATGCAAGCCGGACCAAGAATCTCACAGAACTAGAAGCCTTTTGCAAGGAAGAATGGGCGAAAGTCCCCAAACAAGAATTGAAAGTCTCTTAGCTGGCTACAGAAAGCGTTTAAAAACTGTGATATTTGACAAAGGTGGTGTTACTAAGTACTCACCATGCAGGGTGTCCTGTTCCTTTTTTGTTGTTTTGAAACTGTGCGTCTTTCTAGGTACCATATCCGATGTGGATGTTGGTGACTATGGTTTGCCAAATAGATCTATCCCTCTTTCTTTGGATGACTTCTATTTCCATTTGTTGTACCTAAGCCGAGGTATTCCTCTAGGTTTGCTCCCCTCGATCTTTCCTGAGAGTATGAGTTTTTCTAGTTCATCTTTCCGCATGATCTGTTGTAGGAATCTGTGTTGTATTTCTCTTATTGTTGAAATGAGTGATCTAACTGCTTCTGCTCTTCTAAGAACTACCTCATTTGATGTGTGCGTGGTCCAAGATATTTTCAACATGAAACTGTAAAATATGGAAGTAAGCTTAATCTTGCTTAAAATATTAAAGTCATTTGTCACCGTTAACTTTCTGCCTTTTGGAAATCAAGTCATCTTTTACTCGCTTACCTATTCACAATCACAGAAATTTTGACCGGGGTGCCCAAACTTTTGCATGCCACTGTACATCTGTTTTTTTGCATAGATTGATTTCCCTCTGCAGACGCGCACAATGTTATTTTCCCAACCCAGTGAAAGCGTTTATTACATCCAGGAGGGTTCATCGAATCCTTGGATCCAGAAAGTTATGGAAGGGCGATATAACTTGTTTATATGTTAGCAACTGACAGTTGAAAGACATACCAGAATACTTTTTGATTGTCAGAAACTTGACATCCCAGAGAGTTCTAACAACAGTTATGACTTTTACTGCCTTCATCTCGTCTCTGAAGCTCTCTTAATCACTAAGACAAACACTAGACATATTGCTAATTAAAAAAAGGTGCTGGGTGTTAACAATTCAGTATTTTAACGCCATATTCAGACTTTTCTTCCACGTCCCACTTTTTGATCATAAGATCAACTCCATAGATCGGTGTCTGTAAAAGGGGGACTCATTCCACCAAATATGTTCCCAAATGACCCCCAGTCCCCAGTGTTGTTATAGTTGTGGAATTCCTCTCTGACCCTATGTTTCTGTTTTACACTTCTCTGGATATGGTCAGCTGATTAAGTTATATTTTCACATTAATCAGGAAATAGATAGAACATTCTTCCCAGAATAACGACACATATTCCTCCTTATTAAGCTAAAGTAAAATCTAAGGCCATCTTGTATAGCTCAGCAGTTAAGCATTTAATCTGCCATTTTTTGTTCCCTCCCAGGCTGAGGCAGTGTCATCAGTTAATTTTTTAAGGCTGAGGCTATATTGATCATAAGGTCCATAAGATATAGGAGCACAAGTAGTTCATTGGGCCTATCGTGTCTGCTCCGCCATTCAATCATGGTGTGATCTAATTCGTCCAGTCAACCCCACTCCCCTGCTTTCAACCCGTACCCTTTGATGCCCTAACTAATCAAGAACCTATCTATCCCCACCTTTAATACACAGAATTACTATGCCTCCACAGCCATTTGTGGCAACAAATTCCATAGATTTAACACCCTCAGGCTAAAGTAATTTCTCCGAATCTCAGTTGTAAATGGACGTTCATCAATCCTGAAGTTGTGCCCTCTTGTGCTAGAATCCCATACCATGGGAAATAACTTTGCAATATCTAATCTAGTCAGGCATTTTAACATTCGGAATGAAATTCCCCCTCATTCTCCTGAACTCCAGGGAATACAGCCTAAGATCTGCCAGACATTCCTCATGCAATAACCCTTTCACCCCTGGAATCATTCCTGTGCATCTTCTCTGAGCCCTCTCCAACGTAA
Organism: Hemitrygon akajei; assembly: GCF_048418815.1. Classification (NCBI taxonomy): domain Eukaryota; kingdom Metazoa; phylum Chordata; class Chondrichthyes; order Myliobatiformes; family Dasyatidae; genus Hemitrygon; species Hemitrygon akajei. The sequence goes on along the minus strand of NW_027331973.1, from coordinate 2,703,867 downwards.
CTGCACACAATACTCCGTGTGCTCTTACGTGTGCCGTACAGAGCCCCAACATCACATCACTGCAATTAGATTCTATACTTCTGGAAATGAATATTGTATTACCTTCTTAAGAAAACCGACTCATCCTGGAGGTTACCCTTCAGGGTATTTTGCACTACGATTCCCAAGTTCTTTCGCACTTCTGCATTTTGAAGTCTACCCCACCTAAATAATAGTCTGCCGTTTATTTATTCCACAAAAGTGCATGGCCATACACTTCCCAACATAATATTTCATTTGCCACTTCCTTGCCCATTCCAATAAAAGATCTAAGTCTCCCTGCAAGCTCTATGGTTCCTCAACACTACCCCCTGCCACACCTATCTTTGCATCATCGGCAAAGTTAGCCACAAATCCATTAATACCGTAGTCCAAATCATTGACATACATCGTACAGAGCAGCGGTCCCTACAACGAACCCTGTAGATCTCCACTGGTAACCGGTGGTGAGCCACAATAGGATCCCTTTATTCCCAATCTCTGTTTTCTGCCGACCAGCCAATGTTCCACTCAAGCTAGTAACTTCCTTGTAATTCCACGAGCTCTTATCGTACAAAATAGCCTCATGTGCGGCACCTTATGAAAGGCCTTCTGAAAATCCAAGTATACCAGGTCTAATGCATCTCCTTCGTCTACCCTGCTTGTAATTTCCTCGAAGAACTGCAGTAGGTTTTCAGGCAGGATTTTCCTTTCAGGAAACCATTCCGGCTTTGGCTTGGCTTGTCATGTGACTCGAAGTTCTCCGTCATCTCATCCCTAACAATCGATTCCAAAACACTTTCCAATCACTGATGTCAGGCTATCAGGTCTATAGCTTCCTTTCTGCTGCCTCCCACTCTTCTTAAATAGCGGAATAACATTTGCAATTTTCCAGTCATCCGGTACAATGCGAGAATCTATCAATTCTTGAAAAATCATCATTCATGCCTCCGTAATCTCTCCAGTTACTTCCTTCAAATCCCGAGGGTGCAGTCCATCAGGTCCAGGAGATTTATACACCCTCAGGCCATTAGACTTCCTGAGTACCTTCTCAATCGTAATTTGCACAAACTTCACTTCCCTGACACTCTTGAATGTCCGGTATACTGCAGATATCTTTCACTGTGAAGACTGATGCAAAATACGCATTGAGTTCTTTTGGCATCTCTGCATCTCCCATTACAATATCTGCAGCGTCATTTAGTATTTGTCTTATATCTACCCTCGACTCTCTTTTATCCTTTATGTACTTAAAAAAAGCTTGTAGTATCTTCTTTGATATTAGTCGCCAGCTTCCTCTCGTAATTCATGTTTTCCTTCCGAATGACCTTCTTAATTTCATTCTGTAAGCTTTAAAAAGCTCCCTAATCCTCTATCTTGCATCCCCTCTCTTTTGCTTTTACTTTCGTTTTGACTTCACTTGTCAGCCACGGTCGTGTCCTTCTTTCCTACTTCCCTTTCAATATTTCTTCTGATTTTGAATTTACCTGTCTTGCACTTCCCTAAATTTCCGTAGAAACTGCAGCCATAGCTATTCTGTCGTCCTTCCTGCAAAAGTCCCTTTTCAGTCAACTTTTGGCCAGTTCCCCTCCAATGCCATTGTAATTTCCTTTATTCCACAAAAATACTGATACATTGGATGTTATTTTCCCTCTTAGATTTCAATGTGAACGTGATCATAATGTGATCACTGTTCTCCGAGGGTTCCTTAAGGGTTCCTTATCATCTCCGGATTATCACAACACCTGAAAGACAACACCTGATTCAGCACAGCCTAGTGGGCTCAACAACAAACTGTTCTAAAAAGCCATCCCTTAGTCTGTCTACAAGTTCTTTCCCTTGAGGTCGAGTACTGACCTGCTTTTAGAAACCCAAACTCCATCGGTAAGTAGAACGGATGGTACTTAATCATTAGATTTGCCAGGTTTGGAGATCAAGAGAATAACAAACTGCTATGTCCGAACACCACGAAGGACTTGTTATAAGACCCAGCATTCGTGTACTCTAATGTTCTCTAATTCGTGTTTCCATGCCAACAAGATACTGGGTAGAGGAAGCTTTGCTTCCTTGCGTGTCAGTGTGGGTTGGAGTCGTTTTCACCTTCATCTCTACTGGCATTTCTAAGAGATTAATCCGCTCAAATCATCAGCAGACTGTGAAAATGTGATCAGAGATCCTGAAGTAAGGAGTAAAATGGCTTTGTCATTACACGTCTGTGTGTCTAAACATTGTCGATTCTATTCCTATTCGGTGTATGGTGACGGGCTGTTCAAATTTTGGATACAATATTTAGAATAAGAAACGAAAATCTTAACAGAGTAATGTATTTTGCAGCAGCTCCTTTGAAGTGTTGAACGAATAATATTGCAATCAATGCGTGTAATATCTCCGGAGGATCGACAAACATTGCATTGTGACACAATATGCAAACATAGACCGGAGTATTTGTTCACTGATTTGTAGCTGATGATGTTGACATCGTTGTGACACTAATTAGCTCAGCGAACTATCACTTTGCTGCATATAAACTCAGCAAAAACGACTCAACAGTACACACAGATTTTTGGCCGATTGACTCGTCGCTACCTGACGTTGAAAATGGGATATCCGGCTATTTACTACATAGTGAGCGTTTACTATCCCGTACTTGCGGCTGTTGGTATTCTTGGTGAGTTACTAGGTTTGTGTTCTCTCTGCGCCCGCTCAACTGTTCAATTGTCGCTGTTATGCCTAACACATGTTCTGCCAGGCCTGGTTGGTGTTTACAGATTGCTCGGGATTCAGCCATATTTTGCCAACTGGAGAACATTAATTAATTTACCGAGTAATATGGAGCAAATAAGGAGCACCATCCACACACAGATGACATTTTCTTCTTTTACTTACAGTAAATATAATGGCGATTGTGATCCTTTCTCGAGGAAAGTGTGGACTCTCGAAATGCATCACACGTTACTTGGTCGGAATGGCAACCGCGGATCTCCTGGTAGTTATCGTTACAGCTATCATGGAACAGTCTAATATAATTTATAGCTACGCTGATTTCATGTTCATTACGCCGATCTGCGCTCTGATACTTCTGCTCAGTATTGCCACCATGGACTGTTCCGTTTGGCTGACAGTCAGTTTCACATTCGATCGTTTTGTTGCAATATGTTGTCAAAAGCTACGTGAAAGATACTGCGCGGAGAGAACTGCAACTGTTGTTATAGCGACCGTTGTTGTTGTGAGCTGTGCAAGGTGCGTTCCGTTTTACTTTATAGTGGAGCCAGAGGTCATAATAAACAACGTTCCATGGCGCTGCGTCTTCACGTCAGAATATTTAACGTCACCAGCGTGGAAAGGCTCCGAGCAATTTGACAGTATCTTCACACCGTTATTACCAATTTGTTTAATTCTATTGTTTAACGTTTTAACAGTCAGGCACATTGTGTTGGCAAATAAAGTCCGTCGAGGTCTCCGGAACAACGGCGCGGATCAGAATGATCCAGAATTGAAGAACCGAAGAAAGTCCATGATTCTGTTGTTTGCTCTGTCAGCTAATTTCATCATACTGTGGTTTCCTTATGTCGTGCACTCCATGAACTGGCAAGTGCAGAATTATTCGTACAAAGATAAATACTTGAATACCCCAGTATATATCTTGCAGCAAGTTGGATTCCTGATGCAGTTCCTTAGTACCTGCACCAACACGTGCATCTACACACCTACACAGAGGAAATTTAGAGAGGAGCTCAGAAATGGAGTGAAAAATCTGTTCACACTAAATGGACGATGCTGGAGTTAAAGTGCTCCTGATGGTTGGACCTTGGCTAAAGTTCATTGATCTTAATTTTTAATATTATTTATTAATTCACCAGGTCTTTAACACTCAGGAACCTCATATGGTTTTAATAGGAAATTCTAGCAACCGAACTAAATGCTGGTGGATGTATATTGTTGGTTTAGAAACGGAACTCTTGGAGTGGTACTTATGGAATGTTGTACGGGTATAAATATTAATCTCATGGAGAGCTGATGTCAGAGGAAGGAACATCAAAAGCTTATGATTTCAATTGAACACTCAAAAAATATACTTCTGCTTAACTGTGCAGTGCTGGTGTGGGTCGGCTGGCAGCAGCAACCTGAACATGAGGATATTATAACAAAAAACCTATAAAAAGACTGGATATATCAAACCTGTTACTAGACATGGTTTGGTTTCAGTATTTGTTGAAGAAATTGTGAGGGTCATCCAATTATTAGAACCGCCATCATGTATTGGGATATAATGTTGGCCCGAGGAAACCGGCATTGCCATTCATATTTACACTTGGAGGAAGGGGCAATGGATTTAATCATCCCTGTTTCCTCTGAGAATTGCCTACAGTTGAAGATCAGGCATTTGGGTCAGATTTTCGTTTGAAGGGACCGTCCAACTCTCTCAGATCTAAACATTAATGCACCATTTTCGTCTGACTTCTTTATTTTACATCAAGTGTTTATGCAAATTTTCAACAAAAATTAACATTACCTTTCAGTTATCACTGATATGTATGAGAAATTATGAACTTCATAGAGAAATTTTGGATTATTGAATTTTATTCTGATGTAACGACAGAGATTGAGTATATTTCCAAATGTGGGTTAACCATCAGACATTGTCCCTTAGCTGAAATGCTGCATCCATTTGTCTCTTAGTTATCCTAACAAACGTTGTCTGCTTCAGAATAAAAAAGAAGAAAAACATCCTGCAGATTCCGGAAATTAAAACAACATACACAAAATGCCGAGGTCCTTCGGCAGGACTGGGGACAAGAAGATAAGGTGTAGTGGAGGATGGAGGGTTGAAGAGAGGAACTCAAGGTGATAGTCGAAACCGGGAGTGGGTGGGATGAAGTAAAGAGCTGGGAAGTTAGTGCTCTAATCAGTGTCTGCCACCACTGGATTCCTCACCTCGGACTGTGCATCCCAGGGTGAGATTAATACTTCGTGCCCATCGCATAAAAATTGTCTCAATACCTTCGTCACTCGTTCTTTGTGCTTTGTTTTCTATTTTCCATTTTTTGTCATCTGAATGATTATTGAGTTTAGCGACCTTTCTGATTGGGTATTACTTATAATTTCTAACTGATGGACATATCATTGACATATCCATCCCATAAATGTTTCCCTGATCTTCTGATTTTTTTTTCCTGCGCTTTCTGCTTCTCGCATCCCGCGCGATCCCCCTTTCTCTATCGTCATTCTTCAAGACATAGCGATTGAAGAGCAACATCTCGCTTTAACAATGGTTATGTGACTCGCCTTCCACCGAATATCCATGAAGGTCGGCTGACATGTCGGTTTCCTGAACTTCCCTCTCATCTGATATTACATCTCCATGATGTTTTCTAGAAAAAAATAGTTAAATACATTTATTGCAAATGAGTCTCAACTGAGGTCAGTCAATTGAAAGTAACATAGCAATCTCAGATAACCTGAAATATATAACAAAAACACTCCCATTGGAATTTACGTTACTTGTAATTTTTCAAACGCATTAAACGTTAGAATCTGCGCTGAATGCAGGGCGATTCGGAAAAAAAAAACTGCAGTCAACTCCAGGCATGAGGCCAACCGGACGATTATTTAGACTATTCGTGTCATTTCACTTTGACCAATCTGCGTTCGTTGGAAAGTTATCCCAGATTTTTATCAGTTATTTCAGTTAATTTACGGGCGATGGCGATCCTGTTCCGCAGAAACTGTGGTCTCTCTAAATGCATCACTCGCTACCTTGTGGCCATGACGACAGCAGATTTCATCGCCGTTATCATCGCTGTCATAATGCTTCAAATTAATTTTATCTGTTGGTTCGTTAATTTCCTGTTCACAACTCCGAACTGTTCTCTGATTCTTGTTCGACGGCTCGCAATTATGGACTGTTTTCACAATCGATCGCTATGTCGCCATCTGCTGGCAAAGCCTGTGGCAGCGATATTGCACCGAAAGAACAGCGACTGTGCTGGTGCCGGCAGTGAGTGCAGGAAGCTGTGCGAGGGCTATTCCATTCTACTTTGCCGTGGACCCCTGGCGATGCGTCGCCGCTGCTGAATATTTTACGCCACCTTTTTGGAGAGCCTACCAGGTACTTGACGGTATTGTGCCTCCGGTCCTACCCATCTGCTTAATTCTGCTGCTTAATACATTAACTGTTCGAAACACCCAATGCCATACACACATTGAAATGGCAGGCTGTAAATTATTCCTACACAGACAGATATTACAGCTCAGCGGTCTACATCCTACAGCAGTTTGGGTATATGTTGGAGTTCCTCAGTACCTGCACCAACACGTGTATCTATGGTCTAACACAGAGGAAATTCAGGGAGGAGCTGAAGAATGGGGTTAAGTGTGTGTTCACACTAAATGGGAGGTTCAGTAAATAAAATAAAATCCCCAATCGTTTATGATTGAGACCATTCCTTCCTATTTGTAACGAAGAAGGCTGTTTCCAGGGTAATCTGTTTTAGTGAGAGTGATGGATTCCATGATTCGGTAGAGTAGGTGGCAGACTTTTCACTGCGATTCTCACTGCAGAATATTAAATCATGATCATAATTTTAATGATCTCGGCGGCTGAAGTAAGAGATTACGCAGCTGTGAGAATCACAGCAAGATTGTATCAGCTTTACAAACAGTAAACAAACAGTAGACAGATGGTACGGAAGCGAAAACCCAATCCGATTAAGAAAATATTCCAGCCGCTCAATCATAAATTGTCTGTTTCATGTGTGTTGGCAAGGATTGTGTGTTTATGTTTTCAGATTTTCTGTATATAATCGTTATAGAATTAACGGTGTGTAATGTGGAAGCAAGCTCAGTGGTTTGGCGAGTGAGACAGAAGACATTTTTGTACAAACAGTGAAATATTCCACCAATTATCGATGTCCCCGAGTTCCACAGGACCAAATCCAAACATTCGGCAAACAGATGCTTTGCTAAGAGTGCGTGTGGACACTCTGTCCCAATGGTTCTTCAGCACTACTCGCGATCTCAGCTTGGAGAGATCACCCTAGAGCCAAAAGAAGAAGAGGCCCAGCCTTCTGCATGTGCCGTTCACATACCCTTGAAATACCTGAAACCGGACACCGATACGGTGACACACCAGGCAAACGATGAAAAAAGTATTGCATTCTTGAAACGGGCCAGTCGATTACCGGCACTTTAGAAGCGGCTTCCGATGTAGTAAAAATCACCTCCCCCCCCCCACCTAGCACAGCCCTCCCCCACCACATACCACAGTTCCTATAATTTTCCTGCGAACATGTCGGTGCTCCAGTGCTCAGGAGTAGCGAGGTATGAGGGTTCCATTCCAGGCATGTGAACAGCATGGCCATTGCAGTTCGCTTCTGCTGACGCATTTCATGTCCTCGAATATGGTATATTTGGTTGTTTGGTTAATTCGTTACTCTCAATTGTACTGACATTGCAATAGGGTTAGTTCGGGGAATTGGTGGTCAGCGCGGCTCAAAGACCCGAAAAGGCGTAAACCGTGCTCTCAATAGATAAATAACAAGTAAATGAATTAGTTAATAAATGCATACACACATACATACATATATAATGTATAATAATGGCTGAAATAATGAGAGGGTCCTCCAGTCAGATCGATTTCACTTTCAGCAGATTGACTTCCGTAAGAAGTTAAGATTCAACCGAAGAAACGAATTAATCGTTAAGGCAGAGTATGGAACAACTTCTCTCACGTACATGTGCTACCGGAGGACTGGCAAATAACCAATGCTTTTCGATTATTCAAGAGGTGAAAGAGGAATAACAGAAACATAGAAAACCTACAGCACAGTACAGGCCCTTCGGCACACAGAGTTGTGCCGAACATGTCCCTACCTTTGAAATTAATAGGGGTACCCATAGCCCTCCATTTTTCTAGGTTCTATGTACCTATTCAAAAGTCCCTTAAAAGTCCCTGCTGTTGCCGGCAGCCCATTCCTCCACTCACCACTCTCTGCGTAAAAACCTAATGCATCCCCTCTGCACCTAAAACCTCTGCCCTCTTGTGGCAGCCATTTCAGCCCTGGGAAAAACCCTCTGACTATCCTTACGATCAATGCCTGTCATCATCTTATACACCTCTATCAGGTTACCTCTCATCCTCCGTCGCTCAAGGAGAAAATGCCGAGTTCGCTCAACCTGTTTTCATAAGGCAGGCTCCCCAATCCAGGCAATATCCTTGTAAATTTCCTCTGCAACCTTTCTACGGTCTCCACATCCTTTCCGTAGTGAGGCGACCAGAACTGAGTACAGTACCGCAAGCCGGGTCTGATCAGATTCCTATATAGCTGTAACATTACCTCTCGGCTCCTAAATTCAATTCCACGATTGATGAAGGCTAATACATCGTATGCCTTCTTATCCACAGAGTCAACCTGCGCATCTGATTTGTGCATCCTATAGGACACTAAGATCCCTCTGAGCCTTCACACTGTCAGGAGTCTGATCGTTAATACTATATTGTACCATTATATTTGCCCTACCAAAATGAACCACTTCACACTTATCTGAGTTGAACTCCATCTTCCAGTTCTCAGCCCAGTTTTGTATCCCAACAATGTCCCCTGCAATCACTGACAGCTCTCTACACTATCCACAACACCCCCAACCTTTGTGTCATCAGCAAACTTACTAACCCTTCCCTCCACTTCCTCATCCAGGTCCTTTTTAAAAGTCACCAAGAATAAAGGTCCCCTAGCACATCTCTAAGGCACACCACTGGTCACCGGACTCCATGCAGAATATGACCCGTCTACAACCACTCTCTGCCTTCTGTGGACAAGCCAGTTCTAGATCCACAAAAACAATGTCACCTTGGATGCCATACCTCATAACTTTCTCAATAAACCTTGCATGGGGCACTTTATCAAATGCCTCGCAGAAATCCATATACACTACATCTACTGGTCTTCCTTAATCAATGAATTTAGTCACGTCCTCCAGAAATTCAATCAGGCTCGTAAGGCACGATCAGCTCTTGACAAATCCATGCTGACAATTCCTAATAATATTATACCTCTCCAAACGTTCATAAATCATGCCTCTCTGGATCTTATCCATCAACTCACCAACCACTTTAGTAAGACTCGCTGGTCTATAAATTCCTGGGCCATCTCTACTCCCTTTATTGAATAAGGGAACAATATCCTCCGGAACCTCACCTGTCCCCGTTGATAATGCAAAGATCATCGCCAGAGGCTCAGAAATCTTATTCCTTGCCTCCCACGGCAGCCTGGGGTACATCTCATCCGGTCCCGGTGAGTATCCAACTTGATGCTTTCCAGAAGCTCTAGACATCCTCTTCCTTAAAATCAAAATGCTCAAGTTTTTCAGTCCGCTGCAAGTCATCACTACAATCACCAAGATCCTTTCCCATAATGATTACTGAAGTAAAGAATTTATTAAGTATCTCCGCTATTTCTTCAGGTTCCATGCATAATTTACCTCTGTCACACTTGTTAGGTCCTGTTCTTTACGTCTTATCCTCTTGCTCTTCACCTATTTGTAGAATGCCTTGGGGCTTTCCTTAATCCGGCCTGCCAAGGCTCTCCTGGCTCCTTTCGATTCTCCTTATTTCCTTCTTAAGCTCCTTCCTATCAGCCATATAATCTTCAGGATCACTAATATTACCAAGATTTCTGAACCTTTTTTTATGCTTTTCTTTTCTTCTTGACTACATTTACTGCAGCCTTCGTACACCACGTTTCCTGGACCCTATCATAACTTCCCGGTCTCAATGGGAGATGCCTATGCAGAACTCCACAGAAAAATCCCCTGAACATTTGCCACATTTCTTCCGTACCTTTCCCTGACAGCACCTGTACGCAATTTAAGCTCCCAGGTTCCTGCCTGATAGCCTCATAATCCCTCTTACTCCAAATAAACGCTTTTCTAACTTACCTGCTCCTAGCTCTCTCCAATGCTATCGTAAAGGAGATAGAATTATGATCATTATCGCATTAATGCTCTCCCACTGAGAGATATGACACCTGACCATATTCATTTCCCAATACCGAATCAAGTACAGTCTCTCCTCTTGAAGGCTTATCTACATATTGTGTCAAGTAAGCTTCCTGAACACACCTAACAAACTCTACCCCCATCTAAATCTCTTGCTCTCGGGAGATGCCAATCGATATTTGGGAAATTAAAATCTCCTATCACAACAACTCTGTTATTATTACACCATTCCAGGATCTGTTTCCCTATCTGCTTCTCGGTATCCCTGTTACTATTAGGCAGCCTATAAAAACAGCCATTAAAGTTATTGACCCCTTCCTGTTCCTAACCTCCACACACAGAGACTCCGTAGACAATTCGTCAATGACGTCCATCTATTCAGCAGCCGTGACATTATTTCTGATCAACAGTGCCACGCCCCCACCTCTTTTGCCTCCCTTAGTTTCTTTCTGAAACATCTAAAACCCGGCATTTGAAGTAACCATTCCTGTACCTGAGCCAGTCAAGTTTCGGTAATGGCCACCACATCATAGCTCCAATTACCGTTCCAAGCTCTAACCTCATCCGCTTTGTTCTCAATGCTCCTTGCATTAAAATAGACACATCTCAAACTGTCGGTCTTAGCGCGTCCCTTCTCTATTAACTGCCTTTCCTCCCTCCCACACTGTCTCCAAGCTTTCTATATTTGTGAGCCAACAGTCTCTTCCCTAGTCTCTGCATTTCGGTCCCCACCCCTTAATATTTCAAGTTTAAACTCTCCCCAGTAACCTTAGCAAACCTCCCCACCAGAATATTGGTCCCCCTGGGACTCAAGTGCAACCCATCCTGCCCAACAATGATGGAAGTCATAGCTTGGTGAGACTCAGTTCAGTGGTGGTTTGCCATAATTGTCTTGGGTGGAGATCACTTCTAATGATCCTCGCCATTTAATAAAATTGTTCAACCACACATTTTCAGCGAACATCCTCTCTCGTATTAAACCAAAAAAAAAGGTTGCAAATTCGAGCAGCACCTGTCGAAAGATCTTTGCCGTTCTGATATAGGTTGCTTTACGAACGGAGAAAAATAAAAGGGGAGTAAAAAGTGGCATAAAGGGTAATTTTCTTTTGTCTATTCCAGTAGAATAAGTAAAACAGTCGATACATATTTTTCTCCAAAGATTTCAAGCATCGACTGATAATTGAAATAAACATGACCATCTCTTCAATAGAGTGTCCAGGATTATCTCGTACATGTTGTCAGGATAACAGCAGTGACACGAATACATTTCCATTCAGCAGTTAGTTAGTGTACAAGAGCATATGAGCGTAAGAATAAATAAGGCACTATAACATAACACTTTATTTATCCCGAAGGAAATTATTGTTGCAAGGTTACTTAGTCAGAGATATATAATTTTAAATATGCTCATTAAAAAGTAATAGTGCAAACTACCGATGTGCAGTGAAACCACAAACGTATATAGTTAAGTGGGAGGAATTGTAGATTGGAATAGCCACACGGAGGAAGGGTCTCCTGCGGCGTTCAGTGGAGCAGCTCGGTGGAAACAGTCTGCTACCAAAGGTGCTCCTCTGTCTGCCCAGTATGCCAAGGAGAGGTGGGAGTAATTGTTCACATTGCTCCGTAGCTTCTGCAGAATCCACGGCTGAGACACAACCACCAGAGAATCCAGTTCCATCCCCTTATCAGAAACAATCTTCCTTACGAGTTTATTGATCCCCTTGCGTCAGCTGCTCTCACCGTGTCGCCCCAGCAGACTGCGGCGTAGAATAGGATGCTGGCCAGCACTGGGTCGCAGAGCATCTGCTACGCAGTACTGCGGACGTTGAATGACTGGAGCCTCCTCAGGACGTACAGCCGGATTTGCACCTATCGCTTCCTGTACAGAGGCTCTGTCTGTTTAGTCCCGTTAATTGTCGAGATGAGCCCCCTGGTACTAGAAGTCCGGAAAGATTTCCACATCTGCTCCCTTGATGGAGATGAGAATGCAGGATATTTTCACCTAACAGAAGTCCTTTGTCTTAGAGACGTTGAGCAGCAGTTGATTCAGCCCAATACACTCACCTCTCGTCAGTATTCAGCCCCTTGCCCCCGCCGGATACAGCTCACAAAGGCCGCATCTGCAGGATGCGAGTGGCAGGACTCCGAGTTGTATCGGGAAGTCCGAGGTAGGCGGTGAACAGGAAGGAGGACTGGGCAGTCCGCTGAGGTGCCCCTGTGCCTGTAAGCACAGTAACTGATACACAGCTCTGCAATCTCATATACTGTGGCCATATGGAAAGACAGTCAGTAATCCAAGGATAGTGATGAAGTATCCACCTGCATCTCCATGAGCTTACACCCTACTAAAGCAGGCACCCTAGTATGGTATGCAAACACTGGGTAAATCAAGGAACATGATTCCCTGTGTTGCCTGGCTCGTCCACATCGGTGTGTGCCCGTTGGAGCAACGAGAAAATGCCGTACTGGACTCCAATATGAAAACTGCAGGGAGCGTCCAGTGATGGATTTACGATTGTCTGGATGTGTGTCAGAGGCAGTCTTTCAAATGATTTCATAACATGTGAAATCAGTGCCACTGACCTGCAGTCCCTGGCCGTGGTGGGCCATGTCTTTTTGGGGTTCTGGAACTGGGCAGAGTGTTTTCCACAGCACAGGAATCCTCTTTAAACTGAGGCGCAGATCAAAGATGTGTTGAATGACTGCACCCAGCTGAATATCGCACACAGTGCGTGCGGTTGGGCTGATGCCATCCATGCCAGCAGCTTTGCATGGATGAAGTGTAATGATCTCTCTCTTTACCGTTAGAAGTAACAGTCCACCTGTCTGTAGTCATTTGTTATAACGTGTCATTGGAGACAGACATGCGCATGAACTAGGGATTTAATAGACTGTAGAGGGTGAACAGAAGCCTCCTCTTCAAACCGGTTGGAAAAAAAAATCAATTATTTGGCCCCTTTTCGGACCCGTCCAATCACCTGTTCTCTATCTTTGTGTATACTGTGATTGTTTCGTACCAATCTACACATCCGTTGTGTTGTTCTGTTGTATTAATTTTCTGGAAAACATCTGTTAATTGTCAAGTTTCTGAACGATTATTGCTGTGTACCTTGAAAGTAAACATCCCTTGAAAATAGGAAAGCAAGACATAATGATGTTGCTAACACACACAAAATGCTGGTGGAACGCAGCAGGCCAGGCAGCATCTATAAGAAGAGGCACAGTCGACGTTTCCGGCCGAGAACCTTTGTGAGGACTAACTGAAGAGATAGTAAGTGATTTGAAAGAGGGACGGGGAGAGGGAGATCCAAAATGATAGAAGAAGACAGGAGGAGGTGGGGTGTAGCTAAGAGCTGGAAAGGTGATTGGCAAAAGGGATACAGAGCCGGAGAAGGGGAAGGATCATGGGATAGGAGACCTAGGGAGAAGGAAAGGGGGAGGGGAGCCCAGAAGAAGATGAAGAACAGGCAAGGAGTGATTGTGAGAGGGACAGAGAGAGGAAAAATAAGGGGGGGGGTAAAATAAATAAATAAGGGATGGAGTAAGAAGGGGAGGAGGGGCATTAACGTAAGTTAGAGAGATCAATGTTCATACCATCAGGTTGGAGGCTAGCCAGACGGAATATAAGATGTTTTTCTTCCAGCCTGAGCGTGGTTTCATCTTGAAGGTCGAGGAGGCATCGCTACAAGTCATTCAAATTAACGATTTCGGTAGACTTATGCCAGAAGAGACAAGTTCGTGAGAAAAGTTTCCATGTTATACAACATCCGCGGTGACAACATTCAGGACTGAAATAGTCCGGGAAGTGAGTCCGTAGTGTGAATCGATCAGAATCTTACTTAAAACCGTTCCCTCATTTTACAAGTCCACGTGCTGCTATGCTATAATGAGTATGGTTACATCGGGCGATTTCCAAGTAGCATTGATGAACAATGTAACCAATGTAAAGAACTTTATTCAAATAACAGAAACCTCATGCCTAGGACAAAGATTTCAACCCGGACATCAAACAAGTTTCACAAAGAAGAGTCCATACTCATTCAACAATAAAATGTATTTCACAATGACACAACGAGCGTAAACAAAGTTAATAGTGTTCGTTCAGTGGGTTGTGTCTGATTGGAGTGACGAGTCGCTCCCCGGATTGTCCCAGTGGATCTCCCTTCTACTGTATAAAAGCTGCTTAAACATTTTCCCAGTACGTGGGACATTTGAAACAGCTTTCAACAACTGCTCGCAGCGTCTTACTGAAGATGGCGTATGTAACTATTTACACCGTAGCTCGCATCTGTTATCCGATCCTTGCAGCGGTCAGCATTCCAGGTAGCTCATTATATCGGTTGTTATTTGAGAGTCTTCGTCTTTCTCTTGCCCGTAACACTTATAGCAAACTGACCTGGCTGCTGCCTAGTCTCCAATTTTACCATTTTAGTTCGTGGTAATGCTGATTTTTTTCCGACTGCTAATACTACTTGAAAATCGAGGATTTTTTGGAATTATTTTCTTCTGACCGAGTCTGCATTTACATCGAAGCAATTGTACTTATGGGGGCAAATAATTCTATTGGAGCCTCAGCAGTCTTTCCAAACTGATTTGCAGTGAATCGCATAGGATAAGATTTATAATCCATCACACAACGATTTGTTCCTTATTTCATCGCCGTCACACAACTACATAAGAGCGAACCAAATTTCTGTTAAATTGACTCTTTACTTCCAAACTACCCAATTATGGGTTCAGAATAATCATGGTTCATGTGCCATCCATCATTCTCCGTTCTGTTCGTGATGAAACAAGTGAGACGTGGACTGCTCTGGACACAAAACAGGATTGCTCCTCTGTACTGAAAAAAGGCAGTAAAAGATTGGTTGGACCTGCACGAAGCGGCAGTTTCCCTCAAGCATGAAGGTGGCCTAAGCGACCAATCAGCCTTGGTTCTCATTTTGGGCGATCAGAGAAACTCCCGGTGGATTTATAAATGACAATCAGAACAGTACGAATGCAAATGAAATGAAGAAGGAGAACAATTGAAGATACAAATGATTTAAGAAGAAGAACGCATAGTGCACGAGTTCTGTGAAAAGAAAAAAAAACAGACATAGCGTTTGGGGTCGTAAACACTTCATCGGCACTGGTCAAGCTAGAAACTTGTTTCCCGGAGATGAATATTGTATATCCGCATTCGGAAGGCACCGGGGAGACTGTAAATGAGACTGTATTCATCGTGTCTTCGAGAGAGAGAGTAACTTGGATTTTATCTCAAAACATCAAGCACAGAGAGCGAGAATGCAATCAGATGGATGTTGAGATTGTAAGATGCAGAGTTGCGTCATGTGTCCCAGTCAGACCGGAGAATGGATGACTGAGTGAGTGTCACGGATAGATGACTTGTCATTGCGATCAGATGGAGAATCAGACAACTCGGTGCAGAATTCTAACCAAAGATCATTGGATGAGCGTTTCGAGCAGAAGCTGGATAGTAATACATTTTCGGTATTATATTCGATCCCATGCCATTTCTGAAGTCTACGTCCATGGCCCTTTTGAACGAAGCTCAGCGCAAACCTGCACCACACCACCTCCTCCGCACCAGAGACACTAGGGACTTTAATAATAAATATCCAGTCTCCAATTTCGGGCATCTCGCACTTCCGACTGTACCGTACGACCCTGTTCTACGTCATTGAACTCGTTTTGCTTTCCTTTATCTATCATTAAAAAGTCAGCAACAGGTGTGTTGGCAGCTCTACGCCGTGAAGGTCTGACAGCTTACATTTTCAAAATGCTGTTTTCATGGCATTTGAAAGTATTGAGATCAAAGCAACATAGGATCAACTTGACAGTCCATTAAATCCACCAGACAACGCTGCTTATTACTACTGCACCGTAGGAGTCACGGTGTCGAACACGGTCCATTCCCTCTCACCCCTATCCCGCTGCAACAGGACAACAGCGCGTTTTCCTTCATTTCCAACTTTACTGATGGATTTATCAACTTGCATCATTAACCATTTATTTCCACATCTTTCGCATAACCAGTTGAGCTTTTTGCTTCTTTTTTCAATATTTCTCAATGGACGTCTGCAATATTTTCGGGAATCCGATCCACCCCAGCATATTCCTCCGTGTGCATTACATCTCCACGTTGCCAAGAATTAGTCAAGTTTCATATTTGCATCTTGACTTCTTAAGCGCAACTACGCCGGTAAAGCAGGTAGCGATACGGCTATTTGTGTGTGCTCAGCACAATCAGCATCTTTCTCATTTGTCAATCACCGGGAAATGAGTAGTCTGAACTTCTCTGAATTTAACCGCTGTTTCTCTTTATATTTTTAGTGAATTTAATGGCGATTGTGATCCTCTCCCGTGGAAAATGTGGACTGTCTAGATGTATCACTCGCTACCTGGTAGGAATGGCTGTGACAGACCTCGCTGTCGTTATCATTGTAGTTATTGGGCAGGATATCAATAATCTCTACATGTACGCCAACTTCTTGCTCATCACTCCGGTTTGCGCTCTAACGCTTGTGTTTACAATTGCAAGCTTGGACTGCTCTGTTTGGCTAACAGTGGCTTTCACATTCGATCGCCTCGTTGCGATTTGCTGTCAAAGTCTCAGAAAACGATACTGTACACAGAGAGTAGCGACCGCCGTCACAGTAATAGTGGGGGTTGTGGGCTTAGCGAGGTGCATCCCGTTTTACTTTGTAGTGGAGCCTCATGTAATAATTAACAATGTACCTTGGCGTTGCGTCTTCATACCTGAATACTTCATTTCTCCAGTGTGGAAGGCCTACGAATTGCTTGACAGCATCACCACGCCGTTATTACCAATTTGTTTGATCCTTCTATGTAACGGTTTAACAGCGAGACACATTATAGCGGCAAACACAGTCCGTAAGGGACTCCGAGGCAACACTGAAAATCAAAAAGACCCTGAAGTGGAGAGCCGGAGAAAGTCGATTATTTTATTATTCGCTCTGTCAGGTAATTTCATTTTATTGTGGATGCCCTATGTAATACACTCTATGAACTGGCAAGCGGTGAACTATTCCTTCACAGACAAACATTTGAATACTCCGATTTTCATCTTTCAAAAATGTGGTATTATGCTAACATCTCTGTGTACCTGCACCAACACTTGCATCTATGGGCTGACGCAGAGAAAGTTCAGAGAGGAGCTGAAAAATGGGGTGAAATACGTGTTGACATTAAATGGGTTGCTATGTAAATAACAGAAATAATATCCGATTAGAACATGGGGGAAATTGCAATTAAATATTCCAAAGGCTGCATTACTTTCGTCAGCATTTCATACATCTAGTAAAGTAGAATGAGAGTATTCACAGTATTGTAGAAAAAAAACACTAACCAATTGGAATAAATTGTTTCATTGCTGTAACTTTGCCACTCTAACAAAATTAGTCACGGGGAATGTATTATGTATAACATAGTTTTTCATGCTAGTAACATTAACGCCCGCAGTTGCAACACAATGTGTCTCATTCTCTAATTCTACGGTGCATGGACATTAAATACATTTTTTAAGAATTAATTTTATAATAATGAAAATAGTGATTTGGTAATCCAGACTTCGCCCTGCACTGCACAGGCCCATTTATTCTTAAGTGAACTCCGATTTTAAAGCCAAATAATTTACAAACCCCATTTCCAGAAAAGTTGGGATATTTTTCAAAATGCAATAAAAACAAAAATCTATGATATGTTAATTCATGTGAATTTTTTCTTAACTAACAAAAGTACAAAGAAAAGATTTTCAATAGTTTTACTGACCAACTTAATTGTATTTTGTAAATATACACACATTTAGAAATTGATGGCTGCAACACACTCAACAAAAGTTAAGACAGAAGCATGTTAACCATTGTGTTACATCACCTTTGCTTTTAATAACACTTTTTAATCGTTTTGGAACTGAGGATACTAATTGTAGTAGATATGCAATTGTAAATTTTGTTCATTCTTGCTTGATATAAGACTTCAGCTGCTCAACAGTCCGTGGTCTGCGTTGTCTGATTTTCCTCTTTATGATACGCCATACATTTTAATGGGAGATAGATCTGGTCTGGCAGCAGGCCAGTCAAGCACACGCACTCTGTGTCTACAAAGCCACGCTGTTGTAGACTGTGCAGAATGTGGTCTGGCATCGTCCTGCTGAAATAAGCATGGACGTCCCTGGAAGAGACGTCGCCTTGATGGCAACATTTGTCTCACTAAAATCCTAATATACGCCTCAGAGTCAATGGTACCTTCACATACATGCAACTCACCCATGCCGTGGGCGCTGTAGCATCCCCATACCATTACAGATGCTGGCTTTTGCACCTTTCGCTGATAACAATCAGGGTGGTCGTTTTCATCTTTGGCACGGAGAACTCGACGCCCGTTTTTTTCCCGAAAACTAGCTGAAATATGGACTCATCTGATGACAGCACACGGTTCCATAGTCTTTCGGTCTATCTGAGATGAGCTCGGCCCAGAGAACTCGCCGGCATTTCTGCATAGAGTTAATGTATGGCTTCCTCCTTGCCTAATACAGTTTCAAGTTGCATTTCTGGATGCAGCGATGGACTGTGTTAAGTGACAATGGTTTTCCGAAGTACTCCCAAGCCCAGGGGGCTATAATTGTCACAGTAGCATGACGGTTTCTTAGTCAGTGCCGCCTGAGGGCTCGAAGATCGCGCGCATTCAACAGTGGTTTCTGACCTTGCCCTTTACGCACTGAGATGTCTCTGAATTCTCTGAATCTTTTCACAATATTATGTACTGTAAATGTTGAAAGACCTAACTTCTCTGAAATCTTGCTTTGGAAAACGTTCATTTTGAACTGACTAACAATTCTCTCACGAATTTTGGCACAAAGGTGTGAGCCACGGCCCATCCTTACTTGCAAAGACTGAGCCTTTGATGGACGCTACTTTTATATCCAGTCATGATACCTCATCTGCTACCAATTAGCCTGCTTAATGTGGAGTCTTCTAAACCGGTGTTACTTGAATATTCTGTGCACTTTTCAATCATATTTCAACTGTGTCCCAACTTTTGTTGAGTGTGTTGCAGCCATCAAATTATAATTTGTGTATATTTACAAAATACAATTAAATTGGTCAGCAAAACTATTGAAAATTTTTTCTTTGTACTTTTGCCAGTTAAATAAAGGTTCACGTGTATTAACATATCACAGATGTTTGTTTATATTGCATTTTGGAAAATATCCCAACTTTTCTAGAAATGGGGTTTCTATATTGTCCAGACTGCTGCTTTAAGGGAAGAAGGGAAGATGTGCTTGGTGGTGGAATCCCATTGTTTATGGCGGAAGCTACGAAAAATTAAGTGCTGGACGCGGACGCTGGTCGAATGGCAGGTGAGGTCAAGAGGTCCCTATCCTAGCTACCATGGCGAATGTGTGGTATGAGGGCGGATCTGCGCGAAATGGAAGAAATGCGGTTACGGCGAGATTTGATAATGGACAAAGGGAAGCCCCTGTCTTTGGAAAAAGAAATACATTTTCTTCACTTACTTCATTTGAAAAGCCTCATCCTGAAAGCATAAGCAGCGGAGATGTGAGAAATTGATATAAGGGGATGGATTTTTTTCCCAAGTATTTGCATGGAAAGATACATTGTCGAGGTAGCAGTAACAATCGACGAGTTTAAAACAGATAACAAATAGATAAGTTGTATGTAACGATAGAGAGATCGCGAAAGGGGAAGACGATGTCGGAAATGGACCAGGTAAATTTGAGGGCACTGTGGAAGTTGGAGGCGAAGCTGACGAAGCCGACGGGCTTCGCATGTGTGCAGGAAACAGCCCCCTTGCGGTCGCTGATATAGCGGAGGAAAGGTTGGGGAATGATACCAGTGCAGGCTTGGAACATATAAATACTTTACAACAAAACCGTGCACTTGTTATTTATATAAGATGGACGCAACTATTTTATGAACTGTCTGAAATGTGTTTTTCCCCCGTCGGGGATAATTAGATATCTGTCAGCGGGTTTGGGTTTGTGCAAGAATTTGGGGATGTGGGCAGATTTACGGGTTGTCGACAAACACAGCGGTGAGCAGGCATGTGGGTTTGCACACGGATCTGAGATAGCCGGCGGATGTACGGTTGTGAGAAATCTCAAGGCTGTTTGATTTGTGATACCCTATTAATAAAAGTAGTCTGAATTTTAAACTTTGTTCTTAGCGTTTTGGAAGGTAGAAGCAGATAGATTGTTTGAAATTATTTTACTCAACGATAATGTAACGTGCATGTCGGGATGTCAGTGGGTTTGGACGTGAGGGCGGATTTGGAGACCCGAACAGATTTGGGATTTCTCCGGGTTTTGTGGCACGTGCCGATTTAGTAATGTGTCGGCGAATACGGACGCAAACGGATTTGAAGTTGTCGCTGGCTTTGGAAGGGGTGGGGAATGTTGGTAAAAAAACTTCAAGGATCTTTCATTTATATACACTTTAATAAAAATTTCACTCCGTTCTTGTTTTATTAAAATGTGAGCCACATATTTTATGAATTATTTCAAAAGATTCTTACTCTGGGATAATCTGATGTAAAATATAGACAAGGGCATAGAATTTTTTTACATGTAACTTTATGGGAAGATGCATAGTCGAGTTGTCAGCGGCTTCATCATCGAGAATCAAAGGGTTTATAATACAGAGAAGTAGATGCATTGTCTGGAGAGAGAGAGAGAGAGAGAGAGAGAGAGAGAGAGAGAGAGAGAGAGAGAGAGAGAGAGAGAGAGAGAGAGAGAGAGAGAGAGAGAGAGAGAGAGAGAGAGAGAGAGAGAGAGAGAGAGCATGAGAGGGGATGTCGGAAATGGACCAGGTAAATTTGAGAGCAGGCTGCAAGTAGGAGACGAAGTTGATTAAGTTGACGAGCTCCGCAGGCGTGCAGGAAGTAGTAACAGTGCAGTCGTCTCTGTAGTGGGAAGAGGTGGGGACTGCTACCAGTGCGGGCTTGGAACACAGACTGTTCGTCGTACCCGACGAAAGGAAGCCATACTTGGGATCCATGCGATTGCCTATGGTTACAAGTGCCTTCCAAGGCGTGCGGGGTTCGGAGTGGATATTTTATAGGCACTCCACTTGGTATTACTTCAGCAAGAATTGCCAATCCAATGCATTTAATGCAATCTGAGTTTGGTCTAGTTAACCAGTCCCATTGCTGCCGGTCATATCTGCAAATCATCATTAGTAGTGTAGTTCAGCTGATGGATGTATTTAAATTCAGATATTATCGTTAGGTTAGAGTGACACTGGATAAGGAGCGGCTTTCTTATTGTGAAAAATAAAAGATAACCTGCATAAGCAGCTTAATTCTCAAGGATTCCAGCGATATGCAGTGATTTTATCTGAATATTTTAAAATACACACACAGTGCATCTGCTGCTATAATTCATAAGGAAAAGTCCGCTGTGCAACGCTGTTGAGCGGATCGATTTGTACTGAAGGAAGTTACATTATTGTTAGTTTCCCGGTGTCGGACATGGCTTCCTGTCACCTTACACAAGCTGCACATATCTGACATTTCGGATGTGTTATCCATCAACACGCGACAACGTGTTCATGTAGCTTCGAACGGATTTCGGGCAAAAAGGAACCTGAGATTCACGTGAGAATAATGTCACCATTAACGGACACAAATACGTGTCGGGAAAACACTCCGACACTTTGGGTCCCTCCAAGTATGAACACGGTACATTGCGAAATTAAACATAACCCACCGAGATTTTCTGGCTGCTATCTGGGCCATTCCCGATATCATTGCGTAACGAATAACAAAAGTCAATGTTAAATGACTCTATCTTCCTGTCAGTCTGGCCATTCGCTAAGTTCCTAGTCCATAAACGTTTTTCCTGCAAACTGTATAATATCAAGCACATAGCAACATTCAGGACAATTCTGTCTGCGACATTGGTAATATTTTGGTCTGACTGGGATTGTAAATGACATAATTGATGACAGTGGGTTTTGTCGATTGTAGCTGGATGGATAGTCAACATTTTATTTCTTGCAAGGGAGCCGACACTGGTGATGAACTGTGTTACCAATGTGATATCGGTTGTGCCCACGTAACGAATGTATGTGTAGAAATAATGTCTGCAGTACTGTATCAGAAATAACGGAGGCTTGTGGAACACGACGAGTAAACAATACGGAGATGGGGGAGGGGAAGTCATGCCTGGCGGTAGAGTTGCTATGGAGTTCACGGAAAAATATTTTGGATGCACGGCTCATTGCGTATTACCTGAGGACAAGGGGACCCAAACACTTTCATTATTCGGGTGGGATGGAGTGATGTAACCTACGGGAAATGCAACAAAGCATGGTGATAGCAGCATTGATCACAGAAGCATAGAAACTTAGAAAACATACAGCCAAATACAGGCCCTTCGGCCCACAAAGTTGTGCCGAACATGTCCCTAACTTAGAAATTACTAAGCCTACCTATAACCCTCTATTTTACTAAGTTCAATGTACCTATATAAAAACATCTTAAAAGACCCTATTGTATCCGCCCCCATCGTTCCCGGCAGTCCATTCCACGTACCCACCATTCTCTGATTAAAACCTACCCCGAACATCTCCTCTGTACCTACCCCCCAGCACCGTAAACCTGTCTTCTCTTGTGGCAAACATTTCACCCCAGGGAAAAAGCCTCTGACTATCCACACGATCAATACCTCTCACTATCTTGTAAACCTCTATCAGGTCACCTCTCATCCTCCTTCGCTCCAAAGAGAAAAGGCCGAGTTAACTCAATCTCCCCAATCCAGGCAACATCCTTGTAAATCTCTGCATCCTTTTGATAGCTTCCACTTGCTTCCTTTAGGGACGCGAACACAACTGAGCACAGTAGTCCAAGTGGAGTCTGACTAGCGTCCCATACAGCTGGAACCTCTCGGCTCCTAAATCCAATTCCACGATTGATGACGGGCTATACACCGTACTCCTTCTTAACCACAGAATCAACCTGCGCAGCTGCTTTGAGCGTCCTATGGACTCGGACCCCAAGGTCCCTCTGATCCTCCACTCTGCCAAGAGTCTTACCATTAATACTATATTCTGTCATCATATTTGACCTACCAAAATGAACCACTTCACACTTACCTGGGTTGAATTCCATCTGACACTTCTCTGACCTATTTTGCATCCTATCAATGTCCCGCTGTAATCTGTGACATCATTCTACACTAACCACAACACCTCCAACCTTTGTGTCATCAGAAAACGTACTAACCCATCCCTCCACTTCCTCATCCAGGTCATGTATAAAAATCACGAAGATTAAGGGTCCCAGAACAGATCCCTGAGGCACCCCATTGGTGACCGACCGCCATGCAGAATATGACCCTACAACCTCTCTTTGCGTTCTGTGGTCACACCAGTTCTGGATACACAAAGCAATGTTCCCTTGGATCCCATGCCGCCTTACTTTCTCAGTAAGACTTGCATGGGGTACGTTATCAACTGCCTTCCTGAAATTCATATACACTACATTTACTGCTCTTCCTTCATCAATGTATTTAGTCACATCCTCAATAAAATCAGTGGCGCTCGTGAGGCCCGACCTTCCATTTCCACCTCGTGGTGGAAGGAAATCTCCATTTGCTATATAATGTCTTGAGGAAATTGTCATCTATAGAAATGATAGAATGGAATAACACTTTTGCGAGTGTCCGTGTGGCAGGAGGTATCGGAAAGATAACTGCTAGAGTCAATAGCTTCGCTTTGCAAAAGCTGTTGTTAGATAAGCTCTCCCTGGAGTTGGGGACAGAGTGATCGAGAGACAAGAGTAGTGTCAGGAAGGGACCGGCCTGATTTGAGGGCGGTGTGGGAAGGTGTCGGCAACGTAGATGACGAGATCAGCCTAGGTGCAGGAAGCAGCACTAACAGAGGCGTCAATGGACTTGCAGCGCCAATTCAGTCGTCAGTGTAGGGATGATCGGGTTGTTTCAGGAACACAGACGCCCTCGCGGGAGGATGGTCTTGCAGGTGGACCAATGTAACGAGGCGTCCAGAAGGACTGCACGGTGAAACTATGGGGGAAAATGCACTTGGATCAGTAGGGCGGAGATGTGAAGATAGGCCGTAGAATGCGGGACGAGCATTGCTGCTGTACAAGGGACTCTTCTATGTAATTGGTGCCTGGAAGGTGAGAGTGGAACAATGATAGCACAGGACCCAGATTAACAGAAAGTGCCCGCAACATATGAAACGTTAATTGGGTCAGGGCGGGACACGCCACTAATTCACGACTTCCACACTACTATGAGAGCGAGCGGAGATTTTACTACATTCTTTAGCTGCTCCCTGAACTTGGTCTGTGTAACGGCGTAAAGGGCCGTGTTCGTACAACAGCTCAGTAGCTGCAGGATGATGCCCAGCTCTCGCAGCGAATCGGGCGGAAGCAAAGTTATTTTAAGATCATACAGCCGATCCCACGCAGAATACACAGTGAAGGGTGCCCACAGCAGAATGAAATTACCAGAGACGATCAGCAATAAAACCAGCGATTTCCTGCGTTTCTCCATCTCTGGATCTCTGGCTCTCCGTCCGTCGCCGGGAACCCTGAGTCTCCTGCGGGCTCTGCTGGTGGCTAAAACGTGCCTGACGGTGAAGCCATTCGTCATCAGAACCAGGAGAAATGGGATTACAGGGGTGAGGAAGTAATAAAATAGGTCAATTTGTGTGGCGAAATTGAAATTATGAGCTCTCTGTGAACAAATAAATGGATCAATTACCCACGTATATACCTCTGAGAGCCGAAAATACCAGTAAATATTCTTTAAACAGCTGATCACAGCCGCTGTCCCCAAAACCACAGCCGCAGTTTTCCAGGAGTAATATTTTGTTTTCAGATTCTGGCAACAAATGACGATAAACCGATCAAAGGTGAACGAGACGGTGAACCAGACCGAACAGTCTGTTGCGATGTAAATCAGAGCCGCGTGTATGTTACACCCCTTCGTCATTGATTGCACGAAAACGTCGTATGTCATGTACATGAGAGGAAACTTGCTCAATACGAGGTCCAGGATGAGAACCAGAAGATCCGCCACTGCCATGGCAACCAGGTAGCAAGTGACAACTCTGGAGAGGCCGCACTTTCCCCGAGACAGGATGAATATGGTCACCATGTTCACTGCGAACAAAGGAAACAATCAGGGTAAACACATCAGGAAGGGTTCTCTTAAAGCGAGCATATCATGCGTGCCAATGATAGAAAAGTGTGTACCTGACGGAATCATAAAATATCAACAAACCGTTTTGCAAGGCAGTGTAAACTCAGTGCAATCTGTTCGATCGAATAACAGCAGCGAAACAGAAAGCGAAGAAAACAGATAACAATGGCTGCAGATTGGGAAATTCCGTACGTGCTGAGGGGAAAAGAGCTGAATGATGCGTCTGTGGAATCTGCAGAATCTCAGCTGTCGTGAAATAAGTGTCTATGACACGCACCGGGTCTAGCCGAACCGCAGATTCCCGTCACCGATCGCTACCCAGAGCGCCAGGATTTGCAGATGGAGCAGCAGCTTAAAACCTCATTATTGCTCGTCTCTTCTTAGTTTTATTTTTTTCTGCACCAATGAAGTTGATTTATCACCAGCTCAATACGTCACGATCACCGACAGGTTGCTGTGTGCAACGATTGTATGTTCATCTGAAATTTGAGCATTGAATTCGGCGCATTAACTGAGAGAATCTGACCACAGCACACGACCATAAGCCATTCACTCACCAACACTCACTGCCAACATTCACTGCCAACACTCTTCTCTTGTCTTCTCTCCATGAACTTCTTTACTCCTGTTAAGAACATACCTATTAAACTCCGCTTAAAATACACCCAAATATTTGGCCTCAGCAACAGTCTATGGTAGTGAGTTCTACAGACAGTCTGTCTCCACCGCATCGTTATAAAAGGGGAATTCATCTACTCTGAGGCTGCGCCCACTGGTCCTAGACTCTCCCACTGTCGGGTGCATCCTCTGTCCGACGGTTCCATCTGAGCTTTCCAATTACATGTAAGCCTCCCCAGTTCACCCACCCCATCTTTCTAAATTCCTGTGAATACAGACACAGGACCGTCAAGCACGCGTCATACATTGAATCCTTTATTTTCTGGATCATCCTCGCAAGCCTGCTCTGTATCATCAGAACTGCCTTCACATATTTTCCTAGACAGAGGTCCTCAGGGCAGTAAATTACCAAACTTCATAGAGCAAAGATTCGTTTAATCAACAGCTGGTATGTGCGAGAGCCGCAGTAATTATTATAAGGAGAGGTACAGTTTAGAAGGAAAATTTGCAGTTAGGTATTGTTTCAAAAGTTATCTTTGGAAAAAAGACTCACCGGGCAGAGCAATGATGGCGAGGACGGGATAGAAAATTACTTGAATTACGACTAAAGCATGCGTGACTCGAAAATCTACCGTCAGCCAGTCAGCATCTGCAGAAATATATGGAACCATCCAGAAGATATATTTCCCATTCCCTGTTATATTCCAAGCTGTCCTTCCCGGACTCTGATTCATGACAGAACGAGCCAGTCTGTCTTTACTCTTCTCTTTGTGCCGCTCCGGATCTCTGTCCGTGGCAGCAGAGGCTGAGATTAGTGGAGAGAGACTCAGATTAATAAGAGACGGTGACGTCAGCAGCCTTCCTTGAAAAGACGCTGATTATTTTCCTTGAAACTACAGGAAGAGGTAACGCTTCGATTACCCAGTCGCTGAAACAGAATTGCGCCGATAAACGCTGCTGCTGTTACATATAATGGAATCGCAAAATAAAGAAAGAAAGAAATAGATAAATAGATAGATAGATAGATAGATAGATAAAATAATACATAAATAAACAAACAAATAAATGAATGAATGAATGGATGAATGAATGAATGAATGAATGAATGAATGAATGAATGAATGAATGAATAAATAAATAAACAAATGAATAAATAAATAAATAGATGGATAAATGAAAAATCTCACAACATTTCGGTGAACTTAAATATATAAAGTTGAACAAAAATTTTCTTTAGTATCTACAAAATTGTCTTAAAATAATGCAAACAAGTATTTTCTTTAAAAATCCCATATAAGGCAAGAGGTAAAGTATTCAAATATCACATATGATCCCACATTGGTGTGCGTTAAAAATGGGAAGCACAAAACATCGGTTGTGAAACAGAGCGGCATTAGCTTGGAATGTGGAAGATTTATGAGAGAAAAAGAATATCAGCCTATGGGCAAACGTGCTTTCATGCTAAACAGGTGTAGCAAATCGACGAGTAAGGCTGTCATGGGGAGGATGGGAAGAGAGAGTGAGGGAGGGAGACAGATACAGCGAAAGATAGAATTAATTGTCGGCATCCGGGCTCCCTCCACCACAATGTGGAGCAGATCACTGAGTGGTCGATAGGTTTTCTTTGCACACGTTTTTTCTTTTGTGTTTTGCATGTGGCTGATTATTATTTCTCATGTCATCATGATACAGTAGAAGTAGTAACAATCTTCAACATGAGCACTGTGTCCCACTTCCTTGCTAACTCCTGATGCTGTTCTGCTGTGTGAAGAGATTCGGCTATATTCAAAGCTCACATTCCCGGATTCTGATCCATGACAGAATAGCCTTTAATCCAGGGGCATCAGCATCTTTCTACGAAATGACTTTGTATTTACTGGCAAACAAAGGGGGAAGCTTTAACATTGTAAATTTTAGCCTCCATTGAAGATCACACTATAACAAACAATCACCAGGGATCTAAACCGGTTATTCGATTTATCTTATTATTCTGTTACTTGAGCAGTATCCGCATACATATATTAATTGAAAACCCTAGATACATGATCCTTTCCGCAGGCTAATAACATGGCACATCTATAAGCATGCAAAGGTCGAACGGACACTGGTGAATCGCCTCTCTTCTTGACTGTTATTCATCATTAATCTCTATTGGGGATGGCAATGAGCTTCTCATAAAGCTTACAAATGTAGATATAACGAAGGGGACATTTTTATTCGTATCGGCCATCGGAATAAATCTGAAAGAAATGTGTTTAAAGCTGTTAAACGTTTATCTAAATGTATGTAGAATACATTAAAACATATTTCTTCATCACACAATACATCAGACAAGCACTGTTGTATAATGCTCCAGAGACCACTGCACGGTAGGTAGGTGATGAAATAAGGATATTATTAGATTCTACTGTTGGCATCATTACGTCCAGCTACCAAATGCAAGCGGCACATGATTATATAATTCGGGTTATTTATCTGCTCATCAACTGAACAGTGATCAAATTTATATCTGAACGTATAATTCACAAATTTCATCAGTGTAAGTGTAACAAATTCCTTTAGCCCTACGGATGTGTAACACTGTGTGATAGACGATCGCTTTCTCTGTGTTCGGAGTGTAACCACAGCTCGACCTGCTGATAACAATAAAGCATGGCGAGCGTTTTTCCCCAACAGCTTGCCTCTTTACCGATTTTTTTTGTGTAAACCCATCATATTAACTGTACGCTCATGGGCTAGAAATCCCACCATTGATGCCAGAGCTGAGGTATTGACGGTGCTGTTTTGTATCTTGTTGAACAGAGAGCAGTCATGTTTGCTGACATGTGAGCGGGCATGAACATTCAACATATTACGAATATTGGCACACTTGCACTTTGTAATCCGTAACAAAGGGGTAAATGATATTTGGACATCACTTTTCGTCGTATAGTTCTATTGAGTAACGTTTAAAGACAGACCTTAGCTTTGTCAGTGATGATTTTGGAGTAGCAGCGACATTCCTCGTGAGGAACGTAATGGGACTGAGCGAGCAGCCTAGTTCTCCGTGTGGACAGTGATGGGACTTGATCTGCAATGATAATATAGGAATAGCTTCTTTCCGTCAGCCATCAGGCTTCTGAATGGATATTGAACACATAAACCCTCCCTCATTGCATGTTGCCCTTTTTGCACTAATTTAATGTATCTTTTTTACACATTATCTTCTACCTGTACTTTTTGTTATATTATGTATTGCAATGCACTGCCGCCGCATAAAGAAACATTTCACGACATATGCCGATGACATTAAACCCCATTCCTGTTGTGATTTTGTATGGTCAGTGATTCGCTTCTCAGATCCGCGGCTACATTATTTTTTGTTGTGTAGGATTCATTTAAGGAATAAATGACTCCCGTGATAGTTATCACTTTCCAGAAGTGCAAACAATCTGGCAAACTTCTCAATCTGCTGTGAAATATTATACATCTTAATGTTTCTACCACCAACCCCTTTACACAGTGCGTTTAAGATTCCTTCTGATATTTGTACAAAAAGGCTTTTTCCTCAGAACCCTCTGTATTATAGGAAAGGTATCAACAAATTAGAGAGAGTACAGAGGAGATTTATTAGAATGTTACCTGGGTTTCAACACCTATGTTACAGAGAAAGGTTGAACAAGTTTTGTCTTTAATCTTTGGAGCGTAGAAGGTTGAGGGGGGACTTGATAGAGGTATTTAAAATTATGAGGGGGATGGATAGAGTTGACGTGGATAGGCTTTTTTCCTTTGAGAGTAGGGAAGATTCAAACAAGAGGACATGAGTTGCGAGTTAAGGGGCAAAAGTTTAGGGGTAACACGAGAGGGACTTTCTTTCTTCAGAGAGTGGTAGCTGTGTGGAACGAGCTTCCAGAAGAAGTGGTAGAAGCAGGTTCGTTCTTGTTATTTAAAATAAAAAATTGGATTGGTATATGGACAGGAAAGGAATGGAGAGTTATGGGCTGAGTGCAGGTCGGTGGGATGAGGTAAGAGTAAGCGTTTTGCACGGATCAGAAGGGTCGCGATGGCCTGTTTCCGTGCTGTAATTGTTATATGGTTATGTGGTTATTACCAATCCCTTTTTACAACGCGATTGTGTAAATAGTGTCCCGTCTCGCAGGGTCAGAAATCTGTCACGGTTTGATTATTTCCAACACAAGATGGAATGAAGAAGATGTTTATTATGATTTCTAGTGAGGTTAAGTTTATTCTACACTCTTGGAGTTTGATACGTCTGCGCAGAGGCTAAAGTTGAAATTATCAATATGATTGCCACCAAATTAGATTACTACGTTGCTCAATCCCTTCCCTCGGCGCCCAAGCTATATAAACAAGTTTTATATGTCAAACACGAGGAAATCTGGAGATGCCGGAAATTCAAACAACAACACACACAAAATGCTGGTGGAACACAGCATGGCAGGCAGCATTTATAGGGAGAAGCGCTAACTTTCCTTTCGTTTAGTCCTGACGAAGGGTCTCGGCCCGAAATGTCGACAGCGCTTCAACCCTATAGATGCTCCCTGGCCTGCTGTGTTCCACCAGCATTTCGTGTGTGTTGAAGTTTTATATGTTGTTATTTTTTTCTAATTTCAGATAATTTCTAAACTGCTCCGTAGAGGCTTATCAATATGGAAACCAGACCAAATGCATTTGGTCAAATTGCAACCTATTAGCATTAGGATACGACATATCAGTTGCACATTTAATTTAAAAGATGATGTACGGGTTAGACGGTGATATTGCATTTAAGGTTAGCGGTGATGCAGCAGGACTGTAGAACCTAGAATAATTGTCCACGTGGGTTAATCGTTGCGGTATCATATGGGTCAGTAATGCACAGAATACAATTCTGCTGTTAAGGTGTCTTCGATCAAGCTAATGACGACCACCTGACTTGTAGTGAACACTTCAGGGGTTGGGTTGGTCTCTGATTGAAATCTAAGCAGAGAGGAGGACTTTAAAATATGGGTGTCTTACCAATGCATTTCAATGAATGAACAGGACACGCTGTTACATCATCACTGTGGTCAATGTTAAGGTTCAGGTTCAACGGTGGACTTGGCCTGCTTTGATATCATTGGCCTGCACTCAGCTCACTGCGATGAGATCCAGAGAAGCAATGGGCAGGGATCTGCTTTGAAAGTGTAGATCATCTGTTTAATTGAAGAGCCCGTCATTGCCCTAACCTTCCAGCATTACATTCAACCTGTCCGCATTGTGTCCGCTGTTCTGCAGTTCCAATTCAGGGAAGGGATCTCCGGAACATCTGAGAGATGAGACTGACTGTGATTAGCGGAGACTTCGGCCAGATTCATCAGGGCTGTGTTTCACATCTGTCCCCATCTGTAGAGTCCTCTGCCTTGGAATGTTTACTCCCATAGGAGCAAACATTTCAAATTATTGCTAAATCTTAATAATAACATGTCGTGAACATGATGTAGAATCGATATTTTTCGGTTCCCCTGTTCGTTCCATTATCTACACACTGAATACAAGCTGCATCTTCTTTCATACAGTAGGTTCCCTGTCCGCTAATCCACTGAGCAATGTCTGGAATTATTTTTATGCAGCTAGACCAAAGAAGAGAGATGTATGCGGCTTCTTCCCTCCGCTAATCTGCAGGTTACACTTAAACATGGTTAGCCCACTTGCTTAGCCAACTACTCCGCCTCCACCCCGAAGATCAAGGGGACATTCAGCCATGGGAGCGGCCCAAAATTGTTCACAATACTCAAGGTAAGTCCTTATAAAGCCTCAGCATCACATCCTTGCTCTTGTATTCTAGACCTCTTGAAATGAATGCTAACGTGACATTTCCTTTCTTCACTACCGACTCAACCTACAAGTTCACCTTTAGGGCCTTTTGCACGAGGACTCACAAGGCCCTTTGCATGTCAAATTTTGGGATTCTCTCCACGTTTAGAAAACAGTCCACATATTTATTTTTGCTAACCATGCGTTTTCCAACACTGCATTTCATTTCCCACTTTCTTGCCGATTCTCCTAGTCTGTCCAAGTCCTTCTGCATCCTACCTGTTTTCTCAGCCCTACCTGTCCCTCCACGAATCTTCGGATTATCTGCAAACTTGGCAACATATCCATCTATTTCATCATCATGCAGCAGGATTTTACCTCATCAAAACTTTTCTGGCAAAAACTTGTCAAACCGGACTTCCAAATTGAACCCGGGCCGAGAGTGTGAACAACGCAACTAGATACCCAACGTAAGCAAGAAGAGTTTCAAAGGGAAGACAAAGACAGTACGTGGTTCAGAAGAAAAAGTTTTTAACAAGAGTACTGTCACACCGAGCATTTATCTGCTTTCAGAGAGGCGATCTTATAGAAACATACACGATTTTGAAACAGATAGATAATATAGTAGTAGGAATGCTGGTTCCATTGATATGTGCGAGTAGAATTAGAGGACATTGCCTCAAGATTCAGGGGATAAAATTTAGGACGGAGATGAGGACAAACTATTTTTCCCAGAGAGTGACAAATCTGCGGAATTCTCTTCCCAGCAAAGGAGTTGAGGCTTCTCCACTAAATATATGTAAGATACGGTTGGATCGATTTTTACATAGTAGGGGAATTCGGGATTATGGGGAAAGGACAGGCGGATGGAGCTGAGTTCATGGACAGATTTGCCTTGATATTGAAAGGCTGGATGGGCGGGATGGCCTACTCCTGCTCCTGTTTCTTATGTTCATATTCCTATGACTTGCACTCTATATTTGTGCCTCGTAAGCTGGGGGCCCAGAATCAGCCGTACACGTACACCTCGATTAATGGGAGGGGTCAATGTCATATAAACGCTTGTGACAACCTGCTGTAAGTGAACAGCAGTCTGAGTAAACCGTCTGAGTAAAGCATTCCGTTGAGCTACCTTCCCTGAGCGCTGCTACACCAGAGCAGGAAGTGTCAGTGAATGGGCTGCTTACTATTTTAATGGTACCGTGCGTTTCATTGAGAATTTTTACTCATTTATCGGGAGGTAATATGCAAACTACGGGATGCAAACTGTGTACATGAACGAAGTGATAACACTGCACAGACACAAAATGATGGAGGAACGCGGCGGGCCAGACAACATTACGGAAAAGAGTCGTACAGTCGACGTTCCCGGACCAGGGCGTTCATCAGCATCACAGCTTGAAGCTTTGGGTGTTGGCCCCATTCTACAAGCCTATCGTTAAAATAAAACCTTCATAAAACCTACCTAAAGACGGCTTACTCATGGAGTTCCCCTATTCTTGCATTCGCCTGTCAGGAACGCCAATCAAGGCAATGATGACGTATGATATTTCTCGACACGGCAACACGTTACACTTGTTTTCCCTCGGAGTTATCGTTTCTTACATTCGTAAATTGAAAAGAGGATAACAGATATATGGGATACATGGGAATTAGAAATTCCCATATAAGTGTATTTATTGACCGATGGTCATCATTTCAGTATTGAGAGTGGTTTACACATTCTGTTATATACGTAGAGGACGAGGACAGAGTTGAGATAGAAAGTCTGTTAATGAACATTCCTGAATTAATATGTGCGCAGGAGGTAGAAAAAAAAAATGGATCGGTATGTGGACAGGAAGGGAATGGAGGTTTATGGGCTGCGTACAGGTAGGTGAGACTAGGTGAGTGTAAACGTTCGGCACGGACTAGAAGGGCCAAGATGTTTTATTTGCTTATAAAAAAAACTGTCTCAATTCCATATGCATTGTTGCCATATCGTAACTAGATTTGATTAGCAAGCTAAGAGTTTAACATCGGTAGCTCAGCGAAGGGCGCTGAGTAGGCTACGGTCAATTATGGAAAACTCTGAACATCCTCTACATAGCACCATCCAGAGACAGATAAGCAGTTTCAGCGACAGGTTACTATCGATGCAATGCTCCTCAGACAGGATGAAGAGGTCAATACTCCCCAATGCCATTAGGCTTTACAATTCAACCGCCAGGACTTAAGACCTTTTTAAAAGCTATTATAAATGCTTTTTGAGATAGTGATTTAGATGCATATCATATTTTTTTTACTGAGTTAAGTATTGTATGTAATTAGTTTTGCTACAACAAGTGTATGGGACATTGGAAAAAAAAGTTGAATTTCCCCATGGGGATGAATAAAGTATCTATCTATCTATCTATCTATCTATCTATCTATCTATCTATCTATCTATCTATCTATCTATCTATCTATCTATCTATCTAATGGCAAAAAGAAGCATTTCGAGGTTGAAATGTGGTAGAATTCTGTCTACAGTTTGAGAGGGAGTAGATAACGTCAGATGTACAGTGATCCCAAGTTAATTACAGAGGCATGAGTGGGTATCCAGTTAAGGCTGCTTGGATAGGGACACTAGCAGAATTGTCCGAAAAACAACAATGACTGAAGTTTCTGAGGATAAGTCGGAAGGCACAGACTAGACAAACCTTAAATCTAAAGAAATACTTTATAGGGAGGATGTTGACAGGCAGATTTTAGAATGGTGCAGGAAAGACAGGGTAGTTGTTATGGAAGATTTCAACTTCCCTCATATTGACTGGCACCTCCTGAGTGTAAGGGGGACAGTATGTGGACCGGCCGACGAGAGGAGAGGTTATACTGGATCTAGTTCTGGGTAATGAACCTGGTAAGGTGACAGACCCCTTGGTGGGGGAAAATTTTGGTGAGAGTGACCACAACTCCCTTAGCTTCAGCATAGTTATGGAAAGGGATAAAATCAGACGAAATGGTAAAGTGCTTAACTGGAGAAAGGAGAACATTGTAGGGATGAGGCAGGAAACAGCGAGAGTAAATTGGAAACAGACGCTCAAAGAGGAAAGCACAGAAGTAATGTGGGAGAAGTTTAGGAACCACATGAGCTGGGTGCAGGACAGGTCTGTCCCACTGAGGCAAGGAGAAAACGGTAGGAAAAGGGAACCGTGGCTGAGGAAACATGTGAGGCAACTCGTCAAGAGGGAAAAGGAAGCATATGTTTGATATAAAAAGCTGTAAGTAGGAGGCACTTTTGAGAAATATAGCGTAGCCAGGAAGGAGCTAAAGAAAGGAATTAGGAGAGCTCGAAGGGGGCATCAGAAGGCCTTGACATGTAGGATTAAGGAGAACCCAAGGCATTCTATGCGTATGTGAAGAATGGGAGGATGACGATAACGAAGTCGGGATAGCAAACGGATAAACAGGGCAACATGTGCCTGGATGCAGAAGAGGTTGGGGAGGTCCTAAATGAATACTTTGCTTCAGTATTCACAAGCGAAAAGGATCTTGATCAAGATGAGGTCGAAGTTCAGCGGGACTGTGTACTGGACAACGTGGAGATTAAGGAAGAAGTGCTGGATCTTTTTAAAAACATTAAGACTGATAAATCCCCAGGGCCGGATATGATACACCCCGGGTAGCTGTGGGAATTGAAAGAAGAGATCGCAGGAGCATTTGCTATGATCTTTGAATCTTCTTTGGCTGCAGGGCAAGTGCCGGAGGACTGGAGAATGGCAAATGTAGTTCCCTTGTTTAAAAAAGGTAATAGGAAGAAACCTGTGAACTATAGACTGGTGAGTAATACGTTGGTGGTATGCAAACCACTGGAAAGGATTCTTAAGGATAGTATCTACAAGCATTTGGTGAAGTACTGTCTACTCATGGATAGTTAGCATGGCTTTGTGAAGGGAAGATCCTGCCTCACGAGCCTGATTGAGTTTTCTGAAGAGATAACAAAAGAAATTGATAAGGGTAGGGCAGTGGATGTGGTCTACATGGACTTTAGCAAAGTATTTGACAGGGTCCCTCATGAGAGATTCATCCGGAAAGTCATGAGGCTTGGGATCAGCGGAACCTTGGCTGTTTGGATAAAAAAAAATGTGTTAAAGGAAGAAAGCAGAGGGTAGTTGTGCAAGGAAAGTATTCTGCCTGGAGGTCAGTGACTAGTGGAGTGCCGCAGCGATCTGTCCTGGGACCCCTGCTGTTTGTGATTTTTATAAATGATCTGGATGTAGAGGCGGAAGGATGGGTGAGTAAGTTTGCAGATGGCACGAAGATTGGAGGTGTTGTGGATGGAACCGTAGATGTCGAAGGTTACAAGATGATGGAGACAGTCTACAGAGTTGGGCAGGAAAATGGCAGATGGAATTCAATCCTGACAAGAGTGCGGTCATGCATTTTGGAAGGACAAACCAGAAGACTGAGAACAGGATTAATGGTCAGTTACTTAAGATTGTGGATGAACAAAGGGCCCTTGGGGCTCAAATTCATACATCCCTCAATGTCGCTGCATAGGTTGATAGGGTAGGTAAGAAGGCCTATGTGTTGCTAGGCTTCATTAATAGGGGGTTTGTGTTCAAGAGCAGAGAATTCATGTTGCAACTCGACAAATCTCTGGTGAGACCGCGCTTAGAGTATTGTGTTCAATTCTGGTAATCTCATTATAGGAAGGATGTGGAAGCTATGGAGAGGGTGCAGAGGAGATTTACCAGGATGTTGCCTGGTTTGGAGAGCAAGTCATATGAAGCAAGATTAGCAGAGCTGGGACTTTTCTCTTTGGAGCGTAGAAGAATGAGAGGAAACTTGATAGAGGTCTACAAGATTATGAGAGGCATAGATGGGGTGGATTGTCAGTACCTGGTTCGTAGGGTACCAATAGCAAACACCAGAAGGCATATGTACAAAATTAAGGGAGGGAAGTTTAGTGGTGACATCAGGGGTAAGTTTTTTACACAGAGGGTTGTGAGTGCCTGGAATGACTTGCCAGCGATGGTGGGGGAGGCTAAAACATTATGGGTATTTAAGAGACTCTTGGACAGTCAAATGGATGAAAGAAAAATAGAGGGTTATGGGGTAGTGTGGGTTTATGTTGGAGTCCGGTCCGGAACCTGCCTTCCGGGTCTTGCTCCGGTCCGTGGGATCATGACTCCGGGTCTTGCAGCCAGCCACACTGTCACCCGGAGCCATTAGATCATCTTGGCTTAGGGAGGTACACCTGTCGCCTATTAGGGGGCAGGTGTTTATGAGGGGCTCGGGGACTGAGCCTAGCCGGTGGGTCGTTCTGCTCCGATGCCGGTTTAACCCGTTCTGTACCTGGTTCGTTTGCTCCGAATCCTGCTCTGTATCCTGCTCTGCAACCGGCTCCCAATCCTGCTCTGAATCCTGCTCCAGTACCGGCTCTGCATTCCGCTATGCAACCTGCTCTGTACCTATTCTGGCCGGTTCGTCTTGTTTTCAGGCCGTCGCCGTTACCCCTCGCGTGGTTCTGCCCCTTCCTGCCCCTCGCCTCCGTCGGGGAAGCCAGGCCGTCTGCCGTTGCCAGGACGAGGGACTCCAGCGTCCCTTCATTACCCCTCACCTCTGATGATTTGTACCCCGCAACTGCCCAAGTTGTCCGCGCCTTGCCCAGGCCTCCGTGTATCCGCCTGGGAGGCGGCCCTGCCCGGGAATTATGCGCCTGCCCCAGGGGGCTCTCCTGCCCTGCCTGAAATCTGGGATCCTCCTGTCTGCCACGAACACTGGGATCCTCCTGCCTCGCCTGAACTCTGGGATCCTCCTGCCTCGCCTGAACTCCGGGATCCTCCTGCCTCGCCTGAACTCTGGGATCCTCCTGCCTCGCCTGAACTCCGGGATCCTCCTGCCTCGTCTGAACTCCGGGATCCTCCTGCCTCGTCTGAACTCCGGGATCCTCCTGCCTCGCCTGAACTCCGGGATTCAGCCCCGCCTGCATTACCCCTTGCATACCATGG
The DNA here is from genome assembly GCF_048418815.1 of Hemitrygon akajei. Classification (NCBI taxonomy): domain Eukaryota; kingdom Metazoa; phylum Chordata; class Chondrichthyes; order Myliobatiformes; family Dasyatidae; genus Hemitrygon; species Hemitrygon akajei. The sequence continues at coordinate 2,666,271 of NW_027331973.1, read as the reverse complement.
CATTCCCATCCTGTCCTACCCCTAGTACTTCAGTGCCTGCGGCCTGCATTTGGGTCCGTTCCTGTCCCGGTTCTCAGAGTTTAGTATTTTTTTCAAGGATTATATGGGTCGGCACAACATGGAGGGCTGAAGAGCCTGTACTGTGCTTTAGTGTTCTATGGTCCCATTGTTGAACTTCTACTCACTTAACTATTCAGAGTAACAGAAATGTTTTCCGGGCTGCCCAAACGTTTGCATGGCCCTGTAATGGCACTAATGACATAGCTAGGAAAGCGACGAGGGCCTCACGAATTATTTTTGGGAGCTAGGTAGAACGCTGCAAAGCAGGATCACCAGTTTAGTGATCTCTGAGTTGCTGCTCGAGCAGTCCGCCAGTGAGGGCGGGGCAAGATTAGTTGATTTTTACAGATAACTGTGTGGTTGAGAAACCAGTGCAATAGAGTGGTGGTCAGATTTCTGGGTCATTTGAGATGTCTTCTGGGGAATGTACTACCTGTACAAAAGGGACAAGTTCCACCTGAACCTGAGGGCGATCAATATCCTTCCTGTCAGGTTTGCGAGAGCTGTTCCGGAGGGTTCAGAAGCAGAAGCAGTGTGTAGGGAGACTGCTGGCAAGGACATGCTGATGATGGGGCATGCTGACAGTGAATGAGATGAGTTGCGATGCAAAAGTGTGTGAGAGCCTCAAGGTGTGTTGAATATCGAACGGAAGGTGTTACATTTGAATGCTCGCTTCAGAAGGGAACGGGTAGATAAATCTGTAACACACTTTCCGACTGGCGCGTTCGGGCTTCTCTGTTGTGGGCATCTCTGCATCATGGCTGAAAGAAGATTATAGTGTGATCCTAAATAATCGTTTCGGTCTCCATTACGCTCGTGGACTGATGAAAACAGACCAATCAGAGCGAGAACAATTAATGCTAAAAAAGTACAAACGAAACGATATCCTTTACGTTTCGGTGTTTTTGAGACCAGATAATTCAATGAAAATTATTCAACTAAAATCAAGTGCAGGCTTCTATGGGATCACGTGCCCTCCCTCGAATCTCCACCACAATCTCAAATACAAGCTCTGTCTAAACGTTAATGCCAATGAGAAAAGCGGCAATAGATCGTTCCTGTGTTAGAGGACCCAGGTCAATCAACAGTCTTCCAAAATTGTCCTCCGGCGTCAATGGTCGCATAACCAAGACCTTTGATGTACACTAGCTGTTAATAGGACCATCCTCCCAAAGGTGTACGTGGCCCTGATCGGTGGGGTGGAGGGGGAGTAGTGGGCTAAGCAGGTGGGCTAATCAGGCTAGCGGACGAAAGGAGAATCTTACATCTATTTTATTTAGTCGATCTGCAGAAAAATAATTGCGGATTTTGTTCAATCGATACGTGGATAAAGAACGTACAATATGAAAGGAGGGCAGCTTGTGTTCAGTGGTGCGGTTAATGGATCACCCCGAGGAACCTAAAAAAATCGAGTCTACATACAGATGCTTTTTTCTTGATGTCCGAGGCTGTCAATCCTACAGTACATATAATTGTTAACATATACCGTATGTTTGTAAACACACGTTTAGCAAATTTACACACTCAAAAATATTGTGAAGAATGCCACAAATAAATGTTCAGGTTTGTGTTCTTCCAACCAGGCTGTGTTCAACAGCAAAGAGAATTATTCCACATCACGAATCACAATAATAACAATCAGAAAGCGATGGAGTTAACCTGTTGTAGTCCAGCACATTTGGAAATAAGGGATACGCTGGATGTTGGTATAAAATGAAAATAAAACATGTTATTGATAAAGATTTTGCAATAATTTGGAATTTTTCTATAATATGAGGAAACATTCTAAGGAAGAGTTCTCTGCAAATGGGGACGGTTGTGATACACAGCCTTGATGAATCTGCCCGAAGACTTCGCTAATGATACGCAGACCATCTCTCCGATCTCTTGGAGAGCCATTCCCTGGATTGGAACCGCAGAACAGCGGATACGAAACAGAAACGGTGAATGTACTGCTGGAACGTCAGAAGGATTACGGGATTCAATAAGCAGAATGGTCTGCAGTTTCTAAACACGTCACCGATCACGTTGAAATTGTCATTGCTTCTCTGGATCTCAGCTCGCTCAGCTGCGGCGATGATCGTACTGGTGGCCACGTTGCGGACGTCATCAGTATTCCACGTCCATCGTTGACCATGTTGATAATATGGTTGTCTTTGGAGCGTTAAGACCGTCCACAGAGGTGAGGTCACAGCGTATCCTGGTCATCCCCTGAAATACATTCCAAAATGCATATTTTAATTTCCTCCTCTTTGCATTGAATTCTGCTGGAGATTTATCCAACTCCCTGTGCAATTACTGCAGTCAGCTTATCTTCGATTATCTAGATCAAAGGGATAAGCTATTGTCACACCGTCATTCTGTACATTACAGTTTTAGTTGTTATCTACATGGACCGCATTGGCAATTCTGCGACAAATAACAGCGTAATTAACAACGCAGGTAGACAATCATTCCTGATGCTTCTGTCCTGCAGCTTCAACGTTAACCTCTAATGCAGGACCACTGACTAAACCGTACATGGGCTTTTACCTTAAAGTTGCAACTGATGTGTCGTTTTCCTAATGCCAATAGATGGCAATTTTTCAAAATGCATTTCGTCTGCTTTCTATGTAGATTCGCCTTTAGACACCAGATTGGAAATAATATCAAATGAAAACAAGTGGATATATCTTGCTTTTACAGATAGGCTGACGGTGTGAAGCCAGTGAAAATCGTAGTAATGCAATTTGCCATCAGACCCTTTGTTCATTTCAACTTTAGCTTCCACACAAACAATGTTTCAAACTCCACGTTTTTGCCATAAATATACACACTGGATAATTCATAACCAACATTTTTTCATTACATCTGGCGGTGGAAATATTCAACACAGGACAGCTTTCTCATACTGCGAGACGGGTTTAGACAACAGGATCGTGTAAAGGGATTGGTTATTCATCCGTATCTGACGAAAGACTTGATCAACCATCTGTCAAATGGAATCCAAGACGCACTGAGTGAGGTGATTGGTGACAGAGGGTTCACTCATAACATTTGGAAGAGTAACACTGCACAGTCGATTGAGAAATGATACCAAGTGTTAGGTAGGCAATTTATTTTCACTTCTGGAACATCACAGCTATTACAGGCACATTTTATTCCATAAAACGTTTCTACGTAGCGATAAATTCAGCAGCAGTAGACCTTTGAAGCGAATCACTAAATATATAAAAAGAACTAGAATGAAGTTTAATGTCAACAGCATATGTTGTGAAACGTGCTGTTATGCGGCAGCAGTACATTGCAATACATTACAATTAAAACTGTAAATCATAGTTAACATTGGTCAAAAAATCTAAATTAAGTTAAGGTATAAAGAGAACACCTTGCAGTGAGGTATGGTTTATGGGTTCTGTGCGATTCAGATATTTAATGCCTGAGGCAATAAGCTGTTCCTGTATCATCATTGCAGATCCAGACACATCATTGGCCGGAATGACAGCGCGCCTACTTATCAAATCCCACATCCCTGATCACAGTGATGACAATGTCTGCCTTTAGACACGTCGCTCAGCAGAACCGTACGACTAAATATGATGTCCAATTATCATTGATCGCACCATCACGGGGTCCGAAGAGCAAGTGTGACAACATTTGTAATATATTGAAGTGTTAATGACCGCTCAAATGTCATCAAATATAACTGCTGTTAGTTAAGCAAAACGCAAACTGCACAGTGAATACCTCAGTATTTGCATCGTTGGTAGGATTTCTAGTATCCTAAGCATCAAGATTATATGATGTTTTTTTTTCACTCAAGCTATTGGGGAAGAACGCTCGCTGTGTTTTATAGTTATCGATACATCGGACAGTGGTCACACTCCGACCGAGCAGACCAGAGAAAGCGAGTTTTCATCGCACAGGGTTATTATACATCAGTAATGCTTAAAGGAATTCGTTTCACTTACACCGAAGACAGTTGTGATTTATACGTTTGAACTATGCTTTACAATAACCTATATACTTTTAATGAAATGCTTGCCAGCTTCAAACACCATTCTGTCAAATGTATTATGATGATTCCTGTGAATAACCGTGCCCGTTTCGCTGTTTCCGCATTTCCAATCCTTATGAGAAGCTATTGCAAACCACCAGAGAGATTAATAGGAGTTAAGAAGAAATGAGATTCATCCGTTTCCGTTCGACCATTGCAAGCTCACAGATATACCATGTTATCAGTCTGCGGCAAAAAGAAAACAAGACCAGTTTCCAGAGATATTGAAATAATATTTGAATGCACACACTGCCCAAGTGAGAGGAAACATTCCAAGGAACCGATAAACGAGGAACAAAGAATAATAAAATAAACCGAATAAACGGTTTGGAGCACTGGTGGCTGTTCGTTTTTGTATGATCTTCAAAGTAGGGTAAATTGCAGAAAGTTACAGCATCAGCTTTGTTTGCTAATAAATACAAAGTCATTTCATAAAACGTGCCAATGCCCCTGGATTTAAGCCTATCCTACCGCACCATCTCTTTACACACAGCGAAACAGCGTCAGCTACCACACAGTGATAACATCTCCATGACGGCAGCTTGGAATCTTTTATGGGCTACGAGTACGGGTATGGGCAGTAAGGAAATTGTTTTTACATTTTTTCCCTTGTTCTTTTCTGATTCAACAGCATCAGTTCCTGATGAGTTCCTCGCAAGGATGTGAGGTACACATGTTGAAGATTATTACCATATCTAGTATATCAGCATGATATGAGAAATACTAATGGGCTACTTGTGGAACCACAGAACGATAATGTACCAAGAATACTTATCGACCACTAAGTGATCTGATCCGCATTGTGCTGAATGAAACCCAGTTGTGGAGAGTTAATGTTACCATTCTTGTCCCTGTATCTCTTTTCTCTCTTTTCCTCCGCAAGCCTGCCTTCCATGTCTACTTCTCACTCTGTCTAACAGGAGAGCAGGTTTCTACAGAAGGCTGGTAGACCTTTTCTCTCTTATGGAACTTCCATATTCCCAGCTTTTGGCGTTCTGCTTCAGAACCATTGTTTTTTGTTCCCCAGTTTTAGCAAACCGAAGATGAATCATATTTGAATTTTGACTAATTTACTTCTTTTCTTACAGAAATATTTATTGAAAATACAAATAATCTTTTATTATTTTAGAGGATTTTGTTCTATTTTAAATTTCGTTATATCTTCCGAAATGCTGTGAGATTTGTTATTATTTTGAAATTCCAAGCCATGTAACAATAACAGTGCTCATCTACACACTTCTTCCTCAGCTACTGGGTAAACAAAGGGTTAACTCTTCCCGTCGCTTCATGGAAAATATTTCGCGTCAATTCAAGGTAGATTGCTGACGTCACCGGCGGATCTCTCGCTCTTATTAATAAGAGTCCCTTTCACTCAGTTCCCTCAGTTTCAGCGAGAGCAGCCTCTCCTGTCACGGACAGAGATCCGGAGCTGCACCGAGAGGAGATTAAGGACGACAGGCTGGTTCTGTCATGGATCCGAGTCCGGGAAGGACAGCTTGGAATACAACTGGAAATGGGAAAAATATCTTTTGGATGGTTCCATATATTTCTGCAGAGTATGATTGGATAACGGTAGATTATCGAGTCGCGCATGCTTTAGAAGCAATTAAAGTGATTTTCCTCCCCGTCCTCGCTATCATTGCTCTTCCCGGTGAGTGTCTTTCCAAAGATAACTTAACTGCACATTTTCCTTCTCACTTCTACCTTTCATAATAATAATTAATGTTGCTCTCGCACATACCAGTTGATAATGAAGCAATATGTTGTCCGATTCACTTTCATAATTCACTGTCCTGAGCATCCCTGTTTAAGAAAATATCTGCTGGTAGTGGTGATCATCCCGAGCAGGTTCAGGAGAATAAACGATTGTAAGCATGAGCCGTGTTTGATGACCCTGTGCCTGTATGCGCAGGAGTTTAGGAGGATGGAGTGGGGAAAATGGGGAAGCTTACTTGTAATTGAAACGCTCAGATCGAGATGTCGTGCGGAGGATCTATCGAACAGTGGGAGAGTGTAGGACGGAGAGCGCAGCTTCAGAATAGATTAATGCTACCGTCAATACAGAGGTGAGGGGGAATTTCTCCAGTCTGTGTTTGCCACAGACTGTTGCCGAGGGCAGAAGAGTGCATGTATTTTAAGCAGAGGTAATAGGTACGTCATGAGTAGGGGCGCCACATTTAAGGGGGGGCGGTGAAGGCAGGAAAACGTTGTTGGGACGGAGATACATCGGCCATGATCGAATGGCTTATGACCGTGTGCTGTGATCAGGCTGTCTCAGTTAATGCTCCGAAGGGCTGCTGCTGAGTTTCCGGCTGCACTTTCGTCCCGCGATCCTCATCTCCGGGCACCCAGTCCGGAAGGGGGCGAGTCGAGAGGAGGATCTCGGGCTCGTTCCTGGGCTCGGCCGAGATGGCCAGTCACGGGTCTAGGCGGCGGAGAATGAAGGGCGCTGCCAGGACCGACTGCCTGCCCCTTATAAGTCACTGCCTGGCTGTCCTTGGAGAGGGAGGACGGGATCATTGAGGGCAAATGGAGAGGTTTCCGTGAACGGTGTTCACGGCACCCTGTTGACTGTTTTATAGACGGCAGCAAACATATAGTAATTTTTGGTGTAGCTACTGTGTTGTAAATATCGATTGTCTCGTTCATAAAAGTTAATGCTCCGGATGCAATGCTCGAATTTCTGGTGAGTGAACTTACAAACAATCGTTGCACACAGCAGCCTGTCACCGTGACGTTGAAACTTTACACTTTGACAGGTTACCCACTTTCCATCCGCTCTACCCCGCCTCATGTATATCTGCTGTGAGACATGTTGCTTCCTCACTAGAGGTTCCTTTGCAATTAAACTGGGTTCCAACTTCCCAGTCTTTCCGTGGCTAATCGGTGTGACTATCATCTGCACATCAGACTGCTCCTGAACATTAACCAGGTTCCTCCGCTCTTAGGATCATCGGACGTGCCTACCATATTATCAAAGGCGTTATTCGCATTTCGGATCAAAACAGAACTACGTCCCTATTATAAGCTCTTGGGATATACTCGGAACTTTCATTACGTTTCCCCACTGGCTATCGCTCCGCAATACCATGCCGTGCACGATCTCTAATTGTGAGCATGTATCCTAATGATTCCGCTTTTAACCAAGCGTTGTGCTCGCCTGTTCTATATCCACGTACGTGAGAAGTTTACTTTCTTTTTTTTCATCGTATCAATTGTTACTCGGAGCTGATGGCAGGTTCAATGGTACTGAGCAAGTTAACGCATTATCGAGATTTAATGAATAACATTGTTACGTGCCCGGTAACGGGTTAGAAAGGACCAGCAGAAATGGAACACACCTGGAGTCTGAGTTTCCGTTACAAACTCTATTTTATTAGTAACTACGTAAAATAGTCATATATAAAAAAAGATAAGTTAAACAGGTTAGCTTCGGAATGGTGTAGTTAAGAACAGTTCAGTTCGTGTTGGTAAATTGAGTAGAATTGAGGAGAAAGAGAGAGAGAGAGAGAGAGAGAGAGAGAGAGAGAGAGAGAGAGAGAGAGAGAGAGAGAGAGAGAGAGGTGACTTGCCTTCTCTGTGCCGATGCGATACCGTTTATCTTCCACATCATCCTCCGGTCACCCCTTTGCCCTGACTGTGAGGGGGGAAAAAAAACACCGTTGCCGTGGACACGCAAAACCCATCCGGTGTCAGTGTCTGCCTTGTATGTCTGGTGCGTCTGATTACAAAGTCAGTTGACCTTGTATATACTCCACAAATACTGAACACCAGCTGCCCATTATATAATTCCGTCCTGCGGTAACCATGGCAACCTTTAGGCTGTTCGTTGCTCTCTCTCCCTCTCTCTCTCTTTCTGAAGTAGCACAGACACTCTCTCTCTTTAAAGGAACAATCCATAGTAAATAATCCTTCGGATCTCGTCACAGGCATACAGATGTGAAGTGGAAGTGAAAGGAGACGGTGAGCCTCGTAACATGATTTGAAGCTGTAATCACTCACACAAGGTCGGCAAGCAAGAGGAGAGATTCAATAATAGGGCTTTGGGCTGCAGCTGCCTCTGTAAACCCGGCGCCCTGGGTAACAATCGGGGATAGGAATCTACGCTTTAGCTACATGTTACGGGTGTCATGGGCACTTTTTTTGGACAGCTGAAATTATGCAGAGTTAATAGATGATGCATCATTCAGCTTCTTTTCCCTCAACACGTACGAAATTCCCCAATCATCAGCCATCCTTATCTGTTGATACAAGAGATTGCACTGTTTACAGTAGTTTGCAAAACAGTATAGGTTTATTGAATGGTAACGCTACGATTATATTCAATCGCCTTATACAATCATTTCTAACATTGTTACAGACAAGAAAGTGGTCTGCAGTATATGTTTGTTTTAGGAGAACCCTTCCTGATGTGTTTACCCTGATTGTTTCCTTTGTTCGCAGTGAACATGGTGACCATATTCATCCTGTCTCGGGGAAAGTGCGGCCTCTCCAGAGTTGTCACTTGCTACCTGGTTGCCATGGCAGTGGCGGACCTTCTGGTTCTCATCCTGGACCTCGTATTGAGCAAGATTCCACAGATGTACATGTCACGCTACGTTTACCTCCATGCATTGATCAAGGGGTGTAATATCCACGCTGTTCTGATTTACACCGTCACCGACTGTTCGGTCTGGTTCACCGTCACGTTCACCTTTGATCGGTTTGTCGCCATTTGTTGCCAGAAGCTGAAAGCAAAATATTGCACGGGGAAAACTGCGGCCGTAGTTTTGGGGACAGTGACTGTGATCAGTTGTTTGAAGAATATTTACTGGTATTTTCGGCTCTCACAGTACTACAGAGGAATAGCTGCTCTATTCATTTGTAGTGAGAGACCATTTTTTTTTTACTCTAAGTAAATCTAGAGTTATTGAACTCTTGTACTCCCTCCTCACCCCTGTACTCCCATTTCTCCTGGTTCTGCTGACGAACGGCCTCACCGTCAGGCACGTCTTGGTCACCAGCAGAGCTCGCCGGAGTCTCAGGGTTCCCGGAAACGGACAGTGTACCAAAGACCCGGAGATGGAGAAACGCAGGAAATCCCTCGTTTTGTTGTTGATCATCTCGGGCAATTTCATCCTGCTGTGGGTACCTTTCACTGTGTTCTCTGCGTGGAATCGGTTGATTATCTTTACCACATATGTGCGTCCGCCCGATTCGCTGCGAGAGCTGGGCATCATTCTGCAGCTTCTGAGCTGTTGTACAAACACGGCCCTTTACGCCGTTACACAGAACAAGTTCAGGGAGCAGCTGAGAAATGTGGTAAAATCTCCGCTCACTCTCATTGCTGCGAGGAAGTCGTGAGTTGACGGCCTCACCCACCCGGACCTAACCAACGTTCCGTACATTGCCGGCACCTTCTGTCCGACTGGGCCGGCGCAATCCTTGTTCCACTCAGAACTCCCAAGCAGCATTTACATACAGAGGTCCCGGACACAGTCTCAGAGCGTTTCCTTCATTCGCCGGCTTGACTTCCCTTTTAGGCTCCATCAGAGCACCCGACAATTTTGAAGTTCCTTGTGCTCCACAATTGCACCTGCGTATATCGGTCCGGCTTCGAGACTAAGGTCCTGAGTCTGTGTTCCCAAGCCCATCCGTTCAACCCCTACATTGACGACTGAATTGGTGCTGCTTCCTGCACACACGCTGAGCTCGTCAATTTTATCTATGACGACGACAGCTTTCCCCACCACATTCAGATACGTCTGGTCCCCTTTTGACACCTGCCTCGACTGTATCCCTGCCCTTCCCAACTGCACGACAAATTGTCTATCGACATAGAGTTCCGTTAAATCCTGACCATGTCTAGATACAGTTAACGCATGCAGTCATTTTTTCCCCACAGGTTTGGGGAAACATGAACTAAGTTCAGATGACCAAGTTGTAGTTGGATACCGAGGAACATTTTATCACAAAGAATGTGATCTGTATGTGGAACAGACTGACAAAGGAGGTGGATGTTACAGGGTTGTTAACAATATTTAAAAGACATCTGGACAGGTTCAATAATGGGAAGGTTGACAGAGATGTGACCCATACGCGGACAAACGGGACCAGCTCAGATGGCCATGTCGGTCAGCTTGGAAATATTGGGCTCTATCAATCTTGCACTCTAATCGTAGCTGCGGCGTCTGTAAACATGAAGCGATTCTATGAATATATACTACCGTAACGCGCTTTATGCTCTGGACAGGTGTTCATACATACCGCATAAACGCAGGTATATTCTTACTCCCAGTAATAAAGTCCATTAGAGGTAAATGATGAACTGCATATCAAACGAATAAAAGATGTTTGCACATCTATACAAATGGTGGGCTGATTTTTTTTAAAAAAAACTTGTTATTGTTCTGTTTCGTTTCGCCGCAGTTAACCTTGTGGCAATCACCATTCTCTGCCGGGGAAAATGCGGTCTGTCCAAATGTTTATTGTCCTTTGGAACTGATTGTGACTCAAATGCATATCGCAGCAGTTTCTCGAGTCATGTTCTTGGATTTTCTACTGACACTGGCGACCTTCTCTGTGATTTTCCTATTGGACCGAAAATGTATTAAGCCATTCTCCATCTTTTACCCACCGATTTTGGGTAACAGGTTAATTAAATGTTCGTCTCTGTTAGTGTGAGACACATCCCAAACCTCGATTCCACCACCTCTACCAATCAGATTCACTGTGGTCACTCTGCGTCTTGCTGGATGCAGCATCAAGCTACAGTGAAACGTGAGCGTCATACGTTCGGATATGAAGACAATTATCCTTGTCCCAGTACGACATTGACTGCAGTTATATTCATATAAACATGTACACTACAGATTTCTCGGAGAAATAATAGTGAATTAACTATTCTTAACATTTAGCATGTAGAATTAACTGAAAATGAAACTGACGTGTTAATCTATTTATAGAATACTTCAATACCTTTCAAAATGGCTGTTAGAAAAACGTCCCAATCAGTGGAAAAACCTAACTTTGATCGAGTACCTGCAGTTAAAATTACCCTTTATATATTTCGGAATTTTTGGAAAAAAAGTTGCACAATCCAGAATTGCTCTGCCGCTTGTAAAACATTAAGTTATTGGCAATCTTTTTTTTTTCCGACAACTGAAATATTAGAAATGTCCTGCAGTTCCCCAGCATGTAGTTTCACTTTGTTTTACAGTAACCCTATCTGAACAAATATAGAACCATAGAACCATAGAACATTACAGCATAGAAACAGGCCTTTTGGCCCTTCTTGGCTGTGCCGACCCAATTTTCTGCCTAGTCCCACTGACCTGCAGCTCGGCCATATTCCTCCAAACCACTCTCATCCATATACCTATCCAGGTGTTTCTTAAATATCAAAAGTGAGCCCGCATTCACCATTTCATCTGGCAGCTCATTCCACACTCCCACCACTCTCTGCGTGAAGAAGCCCCCCTCCACAACGTTCCATTTAAACTTTTCCTCCTTCACCCTCAACCCATGACCACGAGTTTTTTTTTTCTCCCCCTGGCCTTTGTGGAAAAAGCCTGCTTACATTCATTCTGACTATATTCTAAACTTTTCCCCCTTCACCCTCAAACCATGACTATTAGTTTTTTTTGCCCCACCTGGCCTCAGTGGAAAAAGCCTGCTTACATTCATTCTGACTATACCAATCATAATTTTATACACCTCTATTAAATCACCCCTCATTCTCCTACGCTCCAGGGAATAGAGTCCTAACCTATTCAACCTTTCTCTGTAACTCAGTTTAACAAGTCCCAGAAACATCCTTGTAAACCTTCTCTGCACTCTTTCAACCTTATTAGTATCCTTCCTGTAATTAGGTGACCAAAACTGCACACAATACTCCAAATTCGTTCTCACCAATATCTTATACAACCTCTCCATTACATTTCAGCTCTTATACACAATACTTTGATTTATAAAGACCAATGTACCAAAAGCTCTCTTTACAACCCTATTTACATGTGACACCACTTTTAGTGAAATATGTAGCTGCATTCCCTGATCCTTCTGTTCTACTGCACTCCTCGGTGTCCTACCATTTACCCTGTATGTTCTACCTTGGTTTGACCATCCGAAGTGCAATGCCTCACACTTATCCGCATTAAACAACATCTGCCATTTTTCTGCCAATTCCTCCAACTGGTTGAAATCGCTCTTCAAGCTTTGAAAACCTTCCTCAATGTCCACTACTCCTCCAATCTTTCTATCATCAGGAAATTTGCTGATCCAATTTGCCACATTACCATCCAGATAATTGATATAGAAGACAAATAACAATGGACCCAGCACTGATCCTTGAGGCACACCACTAGCCACAGGCCTCCACTCAGAAAAGCATTCCTCAATTACCACACTCTGGCTTCTTCCATTGAGCCAATGTCTAATCTAATTTACTCTCTCTCCGTGTATACCTAGCGACTGAATCTTCCTAACTGTCCTGCTATGCGGGACCTAATCAAAGGCTTTACCGAAGTCCATGTATACAACATCCACTGCCTTCCCTTCATCTGCTTTCCTGGTAACTCCCTCGAAAGACTCTATACATTGGTTAGACATGACCCACCACGCACAAAGCCATGCTGCCTGTTTCTAATAAGTCCCTGTTTATCCAAATACTTGTGGATCCTATCGCTTAGTATTGCTTCCAATAATTTCCCTACTACCGATGTCAAACTTACTGGCCTATAATTCCCAGGTTTATTTCTGAGCCTTTTTTAAACAACGGGACTACATGAGCTATCCTCTAATCTTCTGGCACCTGACCCATCGATATCGACATTTTATATATTTCTGCCAGGGCCCCTGCAATTTCAACACTTGTCTCGTTCAAGTTCTGAAGGAATACGCTGTCAGGTCCTGGGGATTTATCTACTCTGGCTTGGTTCACGACAGCAAGCATCTCCTCCTTTTTAATCTGTTTAAGTTCCATGACCTCACTACTTGTTTGCCTTATTTCCATATACTCCTTAGTAAATACAGATGAAAAAAAAACATTTAATATCACTTCCATTTATTTTGGTTCATTACATAGCCGACCACTCTGATCTTCAAAAAGACGAATTTTATCTCTTACTCTCCATTTGCTCTTAGCATACCAATAGAAGCTCTTAGGATTATCCTTCATGCTGACTGCCAAAGAAACCGCATGTCTTCTTTTAGCCGCCCTGATTTCTTTCTTAAGTATTTTCTTACTCTTTCTATACTCCTCAAGCATCTCATTTCCTCCCTGTTGCTTATACATATTATACATCTCACTCTTCTTCCTTAACAGAGTTCCAATATCCTTCGAGAACCAAGGTTCCTTATTCTTATTCGTTTTGCCTTTAATCCTGACAGGAACATACAAACTCTGCACTCTCAAAATTTCTCCTTTGAAGGCCTCCCACTTACCAATAACATCCTTGCCAGAGAACAACCTGTCCCAATCTACGCTTTTTCGATCCTTTCTCATTTCTTCAAATTTGGCCTTTTTCCAGTTTAGACCTTCAACCTGAGGACCAGATCTACCTTTATAGATGATCAAGTCGAAACTAATGACGTTATGATCTCTGGAACCAAAATGTTCCCCTACACACACTCCCTTCACCTGCCCTAACTCGTTTCCAAATAGGAGGTCTAATATTGCATCCTCCCTAGTTGGTGCAGCTATATATTGATTTAGAAAACTTTCCTGAACACACTTAACAAACCTTAACCCATCTAGCCCTTTAACAGTATGGGAGTCCCAATCAATGTGTGGAAAATTAAAATCCCCTACAATCACAACATTCTGTCTCCTGAGGTTGTCTGTTATCTCTCTGCAGATTTGCTCCTCCAATTCTCGCTGACTATTGGGTGTTCCATAATACCACCCTATTAATGTGGACATACCTTTCCTGCTTCTCAGCTCCACCTATATGACCTCAGTAGGCAAACCCTCTAATCTTTCCTGCCGCAGCACTGCTGTAATATTTTCCCTAATTAGAAAAGCTACCCCCCACCATTCATCCCTCTGCCTCTATCACGCCTGAAACATCGGAATCCTGGAACATCGAGCTGACAGTCTTGCCCCTCCTGTAGACAAGTTTCAGTAATTGCTATGATGTCATAATTCCATGTGTCAATCCAAGCCCTCAGCTCGTCCACCTTTCCCACAATACTCCTTGCATTGAAATATACATACCTCAGAAGATTATTACCGACACACACAACCTTACTATCTGTGACTTTGCATGAACTACTAACATTATTTATTTTTATCCCCGTTCCACTATCTACTCTGTCACTCTGGTTCCCATCAACCTGCAAATCTAGTTTAAACCCTCCCCATTAACACTAGTAAACCTCTCTGCAAGTGTATTGGTCCCCTTGTTGTTCAAGTGTAACCCGTCCCTCTAGTACAGGTCCCACCTGCTCCAGAAAAGGTCGTAATGATCTAGAAATCTGAAACTCTGCCCCCTACACCAGTTTCTCAGCCATGTCTTCATTTCCCAGAGTATCCTACTCTTATCCTCACTGGCACGTGGCACCGTAGATTCCTACCCTCGAGCTCCTATTTTTCAACTTCCTACCAAACTCTCTGTACTCACTGTTCAGGACCTCCTGTCTCTTACTACCTATGTCATTGATCACCCTCCCAGTTGAGAATGCTGCGCACGCAATCAGAAATATCCATGACACTGGCACCCGGGAGGCAACAAGCCATCCCGGAATCTCTGTTATGACCACATAATCTCCTGTCTGTATATGGCCACAGGGGAACCCTGCACTACCTGCCCTTTTCGCTTCCCTCCTAATATCTAAGCTTTTAAGTCCAGTACAAGTCCTCCCTACAATCGCCAAGATCCTTTTTCCGTAGTGAATACTGAAGACAAGTATTTAGTAAGTTGCTCCACTATTCCTGCGGTTCCAGACACGCTTTTCCTTTGTCACACCTGATGGTCCTATTCTCTCACGTCTTATCATCTTCCTCTGCACATACTTGTAGACTACTTTGGGGTTTTTCTTAATCCGGTCCACCAAGGCCTCTCATGGACCATTTTGGCTCTTCGAATTTCATTCTTGCTCTCCTTCCCGCAAGCATTATAATCTTTTAAATTCATATCATTACCTTGTTTTAGAAGCTTTCGTAATCTCTTTATTTCTTCTTCACTAGATTTACAACAACCTTTGTGCACCACAGGTCTTGCACCGTACCATCCTTTCCATGTATCATTGGAACGTACTTAAGCAAAACCCCAGGTAAATATCTCCTGAACATTTTACATATTTCTTCGATACGTTTCCCTGAGTATCTGTTTCCAATTTATCCTTCGAAATTCCTGCCTGTTCCCTTTACTAAAATTAAACGTTTCCCTAACTTGCCTGTTCCTATCCCTCTCCAATGCTCTGGTAAAGGAGATAGAATCGTGATCACTATCTCCAATTTGCTCTCCCACTGAGAGACCAGACACCTGACCAGACCCATTTCCCAATGCCAGATCAGGTAAGCCTCCCCACCTGTTAGATCATCCATATATTGTGTTAAGAAACCTTCCTGAACACACCTAACAAACTCTACCCCATTTCAACCCCTTATTCTATGGAGATGCTAATTAGTATTTGGAAATCAAATTCTCCCACCACAAAATCCTGTTATTATTACTTCTTTCCAGAATCTGTATCCTTATCTGCTCCTCGATATCCCTCTTACTATTGGGTGGTCTATAAAAATCACCACGTAGAGTTATTGACCTCTTCTTGTTCCTAACGTCCACCCACAGATACTCTGTAGAGAAACCCTCCAGTAATTTCCCCTTTTCTGCTTCAGTGATACTATCTCTGATAAACTGTGCCACATCACCACCTCTTTCTGAAACATCTCAAGCCTGGCAGATGAAGTAGCCATTCCTGCCCCTGCACCATCCAGGCGTCTCTAATGGCCACAACATCATAGCTCCAAGTGCTGATCCACGCTCTAAGGTCACCCGCTTAGAATTTGCCTTCTATTGGAATTTTAAAACGTTCCAGACATCTACCATTCCACTAATTCTTGCTAATAATTGCAAGCCTACGGTTATCATGTTGCCTTTGACTGCTCTTGTTCGGCACATTTGTATCACCTTTCCTTTAGAAGACATCTCCTCTTTGGGAAGTATATATCCTGTGCCCTCCAAATTCCTTCCGGGAATTACAGCCATTGCTGCTGTGCTGTTCATTCCATCCTGTATTCATTTTCCAGTCAATTCTGGCCAATTCCTCTCTCATGCCTCTGTGATTCCCTTTACCACACTGTAATTCCGATGCATTCCGCTTTAGCTCCCTTTTCACAGGATACAAGGTGAATTCGATCATATTCTATTCATTTTCACCAAAGTGTTCATTCACCAAGCTCTCTAATCAATTATGGATCATTACACTGATCCGGTAGTGGACTCAACCACGAGCTGTTCTACACCCAATCTAGGCATTCTGAAAATTCTCTCTGTTGGAATCCAGCACCAACATGATTTTTCCAGTCTTGCTGTAAATTTAAATCCCTCATATCGATTGTTACATTGCCCTTTAGCCATGCATTTTCGATCTTCCGTTGTAATTAGTAAACCATGTCCTTACTGTTGTTGGCGGTCCGTATATACCTCACATCATGGTCTTTTACCCTTACAGTTCGTTCGCTCCATCCACAATGATACAACGCCTCACGACCCTATATCACCTCTGTCTAATTATTTGATTTCACTTTAATCGATTGAGCAACCCCGCCCGTTCTACCTACTTGACGGGCCTTTTGCTGCAATGTGTATCATTGCCATTGCGCTCCTACCCATAATCATCCATGAAACAATGTTTCAAAGATTCTTACAACATCATATACACTTCTGCGAATATTTAACTGCTAGTTGTTCTACCATATGCAGTATTCTACGCACATTCAAATATAACGCCTTCACTCCAGTATTCAGCCATTTCGATTTTACCCGCCTTTTACGCTGTAACTGCAAGTCTTGACTGCAATTTTGCCTTATCAGCCTTTCTTTGCTAGGAATCTCACTATACATTGCCTCTGTTTGTTAACCAACTATCGCATCTTCAGCACTATGACAACGGTTCCCTGACCACTGACAAATACATTTAAAACCAACTGAAAAACTCTAGCCAACCTTCACGCAAGGACATTAGATCCCTCTGGTTCAGGTACAATCGGTCCCTTTTCTTGAGCTCGTACCATCTCCAGAATCTCCTCCACAATCTCATTCAAAAATTGTCTGTCTGGCGTCAATGGTCGCATACCCAGGACCTGTGATATACTCCAGCTGCCCATAGGACCATCCTCCCATAGCTGCACGTAACACTGATCGGTGGGGTGGAGGTGGAGTATTGGGCTAAGCAGGGGGGACATCCATGCTCATGTGTGACCTACAGGCTAGCGGACGAAAGGAGATTCTTAATCTCTTTTATTTGCTCTATATGCACAAAAATAATTCCGGACTTTATTCAATCGATACGTGAATAAAGAATGTACAATATGAAATGAGGTTCGGCATATGTTTATTGTTGCAGATAATGGATCACCCCGGGGAACCTAAAAATATCTACATAACGTTACGCTGTATTCAGTTGTTTTCTTTCTGATGTCGAATGCTATCAATAATATAGTAAATACAAGGGTTAACATGTAGAGTATGTCTGTAAACACATGGCTAACATATTTGAAATACTCATAAATATTGCGAAGAATGCTACAAATAAATGTTCAGGTTTGTGTTGTTTCTACCAGGCTGTGTACAACAACAAAGAGAATTAATGCACATCACAAAACAGTTTAATTACAGTCAGAAATATATGTAGTTAACTTGTCGTAGTCCAGCATACGTAGAAAAAAAGAATACTCCAGAGGCTGTTATAAATTAAAATAAGATATATTATTGATAAACATTCTGCAATAATTTGAAATGTTTGCTCCAGTAGGAGTGAAGGTTCCAAGGAAGTGTTCTCTGTAAGTAGGGACGGATGTGAAACACAACATTGATGAATCTGCCCAAAGTGTTGCCCAATCACACTAGCCTCGGCTCTCCGATCTCTGGGAGAGCCACTCTGAACTACAGAACAGCGGACAATAAGCAGACACATTGAATGCAATGCTGGAACATCAGAACGATTACGGGATCCTGGAATCAGTAAGCAGAATGGTGTGCAGTTTCAAAACACGTCACCGACCATGTGGATATTGTCATTGCTTCTCCAGACCTCAGCTCACTGAGCTGCGGCGATGATCTTACTGGTGGTCGTGCTGCTAACGTCATCCAGTATTCCACGCCCATCGTTGACCATGTTGATAATATGGTTGTCTTCGGAGCCTTAAGACCATCCATGGTTGTGAGGTCACAGCGTTTCCTGGCCATCAGCTGAAATGCAATCCAAAATGCATATTTTAATTTCCTCCTCTTTGCATAGAATACAGTTGGAGACGAATCCAGCTCTTGAGATTCATGCAGTCAGCTGATCTTCGGTTATCTAGATCAACGGGATAAACTCTGTACACTCCGTCATTGTGTACATTACTGCTTTGTTGTTATCTGCGTGGACCGCATTGGCAATTCTGCCACAAATAGCAGCGTAATTATCAACCCAGGTGGACAATCATTCCAGGTGCTATGTCCTGCAGCGTCCACGCTGACCTCAAATGCAGGACCACTGTCTAGCCCCTACATGGGCCTTTACCTTAAAGATGCAATTGATGTGTTGTTATTCTAATACCAATAAATGGCAATTTGTCAAAATGCATCCCGTCTGTTTTCTGTAGAGCTACGCCACTACACCCCAGATTGGAAATAATATCAAATGGAAACTAATGGATTTATCTTGCTGTTACAGATCGGATGCCGGAGCGAAGCGAATGAAGATCATAGTAATGCAATTTGTTATCAGACTCGTTGCTCATTTCAACCTGAGTTTCTGCGCAGAAGATGGTTCAACCTGCACTTTCTACCATAAATATTCACACTTAATACATCATAATCAGCATTTTTAATTATATCTGTCGATGGATATAATCAACACGGGGCAGATTTCTCAACCTGCGAGACGGATTTAGACAATTTGCAAGAGTGCCAATTTTGTGAAATGAGAAAGGATCTAGCAAGAGTGGATTGGAATAAGTTGTTTTCTGGCCAGGGTGTGTTCAGTAAGTGGAAGGACTTCAAAGGCGAAATTTGAGAGTGCAACATTTGCATGTTACTGACAGGATTAAAGGCAAAGTCAACAGGCATTGGGAATCTTGGTTTTCAATTGATATTGGCGATCTGGTTAAGAAAATGAGAGAGGTGTATACCGGGTATAGGCAACAAGGAATAAATGAGGTACTTGAAAAGTATAGAAAATGTAAAAAGATACTAAGGAAAGAAATCAGGAAGGCAAAAATACATGAAGTTGCTTTAGAAGATAATGTGTAGGTAAACAGGAAAGATTTCTGCAAGTACATTAAGAGTAAAAGATAGTAAGGGACAAAATTGTTCCCCTAGAAGATCAGACTGGTCATATATGTGTGGAGGCTCACGAGGTGGGAGAGATCTTAAACAGATTTTGCATCAGTATTTACTCTGGAAACTGGTATAGTGTATATGGAAGGAAGGGAAAGAAGCAGTGGTGTCATGGAACATACAGAGATTAAAGAGGAGAAGGTGCTTGCTACCTTACAGCGAATAAAGGTAGATAAATCCCCCGGGCCTAACATGATATTTCGTCGGACCTTGAGAGAGACTAGTGTAGAAATTGCTGGGTCCCTGGCAGAAATATTTAAACGGTCCTTAGCCACGGGTGCGGTGCCGGAGTATTGGAGGGTAGCTCATGTTGATCCGTTGTTTAAAAAAGGCTCCAAAGGCAATCCAGGTAATTACAGGCCGGTGACTCTGACATCAATAGTAGGTAAGTTATTGGAAGGTGTTCAGAGATATCGGAAATGGAAGTATTTGGACAGACAAGGGTTGATTGAGCATTGTCAGCATGACTTTCTGCGTGGTAGAATGTGTTTAACGAATCATGTAGAGTTTTTCTAGGAGATTAAAAAGAAAGTAGATAAAGGAAAGGATGTGGATGTTGTCTATGTGGACTTTAGTAAAGTCGTTGACAAGGTCCACATAGGAGGTTAGTTCAGAATGTTTAGACAGAAGGTATCCATGGAGAGGTTTGTAAACTGGATTCGTATTTGGCTGTGTGGGGGATTGCAGACAGTGGTAGTGGATGATTGTTTCTCATACTGCAAGCCTGTGACAAATGGTGCGCCTCATGGATCTGCGCTGGGACCATTGTTGTTTGTTGTCTATATCAGAGATCTAGATGATAATGTGGTAAATTGCAGCAGCAAGTTTGCTGATGAAACTAAGATTGGAGTCGTTGTGGACCGCGAGGAAGGATTCCAAGTCTTTCAGAGGGATCTGAGCCAACAGGAAAAATGGGCCAGAAAATGGCAGATGGAACTTAATGCAGACAAGTGTGAGGTATTGCATTTCGGAAGGACAGAACAAGGTAGTACGTACACAGTGAATGGCAGGGCGCTGAGGAATGCGGAGGAACAAAGGGACCTGGAAGCACAGATACATAATTCCCTAAAAGTGGCTTCACAGGTAGATAGGGTTGTAAAGACGGTTTTTGGCATCCTGTCATTCATAAATCAAATGACTTGGGATGTTATGCTGAGGTGATATAAGACATTTGTGAACCAAATTTGGAATATTGTGTGCAGTTCTGGTCTCCTAACTATAGGAAGGATATCAGTAATATTGACAGAGTGCAGAGAAGATTTACAAGAATTTTACCAGGTCTTCAGGAGTTGAGTTATAGGGAAAGATTGAACAGGTTAGGACTTTAATCCTTGGAGCGTAGAAGAATGAGGGGAGATCTGATCGTCTACAAACGCATGAGGGGTATAGACAGAGGAAATGCGAGTAGGCTATTTCCACTTTGACTAGGTGAGATAAATACGAGAGGACATGGCATTAGGGTGAAAGGCGAAAGACTGCGGGAACATTAGTGGGAACGTCTTCACGCAGAGAGTGGTGGGAGTATGGAAATAGCAGCCATCTGACGTGGTAAATTTATTTAAGAATAAGTTGGGTAGATACATGGACTGGAGAGATCTGGAGTGTTATGGACTAGGTGCAGTTCTATTGGACAGAGGAATAAAGTTTCGGCACAGGGTAGAAGGGCCGAATGGCCTGTTTCTGTGCTGTAGTGTTATATGGTTTTATGCTTCTGGTAGAGTTGTGTAAAGGGATTTGTAATTCAAAGGGAATTGACGAAAGACATGTGTCAGAAGGCATCTGGAAGGTGATTGGTGGTGGAGGGTTCACTCAGAACATTTGAAATGTAACACTGAGAAAATTACCAAGTATGAGGAAGGCAACTTGCATTCACTTCTAAAACGTGGCAGCTATCTCAGGCACAGTTTACATCTACACAGATCCTACACAGCGATAAATGTAGAGGCCAAGAATCTTAGAAGCGTATCACTAGATATAAGAAATTAGATCTACACTGAAGTTTAATATCAGTGGCATATCAGTGAGTTGGTCAGTTAGTCCAGACGAAGGGTCTCGGGCCCGAAACTTCGACAGTGCTTCTCCTTATAGATGCTGCCTGGCCTGTTGTGTTTCACTAGCATTTTGTGTTGGTTGCTTGAATTTCCAGCATCTGCAGATTTTTTCGTGTTTGCCTTATTAAGGGATGGTTTCTGGGTTCAATGCGATTCTAAACATGATAATTTGATATTTTTCGCAAGCGGTTTGTGATCATTACATAGGATTGTTATAATTACATAGGAGCGTAATTGTTGTCATTACATAGTTCAGTGGTTACACTCCCACGGAGCAGACCGGAGGGAGCCAGTGTTCATCGCACAGGGTTTCTCAT
Organism: Hemitrygon akajei; assembly: GCF_048418815.1. Lineage (NCBI taxonomy): Eukaryota > Metazoa > Chordata > Chondrichthyes > Myliobatiformes > Dasyatidae > Hemitrygon > Hemitrygon akajei. Next base: position 2,644,277 of record NW_027331973.1, on the reverse strand, counting down.
CATTAATGTTTAAAGGAATTTGTTTCACTGACACCGAAGACATTTGTAATTTATCCGTTCAAATTTAAATCCGGACTTTGTTCAGTTGATTCGCAGATAAAGAACCTAAAGTAAAATAATCAGATGCCGCTTGTATTCAGTGGCTGGACGTAATGGTGCCGACAGAATAAGCTAACAAGATATTTTCTTCGACACCTACTGTGCATAAGTGTGCTTTGCTAATGTTTTGCGTGATGAAGAAAAATGATTCACAATAATCTATATGTTTGTAATCAAACACTTATCAGTTAAAAAAAAAAAACTTCCGGCCAAATTTATTGCCGCGATCACTGTGAATAAATGTGCCGTTTTGCTGTTTCCACGTTTCTAAGCTTTAAGGGAAGCTTATTGCAAACCACAATAGAGATTAATAACAGTTAAGATGAGATATGATTCACCCGTTTCTGTTCGACCTTTGTAAGATCACAGATACACCATGCTGTGCTTCCATGCTTTTTGCTTGGGAAAAAGACCAGTTTCCAAAGATATTGAAATAATATTTGAATGAACAGACTGCTCCAGTAAGAGGAAACATTCCAAGGAATCGAATAAAGTGGAAAAAAGAATAATAAAATAAACCGGTTTAGAGCACTGGCGGCTGTTTGTTTTTGAGTGATCTTCAGTGGAGGGTAAATTGTACACAGTTATAGCATCCCCAATGCTTGCCAATAAATACACAAGCATTTCATAAAATATGCCGATGCTCCTGGATTTAAGCCTACCCTACCACACCTACTCGTTACACACAGCGGGACAGCATCAGCTACCATGGAGTGATAACTTCTGCATGATTGCAGCTGGATTCCGCTATGGGCTACGAGTACGGGTATGGTAGTAAGAAGAGTTTTAATTTTTTTTCCCTTGTTCCTTTCTGATTCAACAGCACCAGGAATTCGCAAGGAAGTGAGGCACTGTACAAGTTACCATATCTACTATATCAGTCTGACGTGAGAAATACTAATCAGCAACTTGCAGAACCAGAGAAAGATGGTATACAAAAAATACCAATCGACCACTCAGTCAGTGATCTGATCTGATTCACATTGTGTGGGAGGGAACCCAGTTGCCGACAGTCAATTCCGCCCCCCCTCTCTCTCTCTCTCTCTCTCTCTCTCTCTCTCTCTCTCTCTCTCTCTCTCTCTCTCTCTCTCTCTCTCTCTCTCTCTCTCTCTCTCCCTCTCTCCCTCTCTCTCTCTCCCCATGCCTGCCTGTCTTGTCTGCTTGCTACACCTGTTTACCAGGACAGCACGTCTGTACAGCAGGCTGATAGTTCTTTTCTGTCTCATTAAAACTTGTTGACGTCACAACACAGATGATTAGCGCGAGACAAGGACATCATTCATACTTGCACATGCATAAGAGTCCCTTGCGTCCAGCACGCATTTTGGATTCAGCCGAGTTTTTATACACGCAACGAAAAGATAAACAAGTCAGGCAGAATCTATGGGGCGAAATTTGCAGTTGTGACTCCAGACCTCATTCGGAATGGAAAAGAAGTTAACAGAGGTCAGAGTAACGTAATGTGGTTGTATTCCAGACCACATTGAAAGATTGTATTGAAATTATATTCATAAAAGTTTCCCCAGATTCAGCATTTAATCTTTTATAAACGTCTGCAGACTCAGAGTGGTTTGTACATTTTATCTGCTTTTGCATGTTTATTGTCGCATCTCGTGACATCGGCGTATTTATTTTATAAAACTATTGAACTTCGTCATTCTTAATTCTGCGTTTAAGTTCTTCATCAACCACAGAGGAATTTAATCTGATGTTATACGTATGAATAGTCACGTACGCAAAGATAATAATCACTTTGTTGCTGCTTAATCTGCTCGTTGCGTTTCTATGCTAAACAGTGAGTTGTAGACTGAAAGCTGAAATCAGTACGCTACTGAACAAAAATATTCTACGTATTTATGGAAAAACGCAATTAGAGATAATTACATTTACATTTTATTTATAGAGCTTCCCATTTAGTGTAAACAGATACTTCGCCCCGTTCTTCAGTTCCGCCCTGAATTTCCTCTGTGTCAGTCCATAGATACACGTGTTGGTGCAGGAACTGAGCATCATCAACATATACCCAAACTCTTGTAGGATAAATGTAGGTGTGTTGTAATATTTGTCTCTGAACAACACGTTTACCGTTGCCCAGCTCATGGAGTGTACAATACCGGTTATCCACAATAATATGAAATTGGCAGACAGAGCGAACAACAAAACCATTGACTTCCTCCGGTTCTTAACCTCTGGATCACTTTTGTTGTCAGTATTGCTCCGAAGTCCACGGCGAACAATATTCGCTGCTATAATATATCTGGTGGTTAAAACATTGAACAGCAGAATTAAGCCAAGTGGTAATAACGGGGTCATGATGGTGTCAAATAACTCGTAACCTCTCCACAGGGATGATGTATAGTACTCGGATTTGGAATTGCTTTTCCCTGGTTCTCCTGCAAAGAAAAATGGAAATGACTGAACACAGCTACCTATGACCACTGCAACGATCACCAGAGTCGCTGTTCTCTCCGTACAAAATCGGGTTTGCAGCTTCTGAAGACAGATCGCGACGTAGCGATCGAAAGTGAAAGCGACCGTCAGCCAAACGGAACAATCCATCGCTGTATTCCCCAGAATAGGTCCCAGAGCACGCAGCCGAGATTTCATCACGAAGACAGCATACAAGTAAATAGCATTGATTTTATACAATACAACACCAAAGAGAACGACCATCAGATCTGCTGCCGCCATGGCCACGAGGTAGCGAGTGATGCATTTGGAGAGCCCACAATTTCTCCGAGACAGGATCACAATCGCAGCTAAATTAACTGAGAAAAGAGAGAGAAAAAAAGATGCAGTCATTTTTTAATGTGTCTCGATTGCTGAGTGTGGCTTTGCTTGCATCGTAAGACTGGTTGTCCATATCGCGCCGTTTAGATAACAGTCCGAACTGTTGTTCGTTTTACCAAAATGCATTGTAGTACATTTCCCAATACTGTATTCCATCCGCCACTTTTGTGCCCATTCTTCCAATATGTCAAAGCACTGCTGCAATCGCATTGCTTCCTCAGCAATACCTACCTGTCCACCCATCATTGGTATCATCCGCACACTTTGCTACAAACCCGTCAGTTCCATCATGGTAATCCTTGATGGCAGGAAGAAGAAAACCATGGTGGAAATTTGTTTCTGGGATCAGAAATTTGTTTCTGAGTTAGAGCAGATAGTGATGTGGAAGAGGATAAAGGCCGTGCGAGAACTACAAGTGAATCCAGATCTAACATATAATGAGGAAAGAGAAGCATAACAAAGGATATAAAGGTAGTAAGGTAAAGGAGCCACAGTGTGTGTACTTCAATGCAAGAAGCATCAGGAATAAAGGTGATGAACTGAGAGCTTGGATACATACAAGAAATTATGATGTAGTGGCCATTACAGAGGCTTGGCTGGCATCAGGGCAGGAAGGATTCTCAATATTCCTGGATTTCAGTGTTTTAAAAGGGATGGGGGCAGAAGGGGAAAAAAGAGGCATTACAGATCAGGGAAACGATTTCAGCTACAGGAAAGGTGTAGGTAATGTAGCAGGATCCAGTTTTGAGTCAGCTGGGTGTAAGTCAGGATAAGGAAGGGAACAGTTACTGTATTGAGAGTATCCTATAGACCCCCTGGTAGCAGCAGAGATACAGAGGAGCAGATTGGGAGGAAGATTTTGGAAAGGTGCAAAAATAAAAGTGTTGTTAACATGGGTGACTTTAACTTCAATAAATATCGATTCGCACCTGATTAGTTCCAATGGTGTAGACGGGGCAAAGTTTGTTAAGTGTGTCCAGGACGGATTCTTGTCACAGTATGTTGACAGGCATACTAGATCTAGTATTAGGTAACGAACCGGGTCAGGTCACAGATCTCTCATTGGGTGAATATCCGGAGGACAGTGAACAACGCTCCCTGACCTTTAACATTATCATGGAAGAGGATAGAATCAGAGAGGACAGGTTTTTTTTTTAATTGGATAAGAGCAAATTATGAGGCTATAAGGCTAGAACGTGCGGGAGTGAATTGGAATGTTGTTTGTGCAGGGAAATGTACTTTGGACATGCGGTCGATATTTAGGGATCTCTTGCAGGATATTAGGAATGGTAGGGTGAGTGAACCATGGGTGACAAGTGAGGTGGAAAATCTGGTCAGGTGGAAGAAGGCAGCATACATGAGGTTTAGGAAGCAATGATCCGATGAGTCTATTGTGGAATATAGGGTAGCAAGAAAGGAGCTTAAGAAGGGGTTAAGGATATTAAGAAGGATGCATGAGAAGGCCTTGGCGAGGAGGGTAAATGAAAAACTCAAAGCATTCTTCAATTATATGCAGAACAAAAGGATGACAGGAATGAAGGTAGGAACGATGAGAGATAAAGGTGGGAAGATGTGCCTGGAGGCTGTGGAAGTGAGCGATGTCCTCAATGAATACTTCTCTTCGGTATTCACTAATGAGAGGGAACGATGAAGGTGAGGACAATATGAATGAGGTTGCTGTTCTGGAGCATGTTGATATTAAGAGAGAGGAGGTGTTGGAGTTGTTAAAATATATCAGGACGGTTAAGTCCCCCGTGGCCTGACGAAATATTCGCCAGGCTGATCCACGGGACGAGGTAAGACATTACTGAGCATCGGGCTAGGATCCTTATGTCCTCATTGGACACGGGAATGGTACCAGGGGATTGGATGGGGGCGAATGTTGCCCCCTTGTTCAAAAAAGAGTTAGCGATAGTCCGGGTAATTATAGAGCAGTGAGCCTTACGTCTGTGGTGTGAAAGCTGTTGTATAAGATTCTTAGATATAGGATTTGTGGGCATTTGGAGAATCATGGCCTAATCAGGGACAGACAGCATGGCCTTGTGAAGGGCAAATTGTGTCTCACAAACCTGCTGGATTACTTTAAGGAGGTGACCAGGCATATAGATTTGGGTAGTGCAGTGGAAGTGATCTACATGGATTTTTGTAAGGCGTCGGACAGGGTTCCACACCGTAGGCTTATTCAGAAATTCAGAAGGCATGGGATCCAGGGAACTTTGGCTTTGTGGATATAGAATTGGCTTGCCTGCAGAAAGCAGAGAGTCGTGGTGGAGGGAGTACATTCGGATTGGTAGTTTGTGACTAGTTGTCTCCCACAAGAATCGGTTTTGGGACCTCTACGTTTCGTGATTTTTAATAACGACCTGGATGTGGGGATAAAAGGACAAGTTGGCAAGATTGCAGACGGTACAAAAGTTTGGTGGGTTGTGGATAGTGTAGAGGATTGTCGAAGATTGCAGAGACACATTGAAAGGATGCAGAAGTGGGCTGAGAAGTGCAGATGGAGTTCAACTCGGAGAAGTGTGAGGTGGTACACTTTGGAAGAGCAATCAGCAAGGCAGAGTACAAAGAAAATTGCAGGATACTTGGTAGTTTGGAGGAGCAGGGGGATCTAGGGGTACGTGTTCACTGATCCCTGAAAGTTGTCTCACGTAAACTCTATCCCTCGACTTATGAAAGCTTATGGGGTGTTAGCGAGTTTACGAGTCGCGTGGTAATGAAGCAGCTGTCTAAAACTCTGGTTAGGCCACACTTAGAGCACTGTGTCCAGTTCCGGTACTCAGTATAGGAAGGATATGGAAGCATTGGAAACGGTACAGAGGAGATTTACCAGTATGCCGCTTGGTTTAGAGAGAATGCATTACGATGAGCGATTAAGGGAACTAGTGCTTTGCTCTTTGGAGAAAGGAGGATGAGAGGAAACGTTATAGATATAAATAAGATATTAAGAGGAATAGATAGAGTCGACAGCGAGCGCCTCTTTCCTAGGGCACTACTACTCAATACAAGAGGATATGTCTTTAAGTTAAGGGGTGGGAAGTTCAATGGGGATATTACAGGAAGCTGTTTTTCTCAGAGAGTGGTTAGTGCCTGGAATACACTGCCTGAGTCAGTGGTGGAGGCAGATACACTACTGATATTTAAGAGAGTACTAGACAGGTATATGGAGGAATTTAAGGTGAGGGGTTACATGGGAGGCAGGGTTTAAGGGTCGGCACAACACTGTGGGCCGAGAGGCTTGTACTGTGCTGTAGTATTCTAGGATCGCAAGTCAACTAATAGTGATTTGTTCAGCGACCGTTGCTGGGCCAATTGTCATTTGTCATCTATATCGAAGATCTGGATAACAACGTGCAAAACCCAGGGAAAAAAATAACAGAGGACAATGAAATATATTGTCTAGTGGAGAGCGAGGTAACAACAAACATTAAGCTGCATCGGTTCAGTAATTTGGTCGAAGAATGTCACGGTGGAGCTTAACTGGGACACATGGGGGTATTTGTGGAAAGATAGGCAAGGTAGGATCTTCTCAGCGAACATTATTGCTCAGTAAGGACTCGAGAATAGAGGTGTGTGCATTTTAAGAACATGGATTGCTGAAAGTGGATCATAAGGTAGATAGGGCGGTTAAGAAGCTGGATAGATAGGCTTCATCATTGGAGGAACAGAATTGAAAAGTTTGGACGACGATGTAAATGCGCACGTCCCAGTTACGGCTGTATACACAGAACTGTAAGCATTGCGGACACCAGGGAATTGGAAAGGCTCACACTGAATTCATCCAGAACAATTTGCCAGAATGTTTCTAGGATTTTCGAAACTGCTTTGCATCGAAAGATTGTTCAGATCCACACATTACTTGATGCAGCGCAGTTCGATGGGAGTTAATCACACAGAAGAATAGAAAGCCACGAGGGACACAGACAGTGTCAACTCACCCAGTCTATTTTTACAGGGTTGAGGAATCCTGATCCTGACGGTGAGAGTATAAATCGAGTGGGAAAGATTCAATAGGTATTTCAGAGGCAACGCTTATACAAATAAAGCAATTAGGAGAAATATACTCCGCCATGATGTGGCTGCTGCAAGCACAATATTAAAAGGCAGTTGGGCGGTAAATGGTTATGAAGAGTTTGAAAGGTTGTGAGGCAAACGTTGAAACGTTGTGCGGCATCTTATTTGCCATGGACTCTTTGTATCAAATTCTGACTGACTGTGCCCACATGTTCTTCCAGGGCAACACTCATGATCCGTTCCAGGAAGGCGTTGCGGAGACTGGGGGAGAGAAACCAGTCGTGACGAACTCCTGCAGAGGTACGAAACCACTCCCCAATGATGCCCTGAGCGACTACTGCACTGGTTGCCTGGGCGTAAAGCAGATGGATTGTATGAATCAGTTTCTGCTAATTATAAGATTTGCTGAAAACATTGATGGACTTGCAGGAAAAGAGGACTAAAAGGCCAAGCTGGTCAGCCATCTTGATAGATCCGCAACAAAGTTTGGAATGTGAATAAATGCCTAGAAATCCAATCTCATGGCAAATGCCAACGGTGCCATCACAATAGACATCTCACTCCATGGTCAGAAGCTTCAGACAGCACAGCAGTTCAAATACCTGGGATCAAGACCAGAAGGCCTGGCATGAACCAGACAGACTGTGACCGCACTATCCAAACTCAAGATAATACGGAGGGGCAGCAATATCACTAAGAAGTACAGATCAGACTCCTGCGTGCATTGGTTTTCTCCATCTTCCTGTACGCATGCGAGACATGGACCCTCACAGCCGAGCTACAGCATTGGAAATGAGATGCTGTCTCAACATCTTGGGCATCTCATACCGGGAACACATCACAAATGAGCAGGTCCGCAAGACAATGTGGCACCACATTGTCCCCGAAGAAGACCTTCTCACGATGATGAAGAACAGAAAGCTAAGTTGGAACGACCACATAACAAGATCTAATGACCTTGCAAATACCGTTCTACAAGGATCTGTCGGGATGTGGGGAGAAGGAGAGGCAGTCAGAAGAAAAGATGGACGGACAGCGTTAAAGAATGGACAGGGAAAACATTTGTGGTGACCAAGGCTCTGGAACAGAACCGCGACAGATGGAACAGACCGGTGCAAAGGCCCTGACGACGCCACCAGGAGTTAAGGGTGCAAGGCAAGGCACAGCTTTGCATCAAATAACCCTTTTTCATGCTGCATAACTCTATCCCTCCAAAGTAAACCAGGATACTCGTTATTCCTAAATTCAGGGTATTTCCATGGAACACTTAACCCTCTGGATTTTTTTAACTTTTCCTTTGTATCACCTATGGCCCTTCAGATTTGAAATTTAAAATTTCCAATAGCATGACAACCAGGGCATGACAATCAGACTCTAATACAAAGTGAATGTGTTTGGTACATGATTCCTCTGCCTGGAATAGATATGGTGGCTGTCCGGTGTATTCAGCCAAACATACCCATTCACTTTGTATTAGAGTCTGAACCAGACATAGGTTTAATATCCGCAGCAATAGTCTAGAAATGCATTACATCAGAAACATAAATGTGTAAGGTTATGATGAATTACATTAAAGCAAACAAGAATAAAACAGTAAAGTCATCAAAGTCACATAAATCATATTTTAAACACATCGACGAAACTTGTTTCTATTAACATTACATCCTGAGTGAGTTTATATTAAAATACTCGAATAGCAAAACATGCCCGCTCTAAATTGCAGCTCATAATTTAAAGACTGCAGTTTGTCACATATCTCGGCATTTCCTCGACCTTACCTTGAATACCAACGGCTGCCAGTACGGGATAGTAAATACAGACAATATAATAAATTGCTGGATATCCCATTTTCTGCCAGAAACGGCGATCAGTTGTACGAAAGGTGTCGACTGTCCAGTGCACTGGTTAAATGAGCCCTTATACACCAGCAGGCATGTCCCTTAAGCCAATTAATGCCCCTTAGTTACATTAGCTACAAGACAGTGAACAAACAACCAGTGTTTGTTTAAGGTCTATTTTTACTCATTGTGCCATTGGGTAACACAGTTAACTCTTGGTGTGCATAACAAACAATGGATTCAATGTTCATTCAATGTATTTCAGAGGAGTCAGAAAAACAGTGTACCACAGCACAAATAACTGAACCCATCCAGTTTGTGTCAAATTCTGCCTCGACTTCCATACCGTTATATCCACGTACTTACCCAAATTTGTTTTAAATGTTGTTTCAAAGCACATCCACCACTTTCGCTGGTAGCAAGTTGTACACTCTCCCCACTCTTAGAATAGAGCTGCCCATCAGTTTCCCTGAAATAATTTATTTTCCATCTTAAATATGAACGGTAGTTTTAGTCTCATCCAAATAGTGACAAAAACTGCTATATACCCCTCATAATTTGGATGTTTCTACGTAATCTCCCCACATTCTTCTGTGTTCAAAATAAGGAAACAAAAAACAATCTCCTAACCTATTCAAACATTCCCTACAAATCAGGTTTTCAAGTTTCGACAATGACCTTGCAAACTTTCTCTGCATTTGTTCACTCTCAGTGATTTCTCTGTGTAGGTAGTTGATAGGAACTCAACACAATACTCTAAACTGAGCCTTGCCAACATATAATGCAACTTTAGAATTACATCCTCAACGGAAGAGTCTGATTTATCAGTGCCCATCTGCCCAAAACCCGCTTTTGCAACCCAATCTACCTACGGCGCCACAATCAATGAATAATGGATCTGTACTCATTGACCCCTTTGCTCCACTGCATTACTCAGCGCCATATTATTCCATGTGTATGTCCCACGCTGGTGAGTCCTCCCATTGTGCAACATTCCACACTTCTGCATTAACAACAGATCCAGCGGTCATCACTGCAGCACTCCACTATTTTCCGGTCTCTATTCAGATTGGCAACCATATAACTTCACTTTCTGGCTTCTACCGTAGTCATGTTGAATCCGGGTTACCACATCCCACTGAAAGAAAGTGACTGAACTGTCTGGACTAACCTACCATGTGAGCTTTGTGAAAAGCCTTGTTAATGTCCAAGTAAACGAGATCCACTGATGCGTCTTCATCAAATTTTCAGTTAACTCCTAGAAAGAAAAGTTTGTAAGATTTCTTAGATACGCCGTACAACTCACCAAGCAACGTTGAATCTCAACAATAATGCCATGTCTATCGAAATACCTACCGTATATATCCTGTCCGTTGGAGTACCTTTAAATAACTTATCCACTACTGGCCTCAGACTCACTGGTCTGTAACTTCTTGACATAATCCGAGCCCTTGCTGAGCAGACAAAAATGACAACACCTGTCCTCCAGTCAACTGGCTTCTTAACCACAATTAAGGATCTATTAAATATCCCAGCAGAGACCCCAAAAATTAATGCACATGCCTTCCACAAGATTAGCGTGGACAACCTTTCAAGTATCTGGAAATTAGCCACCAAAATTAGACTCAAGACAAATTTATCTGTGTATCTATCTATCTGTCTATACTGTATGTCTGTCTATTTATTTTTCTATTTAACCATCTGTCTATCTATCTATCTATCGATCTATCTATCTATCTATCTATCTATCTATCTATCTATCTATCTATCTATCTATCTATCTATCTATCTATCTGTCTATCTATTTTTGTTCTAATTAGTCAGGGAATCAAGGGATATGGGGAAAAAGCTGGAAGTTGAATCTAGATAGGAGAATAGTTCAGCTCGTGGTGGAGTGGCAGAGCAGACTCGATTGGTCGAGTGGCCTACTTCTGCTCCATTGTCTTGTGATCTTGCGATCTGTCTACCTAATTCCCCTTCAGGTTTTCTGCTAGAGCAGCATCATGACAGATGTTAAACCTGCTGATATCCCTCTTGTGTTTTCTGTAATGTTGTATACTTCTCTCGTTTGTTATACTACCCCATCTGCCTAACAAATATAAATATACCGCTTGAAAAGGAAGGTACTGCAAGAATGGTGGCCTTTGGATTTTGTTCTAACAGGAACATAGGAGCACTGTTCTCTCAATGCCACTTCTGAAGGCCTCCCTCTTACCCAGCATTCTTTTGAACAGATTTAAAAAATAAATTCTATCCCATCCAGTTTCTCACAGATTCGAAGTCCCAGTCAATATGTACAAAGTTAAACTAAATTATGAACACAACCTTAATTTTATTGCAACAATCTGGCATTTCTGCAGATCTGCTCCTCTCAATTCCGCTGCTCAGCAATGTAGTCAGGAACGTGATCAACGCTTTTTTTATATTCTGTTGTTTCATGCATTCTCATTCGAGGAGCCCTCTAGTAGGTCCTGCCCGAGCTCTGTTGTGACATCTTCCATGACTAGTAATGCCACACCTTCCTCTTTAATGACCATCTCACCTTGTTATCGTTTATGAAACAAGGGAACCGCAGACATTGAGCTGCCGGCGCTGGCATTGTTACCAATGGCTATAAGAGCATTTACCCACAAGCTGATCCATTGTCTTAGAGCATTTGCCTTTTCTAAATCACTCATTGTATTGAATTAGATGCAATTCAGATTAATATTCCCATCATGCCCAACATTTCAATCATGTCTTTTAATGTAGACATAATATCTACCTTCCCAACAACCACTTCAATAGCTCACCTGTCACACCAATTTCCAACTTAATTTTGAATATCTCGGAGCACAACGAAATTGATTCCCGTACAGTTGATGTGCAATTTGTCTCCATTGTCCCCAAACACCAACTTTGCGGCCTGGCACTTTAATTTATCACCTAAATACCGGTACTCACTTTGCAGGACATTGTTACTCGCCTTGTCCATATATTTGAGAAGCCTGCGGTTCACAACCGTGGCTGTTTTCCCCCATCGCAAACACCCACATGAATAATGCTATAGCCGTTATCCGAAATTTCACCGACCCTGCTACTTAGGGGCCATGCTATCTTCGAATCTGGTTCTCGTCCACAGAAAATTCTGCCTGTTCCTATAAACAATGTCAGCCGTGTTATTACTATCTGTTTGCCTTCTAATCCTATCCAGTAGTGAGGTCCAAGACAACATGGACAAGGGAGTCACTGGAGCGATTACAGGACTGGACTGTATTCAAGGACTTACAATCGACTCTGGAGTCCATCATCTGTGTGGATTGGAGATAACATCTCCGCCTCGCTGATATTCAACACTGACGCGCCACAAGGTCGCCGCAGTTGTCACCGACTTCATTAAACCCTGCGTGGATGAGTGTTTGCCTGTGAAATCTCCCTGTATATTCCCAAACCAAAATCCGCTGATGAACCAAGATGTTCGTCGTCTTCTAAGGGCCAGATCTGTGGCATTTAACTCTGGTGAACCAGGTCTATACAGGAACACCTGGTATGACTTACGGAGGACTATTTTAAGAGCCAAGAAACAGATTCAACAGAGTTTAGAGGGACTTCGATAACACGTCTGGCAGGGTTTGCAGTTACCTCTCGTTGCAAGTAAAACTTAACCTCATGAACATAGAACATAGATCAGTAAAGCGCATTACAGGCCCTTCGGCCCTCAATATTGTTCCGCCCCTCAAACTCTGCCTCCCATATAACCCCCCACCTTAAAGTCCTCCTTATACCTGGCTAGTACTCTCTTAAACGTCACTAGTGTATCTGCCTCCACCACTGACTCAGGCAGTGCATTCCAAGCACCAATCACTCTCTGAGTGAAACACCTTCCTTTAATATCCCCCTTGAACTTCCCTCCCCTTACCTTAAAGCCATGTCCTCTTGTACGGAGCATTGGCGCCCTGGGGAAGAGGCGCTGGCTATCCACTCTGTCTATTCCTCTTAATATCTTGTACACCTCTATCATGGCAACTCTCATCCTCCTTCTCTCCAAAGAGTAAAGCCCTAGCTCCCTTAATTGCTGATCATAAACCATACTCTCTAAACCAGGCAGCATCCTGGTAAATCTCCTCTGTACCCTTTCCAATGCTTCCACATCCTTCCTCTAGTGAGGTGACCAGAACTGGACACAGTACTCCAAGTGTGGCCTAACTAGAGTTTTATAGAGCTGCATCATTACATCGCGACTCTTAAACTCTATCCCTCGACTTATGAAAGCTAACAAACCCTAAGCTTTCTTAACTACCCTATCTACCTGTGAGGCAACTTCCAGGGATCTGTGGACATGTACCCCCAGATCCCTCTGATCCTCCACACTACCAGGTATCCTGCCATTTACTTTGTACTCTTCCTTGGAGTTTGTCCTTCCGAGGTGAACCACCTACCACTTCTCAGTGAAGGACAGTGATGTTTTACTTTCAGTCGTGTTCAACTCCTTTTATGCTCGATTAGAAAGTCAGTATAATGCTTCAGCTATGAGGATCCGTGCAGCATCCGGTGACCTTGTTGTCTCTGAGTGGGAGGCCGACGAGCGGTTTTCTATCAAGAGAGTGGACCCTTCAAGGCAGCAGTCCCGTACTGAGTACCTTGCAACTCTCGGAACGCTGGCAGGATTATTGAAAGACGTTTGCTTTATGTTATTGCCAAGTCCGCTTTAATTGCCATTGTGAATGGCAGTATACTTGGTAGTCTGGAGGAACAGAGGTATCTGGGGGTATATGTCCACAGATCCCTGAAAGGTGCCTCACAGGTAGATAGGTTTGTTAAGAAATCCTATGGGGTTTTAGCTTTCATAAGTCGAGGGATCAAGTTTAAGAGTCGTGAGGAATTGATGCAGCTCTGTAACCCTAACCGTCATGAGTCAACATGACGATGAAGGGATAGGAAAAACAGAAATAACATTGAAACAGTCGCAGTACAATGTTGCAGGCGCAAGAGATAGTCACACATGGGTTAGTCCTAACAGAATGTCACAAAAAAACCCCAAAAAACCCAGTAAATTGGGAGAACAGAGAGCAAAATCTCAATCTGCCGGGGAGTAAAGCATTCATGATGCAATACGTTTCAAGATGGAAATGAAGAGAGGGTTGATATGCAGTTCACATGAAATGCAGAATTAGTGAGAGAGAACAACAGCAGTGCAGTGACAATCGACAAACGGGAGACTTACAGTCGGAAAATGTGAGAGTGTGTGTTTCATGCTCTACCTGCTTGTCGCGGGTATAGGGTGCCGAGGGGCGGTTCATTCTGTAAACATTCATTCTGTCCGGTGCAATGTGAGAGTGGGGTTCATTTTTCTGATATATATCCCTGGTACAGACTGACAGTGTGGGGTTATTTAGTTCTCACTCTTTGGTTCAGTATGAGCGTCTGTGTTTCATTTTGTATCTGACAGTCTGTGCTCGGGTGTTAAGGGAATCCTGTACCATTAACCCTATGAATCAGTGCGAGTGGGCGAAGTTGTTTCTCATACTGTTCCGCTGTTTCACAAATCTGGTAAATACTCTTAAAATAGATCTGTATTCCCTCAGCTGTTTTCAGAACAAGACTTTCTATAGCTTGGTTTATGTTAAAATTGTGAGATCGGGAGATCATTGATGATTAATGACGGTTTTACTAAGCAGTACATTAGAACCATAGAACCATAGAACATTACAGCACCGAAACAGGCCTTTTTGGCCCTTCATGGCTGTGCCGAACCGTTTTTCTGCCAAGTCCCACTGACATGCAGCTGGACACAATACTTCCATACACTTCTCATCCATGTACATGTCCAAGTTTTTCCTATATGTTAAAAGTGAGCCCACATTTAACACTTCATCTGGGAGCTCATTCCACACTCCCACTACACACCTGTGTGAAGAAGCCGTTCTGTTAATGTTCCCTTTAAACTTTTCCCACTTCACCCTTAATCCATGTCCTCCCCTAGCCTCAGTGGAAAAAGAGCCTGCTTGCATTCACTCTATCTATACCCATCATAATTTTATATACCTCTATCAAATCTCCCCTCATTTTTCTAAGCTCCAGGGAATAATTTCCTAACCTATTCAACCTTTCTCACTAACTCAGTTTTCAACTCCCGTCAACATCCTTGTAAAGCTTCTCTTCACTCTTCCAACCTTATTACTATCCTTCCTCTAATTTGGTGACCAAAACCGCAGACAATACTCCAAATTCGGCCTCACCAATGCCTTATACAAGCTCACCGTTACATTCCAACTCTTATACTCCTTACAACACACACAAAATGCTAGTGGAACACAGCAGACCGGGCAGCATCTATAAGGAGAAGCACTGTCGACGTTTCGGGCCGAGACCCTTCGTCAGGACGAACGTCTGCAGATTTCCTCGTGTTTACTCATACTCAATACTTTGCTTTAAGACCCTATCTACCTGTGACTCCACTTTTCGGGAATTTTGTATCTTTATCCCCAGATCCCGATGTTCGACTGCTCTTCTCAGTGTCCTACCATTTACCTTTAATTTTCTACCTTGGTTTGTCCTTTTGAAGTGCAATACCTCACACTTGTCTGCATTAAACTCCATCTGCCACTTTTCAGACCATTTTTCTAGCTGGTCCAAATCCCGCTGCATGCTTTGAAAATCTTCCTCACTGTCCACTACACATCCAGTCTTTGTATCATCAGCAAATTTACTAATCCAGTTTACGACATTATTATACTGGGCATTGAGATAGATGATAAATAACAATGGACCCAGCACTGACCCCTGCGGCACACCACGATTCACAGGCCTCCACTCAGAGAAGCAATCGTCCACCACCACTGTCTGGCTTCTTCCATTGAGTCAATGTTTAATCCAATTTACTACTCCATGTACACCTAGCGACTGAATCTTCCTAACTAACCTCCCATGCGGGACCTTGTCAAAGGCCTTACTGAAGTCCATGTATACAATACCCACTGGCTTCCCTCCATCCACTTTCCTTGTAACCTCCTCGGAAAACTCTAATAGATTGGTTAAACGTGACCTACCACGTCAAAGCCATGTTGACCCTCTCTAATAATTCGCTGTCTATCCAAATACTTGTAGATCCTCTCTCTCAGTACTCCTTCCAATAATTTACCTACTACCGACGTCAAACCTACCACCCTATAATTTCCCGGATTACTTTTAGATCCTTTTTCAGACAACGCAAAAACATGAGCTATCCTCCACTCCTCCGGCACCTCACCTGTAGATACCGACGTTGTAAATATACATACCAGGGTCCCTGCTATTTCAACACTAGTCTCCTTCAAGGTCCGAGGAAATACCCTGTCATGTCCTTGGGATTTATCTATTCTGATTTACCTCAAGTTTGCAAGCACCTTCTCCGATTCAATCTGTATAAGTTGCATTACCTCACTACTTGTTTGCCTTATTTCCATTGATTCCATGCCAGTTTCCTTAGTAAATAAAGACGAAAAAAAAAAAACCATTTCAGATCTTCCCCTATTTCGTTTGGTTCCATACATAGAGGATCTCTCTGATCTTCAAGAGGACCAATTCTATCAATTACTGTCCTTTTTTGTCTTAATATACCTGCAGATGCTCTTTGGATTTTCCTTCACCTTGACTGCCAAAGTAACCTCATGTTTTCTTTTAGACCTCCTGATTTCTTTCTTAAGTATTTTCTGTACTTTTTATATTCGTCAAGCATCTTATTTGCTCCCTTCTTCATATACATGTCATATATTTTTCTCTTCTTTTTTATCAGAGATCCAATATCCCTTGAGGACCAACGTTCCTTATTGTCATTCACTTTGCCTTTAATCCTGACAGGAACATACAAACTATGCATTCGCAAAATTTCTCCTTTGAAGGCTTCCCAGTTACCAATCACATCCTTGTCATAGTACAACCTGTCCCAATCTACGTTTTTTAGATCCTTTCTTATTTCTTCAAATATGGACTTTTTCCAGTTTAGAACCTCAACCCGAGGACTAGATCAACCTTTATACATGATAAAGTTTAAAGTAATGATCTTATCATCACTGGAAACGAAGTGCTGCCCTAATCACACTTCCGGCACCTGTCCAAACTGGTTTCCTAATAGGAGATCTAATATTTCACCCTCTCTAGTCGGTATCTCTATATGTTGAACTAGAAAACTTTCCTGAACACATTTTACAAACTCTAACCCGTCTAGACCTTTAACAGTATGGGAGTCCCAATCAATATGTGGAAAATTCCAATTCCCTACAATCACAACTTTATGTTTCCTGCAGTTGTCTGCTATCTCTCTGCAGATTTGCTCCTCCATTTCTCGCTGACTATTGGGTGGTGTATAATACAAACCCACTAATGTTTTTCCTAATTTACCTTTACATTTCCTGATTCTCAACTCCACCAGATGGCCTCGGTAGAAAAGCCCTCTAATCTGTCCTGCATGAGCACTGCTATAACATTTTCCCTGTCTAGCAATTCCACCCCCACCCTTCATTCCTCTGCCTCTATCACGTCTGAAACTGTCATGGTTCTGGTTGGCTGTTCCCCTTTAACGCTCCTTTCTCCCTGGTTATGCCCTAGTTTCAGTCATTAGATTTCCAGTTGGTGTTAGTTTACTTAATTAGAGTGCACCTGGTTTTCATCAGAGACTGTGAAATAAGTCCGAAGGTGTCACTATCACGGGTTGCCAGTTTGTTGGTCTATTCTCGTGTGATACTTCGTTCCCTTGTCTGATTAGAACCGTTAGTTCTAAGTTCAGCCCTGGTTTCAAGTGAGTCCCTGTAAATCCCGTCTCCGTGTCAAGATTCCTCCGGTTTGCTGTTACAGGTTCACGTCTACGCCACTCTCCCCAACTCAATCGACTTGCGGGTGACCTGCACTGGGGTTCTCCTCAGTCGCCTCGTGTAACACAACAAACTGGCCATAATGAAGCGAGCAATTACGAATCCTTTGCAACAAGCCCTCGCCAGCCAAGGCTCCGTACTGGGCTTGCACGATCAGCTACTCCGGGATGTCATGGAGAACCTCCGCTCCCTGTCAGTGATCGTAAGAAAGGTCACTGAACAGGTCGACCGAGTATCCACCCATCTTCGACCGTCGACCCCGGGAACTCTAACTGACCAGCTCGGACAGCCTGTCGTGGCGACGCCCAATGCGTCAACAACACGTCCGCTAAGAGCGTCGCAGTTACCTGAACCAGAATCCTACGCTGGAGATCTGGGGAAGTGCTGGGCTTTTCTACTGCAATGCTCCTTGGTGTTCGAGCAGCAGCCACCCACGTACGCCACAGACAGGTCAAAAATAGCTTACATTATGGGGTTCTTGCGAGGAATCGCCTTAGCATGGGCCACCGGGATTTGAGATAATCAGCCAGAGACCTGCTCCAACTTCCCCACCTTCATCTCAGAAATAAGGAAGGTTTTTTGACCATCCCGTTCGCAGTAAAGATACCACTAAGCGTCTACTCACCCTCCGTCAGGGCTCACTCAGTGTTGTCAAATACTCCCTGGATTTCCGGACGCTGGCGGCCGACTGGGGCTGGAATGATGACAAACTTTCGCAAGTTTGTGGACAAGATCAAATACTCACCTTTACAAACGTACAAACGGATACAAACCCACTACTTACAAAAAAGAGAAATGTTGGAATCAACAGGGACCCTGTGAAATTTCGATGTGGAAACATGACAGAGCCTATGGCGCACCGTGATACTCCACTAAGTATATTCCATTCTCCGGTTATAATTTGACTTGCACATTTGGAAGCATACTCGGTATCATCCCCGCCTCACACCACGTATGATTTTCAGATATTTGGATGTCATTTAATTACTCCGTTTAAATCACTAATCGAGGGACAAGTAACAATTTCATGTCAACTACTTTGCACCGTCTGAATGTTCTGATTAAATTTATCGTCCCTGAACCCGCATAATTTACAGACGAGAAAATGTGCAGATGCTGTAAATCCAAACAACACACACAATGCTGGAGGAACACAACAGGTCAAGCAGCGTGTATGGAAATGTGTGAACAGTCGACGTTTCAGGCCGAGGCCCTTCATCAGGACTGAGAGCAGAAGCCTGAAGTTCCACACCAGCGGGCTCAACAGCAACCACTTCACTTTAACCGTTCAACACCCAAATATGTAATTACTGCTGTTCAGCCGCACCCTGACTAACGTGATCACTTTGTACCAAAATAGGCTGAGTTTTATTCTAATTGTCTGCATGCCAAATCTGTGAATAATATATAATGTATGCATGGTTTATATCTATTTTACGAAAACCATTTGAATAATGCTGCGTGCTTATAATGTCAGTGATACTGCCAGAAATATTCTCATATTTGAAGCTGCGACTGTACATACAGCTTTAAACTCGGATTGCTGCTTCCGAACTGTCACATACCAAAAGACTATAAGACAATGAATTACAATTAGGCCACATCCAGTCCGCTCCACAGTGGATGAGTCATAAGCCCTCTTAACCCCTATCGCCAGATTTCTACCCGATAACTTTGATATCCTTACTTCTCAGGAACCTAGAGATCTCCGCTTTAAATATACGCGGTGATTTAGCAGATTGGGCGATAATGTCTCACGAACTGAACTGAGCTTTTGAGGAGTTCAACAAGTAGTTCGAAGAATGAATGGTTCTAGGCATTGGATACCTGAGCATTGGCAAGCTCCCACAAGATGGTCTTCTCCAGAGTGTTACAATACACAGTGCCAAGAAACAGACATCGTCATAGGTGACACAATGTGTTGGGGGCTGGGGAATGCTCTTATTTAGGATGCAGTCCCGTAACCGGTGATGTGCCACGACAGTCGACTTTGGGTCTTTGGTAAATCGCTATACAGGTTCTAAATTATAGCTCCACCATCCCCACCAGGGAAGCATGACTTGAAAAAGGCTTGTGTGCGGTTTTGCGCTCCTTGTTTTAGGGTATACTGACATTGGAAAGGTTTCAGAGAAGATTCACGAGAATGATTGCAGGAATTTGAGAGTTACGGTATTTGGAACGTCTGGCAGCACTTGGGCTGTATTCCCTGGAGTTCAGGAGAATAAGGAAGGATCTCATAGAAACATTCCAAATGTTAAAATGCCTGAAATAATTAGATATGGCGAAGTTATTTCCCATGGTAGGGGATTCTCGGACAACAGAACACTACTTCAGGATTGAAGGATGCTCTTTCAGAAATGAAATGTGGAGAACTTACTTCAGTCAGAGGTTGGTAAATCTGTGGAATTTGTTGCCACGAGTGGCTGTGGAAGCCAAGTCGTTGGTTGTACTTAAGGCAGGATAGATAGTTGTTTTTTGATTAGCCAGGGCAAAAATGAGTATGTAGTGAAAGCAGCAGAGTGGGCAATGACTGGATGAAGTGGATCAACGATGAGATCAGCGGGAACATCTGATGGGAGGGCGGAGGTTCAAAAGTATTGTTCAGTGAGGTGGTGCGTGATAATGGGTTTGTGTAAAACGCGTCTTGGTGTCCAGGATTTAAATGGCAAAAACGTATGGTGATGAAATATACTCAAGGAGGTTTGGTTCTAGAGGGAGGAGATCTCGCAGAGTTGTGTGGTCAGTGGGAGCAGGTGGACGATGGGTGTGCTCAGTGAGAAAGCGTGAAGGGGGAAATGGTCAGTGGTGGAGATTGTAGAAGGTTGTGCGGCAATGGGTAACGGAAGAGTGCAAGGCGATGGGGATTGGATGAAGCTTGTGGAGGAGTTATGGTATCTGTATTGTCAGCTGATGCTGAGGTCTGTGCGGCTAGTTGAGACGTGTGTTGTCAGTGCAAGAGGCGTGTTTTATCAATGGGAGCCTCTATATAAAACCAGAATCGAATTTCAAATGTCATATTTCCTGCTACTTTCTCAACCGTGGACATCAGGTGTTAGGACAACTCCAAATTTACTGAGCTCTTCAGTAATGTTAAGAAAAAACAAAGTTCTGCTGCTATTGATCTCTGCGGAAGTCCAGTGTAATGCTCCACTAGTCCAGAAAAAAAGAAACTTTTCAGGATTCTGTTTTATTTAGGTACAGTAGCAGTTTCTATAATGCCTAGATATTTAATCTCTAAGACACATAATTTATCTAACATCTTCCTATGTACATTTTGCAAACCAAATGTAGTCCCTCTTGATTATTCACCCGCTGTTGCATTGGAGGATTCTACCCCGTTCATTTGGAAGTGAATTTACTTTAATAAATGCAAATTGTCGAAGTGACGACCGATAGAACCCCTTTACGGCATTTTATTTCTCTGTTTGACAATAGTGTGTATGGAACCGGCGGAAGTAGCGGAGGTACTTAATGAATATTTTGCTTCAGTATTCACTACGAAAAAGGATCTTGGCGATTGTAGGGATGATTTGCAGTGTACTGAAAACTTTGAGCATGTAGGTTTTAAGAAAGAGGATGTGCTGCAGATTTTGTAAAGCATCAAGTTGGATCAGTCACCGGGACCGGACGGGATGTTAAACAGGCTGCTGTGGGAAGCGAGGGAGGAGACTGCGGAGCCTCTGGCAATGATCTTTGCAACATCATTGAGGAGGGGTGAGGTTCCGGAGGATTGGAGGGTTGCGGATATTGTTCCCTTATTCAAGAAAGTGAATAAGGATATCCGAGGAAATTATAGGCCAATGAGTCTTACCTCAGTGTTTGGTAAGCTGATGGAGAAGTCCTGAGAGGCAGGACTTATGAGCATTTGGAGAGGCATCATATGATTAGGAATAGTCAGCATCGCTTTGTCAAAGGCAGGTCGTGCCTTACGAGCCTGACTGAATTTTCTGAGGATGTGACATTCATGAAGGTCGAGCAGTAGATGTAGTGTATATGGATTTTATCAAGGCATTTAACAACGTACTCCATGCAAGGCTTACTGAAAAGTTAGAGAGGCTGGGGATCCAAGGGGACATTGTTTTGTGGATCCAGAATTGGCTTGCCCACAGAAAGCAGTTTGTAGTTGTAGACGGGTCATATTCTGCATTGAGGCCGGTAAAATGTTGTGCGCTTGAGGGATCTGTTCTGGCACCCCTACTCATGTGATTTTTAAAAATGACTTGGATAAGGAAATGGAGGGATGGGTTAGTAAATTTGCTGATGACAAAAAATGTCGGGTCTCCTGGATAGTGTGGAGGTCTGTCAGAGGTTTCAACGGGACATTGATAGCATGGAAAACTGGGCTGAGGAATGGTAGATGGTATTCAACCAGGATGAGTGTGAGCTTGTTCATTTTGGTAGGTCAAATATGATGGCTGCTATGCCTGCTCTCGGACGCAATACCTAAGCCAAGGTCAAGATTTTGACAGCAGCACACAAACTCATGGAGCACTCAGATCGATCATGATCTACAGGGGCAAGACACTGTCAGCGTTTCAAATATGATCGCAGAATGCTAAGACTCTTGGCAGTGTGGAGGATCAGAGGGATCTTGGGTTCCGAGTCCATAGGATACTCAAAGCTGTTACACAGCTTGACAATATGGTTAAGAAGGCATACGGTGCATTTGCCTTCATCAATTTTTGTCATGGTCCGGTCCGTGAAATCTGCATTCCTGGTTCACGGTCCGATGCATGGTCACCAGACTCCGGTTCTTCCGGCTGTCCTTTCCTTCAGTTGTGCTTAATCACAGGCAACAAATTATTGTCTTGGGGCTGAGAATATAAGTGGCTCTGGGGTCAAGTGTCAGGGCTGGTTTGTCTCGTCAGTATCCTCTTGGATCAACTTGCCGGTGGAAGGCTAGAGCAGCCATTCATGATCTCTAGGCCTAGTTGGAAGACCACCGCTTCATGAAGCCTTGTGGTCTCCAGTCGGAGCAGTCATCGTGGTGTGGATTCGGCCGTTTCCGGAGCCAACTGAGTGGCCGTCTGCCACTCCGAGCTAGACATGGATTCGGCTGTTTCTGTAGCCAGGCAAGGTTGATGGCCGCCTAGAGACTCGGAGCCACCTCGGATTGAGCTCTGTTCCTGTCCTTGCTTCCGTGGGGTAAGTCACGCCGTCCCTGCCGTTACCCTGTGGTTGGATCTGTCCTTTCCCGTCCTCGCTTCCGTTGGGTCATAAAGGCCATCTTTGCCGTTACCCTGAGGCAGGTCTTTTCTCTTTCCCTCCCCATATGAATCCCTAACAGCTTCCTCGGCGCTTTACCTTTGCAGTCATCCCAGCCCGGCGTCCAAGGAAGGGGCTCGGCCCTGCATCCTAGGAAGAGTCCCGGCCTTGAGGTCTTAGACGAAGTACCTCGTCCTGCCCAGGCAGGCCACGATGTACCCTAGCTTCCAAAAACCCTAGCCTCGTCCAGTCCTGCAGCCATATCATGTCCTCGCCTAGTTTCCAGTTACTTGTCCTGGTCCCGCTTTCCTAGCCAAAATCCTACACCATGTGTGTGTTTCTGTCCTAGCTCCTAGTCTGTGCCCTGTCCCGTCCCTAACTCTAGTCCAATCCAGTTCCCAATACTGCAGTGTATGTGCCTTGCTTTTGGGTCCGCTTTCAATGCCCACACCCCGTATGACAATCGTGGAATTGTGTTTAAGAGCTGAGAGGTAAAGTTGCAGCTATATAGGACACTGGTCAGACTGCACTTGGAGTTCTGTGGAACTTGGAATCGACCTATATACAGGAAGGATGTGGAAACCATAGAAACGGTGCAGAAGGGATTTACAAGGATGTTGATTGGATTGGGAAGCAGCCCTTATGGAAATAACTTGAGTGAACTCTGCCTTTTCTCTTTCGAATGACGGAGGATGAGAGGTGAGCTGATAGAGGTTTACAAGGTAATGAGAGGCATTGATCGTGTAGATGGGCAGAGGTTTTGTTTTGCCCCAGGGGTGAAATGGCTAGCACGAGAGGGCACATTTTTAAGGTGCTTGTAAGTGGACAATAGAAACACTGAAAGATAGAAAACCTACAATACAGGCCCTTCGGCCCACAATTCTGTGATATTAGCTATGGTTACCCAAAGCTCTCTATTATTCTAAGCTCGATGAACCTATCCAGGCTAAAATGGGTTGGAATAAATTTAATTTGAAATCGCTCGAAGTAGATTCCGTTTACCCTTCAGGAACTCAGCGCAGTGTATGATTTCACAATGTTCATGCATGTGAGATGTCGACTTTTCTGGAAAGGTTTGAGTCCGGGATAGGGTGATGAATATATATGACCGATTTATTCTGTACAATTAATTGCTTTGCTTGGTTTTAATTCCTGTGTCGTAACACTCAGTACGTTTGCGCAGAACTATCAGGCTGAGGCCTTGATGTAATTGTGGATGCTTCAAGACATTCGCTGCAATATCGTCAGGTTCTGGTTATTCTCATCTATTTGAAAGGGCCGTCCTGTTCTGCTACTTTGGGAGGAATTCCCTCATTCATTGTTTTGTATAGGTCAGGCAGATCCACTATTCGAACATCTGGATATGTTGAGATGTGTTATTCCTGGATTCTTCTAGGGACAGAAGGCTGAATGATGTGGACATATCGGGAGATTACTTTACACATAGAAGCTGTTGTTGGCATTGTAAGGTTCTTCTATTCTCTGTCAGTCGGATATATATCAGACACAGCTTGTCTGCATTCGGCACTGTGTTACTGCAGAGTGTTTTCTCCGACAGAAGTGTCAATATTAAATTTGTTTTCAATAGTTTGGCCGTGTCAGATACCATCCAGTCATCCCGATTTATAAAGCTGTGGTTTTGAATTTCATATAGCTTGCTGACGTATGAGTAACCAGGCTGTGTCTCGTGCCGAGAAGAATTTGGTTCAGCGTTGCGATATTATCACCAGCGCGTCATCATTGTGAGGAATTTCCTCACGTTTTAGGATTTTAAAATTGCAGCTGAACTGCTATTTGTATGAGTCATGTCCCTGTGCGGTTCGTTCTTGCGCGGGGATTTTCTCCTTTGTTTATTCACTATATTTTCTGATTTTACGATTGTATCGGACATTGTAAACTGAGGAAATAAAGAATGTCATTGTACTGTTGAACGAGACTCTACATCCGTTAAGCTAAAGCAGCTTTATGTCCGGTGTTACAAGTACAATGGGGCAAGGCCCTGAGATACAGTATTTATTTAGAGAATGTCCTGCCTGATGTGTTGGAATGTTTATTTCGAATTTTTCATTTCTATTCTGAGTCTC
The DNA here is from genome assembly GCF_048418815.1 of Hemitrygon akajei. Taxonomy (NCBI): domain Eukaryota; kingdom Metazoa; phylum Chordata; class Chondrichthyes; order Myliobatiformes; family Dasyatidae; genus Hemitrygon; species Hemitrygon akajei. Next base: position 2,619,419 of record NW_027331973.1, on the reverse strand, counting down.
GTCTCTTGTTTGGCGCTATGAGATTGTTCACGGTTTATTAGGAGGCGGTCACTAATAATGCTGGGCTGTGAGATTTTCATATTCTTTGCCCCAAGCAATTGTACAATATCTACTGTCATGTTCCATCTGAGACCATGCATTTTTGTTCAATGTTCCGTGATGTTTTATTATAATCGTGGATCAAAGCCAGACTGAAATGCTCGATACCCACATACGCTTTATACACCCACGGTGCTGGAGGCATGTGTTACAACCTGTTATTTTACTATCATTACTTTCATCTTCCTTCAATTTACTTATCTGGTTTTCATCTTTATCTTTACAAGGAAATCTCTCTCCTGCATCCCTGATCATCTTTAATGTTACTACTTCCCATCCTCCTTTAATCTACATACTTGGTCCTGCAACGGAAAGACAATCAGTCGCAAGCACAAGCGCGAACGGTATTTCGTTCCGTTTGCCCCTTTAAGTTTTATTTATATCTGTTGGTTGTATTTACCAATCGGAGAACATCTTGGGTGCATTCCCAAAACACCCTGGACTGTCTGTAGAAGCACTGCTAATATAATGGTTCTCTGTGGCAGCAGTGCTTGGGATATGGTTGGACATAACGGGGGCTTTGAAATGTGCGCCGCCAGTGAGGGGAGTTTTTGTTCTTGTTTTGTGCCTGAGTCCTTCTATAAGCCGGCCGTGCTAGAGGCATCTTCTGCGCCGAAGATGCTAAAAGCATCTTCCACGTTGCTCTGTCTGATCGCAATTTCTTTGTCGGGGTGCAATGCTGATTCGTCTTTCATTTTCCCCCCCATTTGTCCACATTCGGATCTGAAGTCCCTGCCGGGTGAGACCATGATTTTAAATTTCAGCAAATTTGCTCCCATTCACAGCTCTCTATTTGTATTTTATTGGGACTTCAGAAGCTGAAATGGTCTGAACAAAGTATGACAGGTTCTCTATTATCTTGAGGTAGACTGCCGGTGTGGGATGTTGTACTATTACAGGGTGCTTTGTCGATCGGATAAATGCCATCTCTATTAGGAACAGGAAACCAGATGAAATATTTTTAATTTATTTCTGTGAACCATAGAGCCATAGTACGCTACGGCACAGTGCAGGCCCTTTTCCCTCCATGTTATGCTGACCCATATAATCCTTTTAAAAAAGTACTAAACGCACACTACCCCATAACCCTCCATTTTTATTTCATCCATGTGCCTATCCAAGAGTCTCTTAAACACCCCCAATGTTTTAACCTCATGCACCATCCAGGCACTTCACAACCCTCTGTGTAAAAAAGGGTAAAAAAGACAACCCTGATGTCTCTCCCAAAACTCCACCCCTCCCAAACCCGTACCCATGCCCTCTAGTGATTGCCACTGGTACCCTGAGAAACAGGCACTGACCATCGAACCCATCCATGCCTCTAACAATCCTGCAAAACTCCATCAAGTCCCCTCCCATTCTTCCACGCTCCAAAGAGAAAAGTCTCAGCTCCGCCAGCCCCGCTCCACACGACTTGTTCTCCAATCCAGACAACATCCCGGCAAATCTCCTCTGCACCCTCTCCATAGCATCCACATCCTTCCTATAATGAGATTACCAGAATTGAACGCAATACTCTAAGTGCGGTCTCACCAGAGATTTGTAGAGTAGTAACATGACCTTTTAACTCTTGAACTCAAACCCCCGGTTAATGAAGTCTAGCATCCAATAGGCCCTCTTAACTACCCTATTAACCTGTGCAGCGACTTGAGGGATGTATGGATTAGAACCGCAATGTCCCTTTGTTCATCCACACTCCTAACTAACTGACCATTAATCCTGTACTCAGTCTTCTGGTTTGTCCTTCCAAAATGCATCACCTCACACTTGTCCGGATTGAACTCCATCCGCCATTCTTCTGCCCAACTCTGCAGCCCGTCCACATCCTCTCGTAACCGTCGACTACCCACAGCTCCATCCAGAACTCCTCCAATCTTCGTGTATCAGCAAACTCACTCACCCATCATTCCGCCTCCAAATCCAGGTCACCCAAAAAACCACAAATAGCAGGGATCCCAGGACAGATCCATGAGTCACCCCACCAGTCAATGACCTCCAGGCAGATCACCTTCCCCCCCCCACAACCACCCTCTGCCTCTTCCCTCAATCCAGCCCCCTATCCAAACAGCCAAGGTTCCACTTATCCCATACCCATGACTCCCCGGATGAGTCCCTCATGAGGGACCCCGTCAAATGCCTTGCCAAAGTCCATGCAGATCACATCCACCGTCCCACCCCCATTAACCTCCCTCGTCACCTCTTCAAAAAACTCAATAAGGCTTGTGAGGCATGTTCCTCCCCCCAGATAGCCATGCCGACCATCCATGAGTAGACTGCACCTTCAAATGCTCGTAGATCGCATCCCCAAGAATCCCCTCCAGTAGCTTGCAGACCACCGATGCAAGACCCATCTGTCTACAGTTCCCAGGCTTCTCCCCACCACCTTCCATAAACAAGGGAACTACACTTGCCACGCTCCAGTCCTCTGGCACTTCCCCTGCAGCCAAAGAGGACCCAAAGATCATAACCAATGCTCCCGCGATCTCCCCTCTCAACCCCCACAGCAACCCCCACAGCAACAGTATCACATCTGGCCCTGGGATCCACCAATCTCAACGTCTCTAAGAAGATCCAGCACTTCCTCCCCTCCAATCTCCACACTGTCCAGTACACAGGCCCGCTCTACATCGACCTCATCCTGGTCAAGATCCTTTTCACTTGTGAATACTGAAGCAAAGTGTTCATTTAGAACCTCCCCAACCTCCTCCGCCTCCGTGCACCTGTTGCCCTCTTCATTGTTTTGCGGGCCCACCTTCATTCTCGTCATCCCCTTATTCTTCGCATGCGCATAGAAAGCCTTGGGGTTCTCCTTAATCTTACATCCCAAAGACTTCTCATGCCCCCTTCGAGCTCCCTATGTCCTTTCTTTAGCTCCTTCCTGGCTAGCTTATATTTCTCATAAGTCCCTCCTACTTCCTGCTTCTTATATCTAACATATGCTTCCGTTTTCCTCTTGAAGAGTTGCCTCACATGTTTTGTCAGCCACGGTTCCCTTTTCCTACCATTTTTTCCTTGCCTCAGTGGGACAAACCTATCCTGAACTCAGCTCAAGTGGTCCCTAAATTTCTCCCTCATTACTTCTGTGCTTTCCCATTTGAACATCTAATAATAATAATCTAATAATCTAATTGTGCTGAAATTTATTCCTCTGCAATTGTGATTGGAGCTGATTTTCCTCCTTTCCCATTTTCCCCGAAAAGGTAATCTCCAAATCACGTCCGGAGTGATGTATTTCCGAATGATGCTCTCAACCGTGCGACTCCATCAAATTCAAATTTTAAAATACCTGCATTTTAATATTTTAAACAGGTGTAATTCTGCACATGGTGGAAATCCGAAACAACGCGCAAAATGCGGGAGGACCTCAGCGGGTCAGGGAATAAATGTGGACATTTACTCCCTCGTCATCCCGAGACCTCTCTTCAGATCGGGACAGTAAGAGGGAGACGCCAGAATAAAATGGCGTGTGGGGTGGGGGGGGGGGGCGGGGAAGGTGATAGCTGAGGCGAAGTGGGTATTAAAGATAAACGACTGGAGAGGGAGAAATCTGAGAAGAGTGGAGCGGAGCACAGTCAAAACGGAAGCAGGACGCGGACGTGCGTGAGGTGATAGGCGGGTGAGGATAGGCATGGGGCCAGAGTGGTGAATAGAAGTAGAAGGGAGGAGGACGGATTAATTACGGACATTCATGACATCAGGTTGTTGCTGCTACGTCTTGAGCGTAACACAAGAGTAAACCATGGACCAAGAATATCTGATAGAGATTGGGAAACGGAATCGAAATGTTTAGACACCGGAAAACTCCGCATTTCATGGCTGGAGTGGTGGCGCTCGACGAAATGAAGCCCAGCTTATCGCCAGTGTGGAGAAGGCCGCAATAGATGACCACAGCAGATTCACAAGTGGTGTATTACCTCGCCTGGAAGGATTGTTCGGGCGATCTGAATGATCGGTTAGTTTGAGGCATCTGTTTAAAAATGAGATCAACCCATCTGCGCTCACTTTGCCTTGCCGCCGTCCTAACAGCGACAGAGTTCCTCTTTGTCCTTACCTACCCCGCATTCAACATACCCTGCTCTGCAATTTCCGCCGCCCTAACAGCGACAGAGTTCCTCTTTTTGTCCATACCTACCACACAGTGACACCCGCATTCAATATACCCTGCTCTGCAATTTCCGCCGTCCGAGCAAGAAACTTATGCTTATCTTTCCCCAACTCTCCGCTTTCCGCATTGTTTAGGTGCAACTCCTCTAAATTCTGTCTAGAAAGCCCAACCTAACGGTATGAACAGCGATTCTCCCATCGCTTGCAATGCTCCCTTTAAGTTCCTGTTTTTTTTTCTTCAACTCTCTGTCCTGTTCCCTCTTCCCACCTGCCTCGCAGCACCTCGTGCGTCCCCTCGTCCTTCCCTTTCTCCGATGGTATGTTCACTTCTCTCATCAGATTCCTTCCTCTCCAGCCCTTCAGCTTTCCTGTCCTCTTGGCTTCACCTGTCACCTTCTCGCTATTCTCCCTCCCCTCAACCAGCTTTTCTATCCTGCTGTCTTCACCTTTCCTTTCCAGTTCCCAAGAATGACCTTGGACTGAAACGTCATCTGTTGTGCCTGTTTCCACCTCCGGCAATTCTATCGAACCTGTTAATCTGTGCTAGCATTTTGCGTGTGTTGCCTTTAATATTTGGTAGTGAGATATCGTACCAGAGCATCCGATTCAACTGGGTTACCGCAAGGTTCTCATTGAGCCAGTGAGACCTCGCTATATTTCAATGTTAGACTTGCTTTCAACGTCGGTTCCCTGTAGTGTTCAGGTTGCTAATGACTATGGCAACTTACGCTCACATAGGGTGCTCCTGAAGCCAGTCCTGAAGCTATTTACTCTCATGAACACCAGGTTGTCACAGCTCTCACTGTGTGATTTAAAGATAGTCATTTGTCTGATGTTATATTACCCGGTTTGCAGGAAGACAGTCTTAAATTTACTTACCTGATTCCCGGGTCCGATTTGTGAATCGGAAAGGAAAGTCTGCAATATTGGAAACAATGTGAGTGTTTAAGTTTTTGAAAACAATTGAACAGAGGTGCAGATGAAACTGTATCAGGGCAGCGTGAGTGTTAGGAAGTGTTGGAACCAGAGAGTTGTGTCAATGGACAACATTCTGACCTCCTTCCTGAAAGGAGAGTAGAAGAACGCTAATCGGATGGACCATCAGTGGCGAATACTTTTCAAAATGGGTGACAGAGGAGAAAACAGCATCTGCTTCAGCTGCTGCCTGAACTTAGTCTGGCTGACGGCGTAAAGAGCAGTGTTCGTGCAGCAGCTCAGAATTTGCAGCAGGTAGCACAGTTCATTGAAAAAAGAAGGCATCCTAACCCAATATGGGACGTCAACTGCATGAATCATTATGTTCCATATTGCCACCACCCCGTACAACGCCCATAACAGGATGAAATTTCCCGAGACGACCAGCAGTAAAACGAAGGACTTTCGGCGGCTCTGCACCTCCGGGTCTCTGGAACACTGACCACGGCTGGAAGCCCGGAGTCTGCCGCGGGCTCTACTGGCCAGTAAAACGTTCGTGATGGTAAAAGCATTGAGCAGGATAACAACGAGGAACGGGATCACAGTCAAAAAGGCAGCACGAGCGACATCGATTACTGTCCAGACGAATGACCCTAGTACTCCGAATCTCTGCATGCAAGGCCACATTATGTTAGAGGAAGCATATATATTTTGGACCACGAAGAACCAGGAAACGTTCTTTAAACAACTCAGTGCAGTCACTGTGCTCAGAACCACAGCGACCGTTCTCCCAGTGCAGTATTTAGCGTTTAGATCCTGGAAGCAAATGGCCACAAATCGATCAAAGGTGAAGGCGACTGTGAACCAAACAGAGCAATCTGTGGCGGCCTGCAATAAGAAGACGTGGGTTCTACACACGCGGACGTAAAACAGGAAGGAGAAGTCATCCGGAAAAGCCTTCGGAATTTTCATCAATATAACGTCCAGGAAAACGACCGCTAGGTCAGCCGCTGACATGGCCATCAGATAGCGGGTAACAGTTTTAGAGAGTCCGCACTTTCCCCGTGATAGTATGACAATCGTCAGCACGTTTCACTGTGTAAAGCAGACGTACAGAAATTATGCATCAGATTGAGAGCATCATTGTAAAATTTACTAAGAACAAAATCAAATACTTGCACGATTCAGAGGTGGAAGAATTTATCGGTAATTGGCAGCAATTCTTTGGTCAGTCAGGGATTAATATTCAATGAGCACGATAATTACTGGAAGTGATGTCATCCACTGGACAGAAGAACCTGTAGATTTCGCGATCAGAGGACAAAGATGAGCAGATAACGTTTGTATCACTTTTCACCACACAGAAATATACAATCTGAGGGGGCCTGTAAATATTGTGCTCAACTTGAGCCGTATTTCAGTCGAACAAATCGAGTTGATATTCGCCCCTGTTCAGTGCAGTGTCATCGATCTCCGTACATCACGATAACACACTGTCAAAGTCAATAAAACAGAGGTCGTGCTTGTTGATTGAATACCGTGGTTGTACGCAAAATGGAACGGGGGTCAATAAAATCCATAACATTTCAGCTGAACACTGCTCGGGGAAATGCCGCAGCCTTTGTATCTTCCGCTGTTTTTGCACCTGCGTTATCAAATCAAACATTTCACCAAAAGGCACGGGTCTGATCAGTATGTTATAATTGACCTACTCCTCGGTCCCTTTGAAAGGGCAGTGTTTCGGATGCATAGAAAAGCTGAAAACAGAAGTGTACTGAAGTCTGATGTTTCAGGTGGGAATGATGCAGACAAGCACCCAAATATAGTTGCTGCTGAAACTGTCGGACGGTGATTCAACGCTTTGGATTCGCTATTAGACCACAGGTGGAGTATATTTGTAAGTAATGGAGATTGTTGGAAAGCATTAATACCCTGTGAGCACACGGGTACACAGTGAGAGTGTGAGAAGGCTGCAGGGTATGGAAACTGGCGGAATGAACAAGTACAATGATATTTAGGTCATCCCAAGGTGTAAAATACAATAGTCAGGTAGGGGTCCAGTGGAGAGAGTAAAGCAATGTGACCAATAGTAACTCAGGTACGGGTGGAGTCAACGCGCATTGATCGCATTATCAATGGCTGGGGTGGTGCATTAATCCGCAAAACCGCCGGATTAAGGCAAAAAGCTGAAATACCATCATTACTGAGCCAAAAGCACTAATTTTAACGACGCGGGATGCAGAATACGTAGAAATTTCACAGACTGAAAAGATGGTCTTGAAGCTTTCTCTACATCTAAGCTACTGATTTTCCATCTCTCCGATTGTCGTCTTGTGTTCAGCTGCAGATCCGACCGGAATCTCGCAAACTCTCTCACTGACCTGCGCCCCCCTCCCCGCACTGACAGAACAGTAATTTCTCCGGCATGCTGCTTCTTTCGCTTAGGTCATGAATCGATATATACTAATCTTTGCAATTTGTTCCGCAGATACGCCTTCTGCAGATAGAAATTGTTCACCTGTCTGGCAATGGTACAGATGCCATGTACTGTGTGTTGGTTTAACCCTATCTGAGTTTGGAACCCTTGTTTTAGACTAACAAACGATAGAAAGGCAGAAGCGACTCATTTTTCCCTGATGACTCACTGTTCGGTCCGCGCTGAAAGAAATGCGGGCCGAAATTTAAACCGGTCTTTTGTGAGAAAGTCAAACATGTTCCAAGTGTGTGTGAGGAGCAGAGTCAGAAGTTCTGCACAAAAGTCGGTCAGAGCTTAGAAAGGGCGACAGGGAGTGGGTGAAATTCCTCTCTCCGAAGCCAGGAACTGAATAGGGAATTATGGGTTCATCATGCCCGGTGACAGAGAGAATCAAAATCTTGGATTCTCCACAGGAGGACCTGATTTGTGGGTTTTCTTTGAATATTGAGTAACAGAGCGGACAGAGGTTTGTACTATCCTCAGAGTCAATAACAACAGCGGATGAAGACGTCCATTGCAGCTGCGTGTGATATCAATGACGTTTAGCGTAGCGGGCAGGAACAGATTTTGGAACAGGCACAATGGTAAGTTTCCATTCTCGATAAGTAAAAGGCAACACAAGAAAAGAGAACGGCGCTTATCGTTGAAAATCTGCAGTCATTGGTGCCGCCTACAAGATACACTGAAGAAACTCAGCAAGACTAATCAGCAGGCTCCAGTCCCGCGACCGGATTCCTACCATTTCTACCTTATCCGTGATGCCCCTTTAGTTTTTAATGTACTGTATGCATAAAGTGCTTTGGTACTCTCTCCAGTCTTCCTCAGCAAAATCATTCCCACCCCCCACCATCATTAAGTACTACTGATATTCTGCTTAATTTGCATATTGCTGCATATTCATCAAGGGCCTTGTCTAATCTCCACTTCCTAAATATTCCTAATGGTTCCTTTTCCTTTTTGACTGCATTTGCAACATCTCTGACCATTCAATGTTCTTAGATCTGGATTCCTGTCTTTCCCCCTCACAGAAATCATTTTAATTTTGAACCACTAATCTTTAAATATTTCTCACAGGTCAGGTGTGAGACATTGAATCACTCTCCCATCCCCCATCCTCCCTTATACAGTCTTTATGTGCTGGAAACACACAAAAAAACTGCTGGTGTAATTCAACAGGACATTCAACATCTATGGAAAGTAGTAGACTGTCAACGTTTGGGGCCAAAGCCCTTCAACAAGAAATAAATGATGAAAAGTAATGATAAGAAGGTGGGGGTAGTTACGGATGATAGGTGATGATTTGCTTGCCTTTATTTTAGGAGTTTCCCGAAAGTTGTGTCGTTCTTTGGGGATGACTGTTATTAAAATAATTGAAATTCATCAAGTGTAAATTTCATGCCCCAATGAAAGATGTCTTAAGTATTCCTAATTCATCTGCGTTCAACGCCATAACAACAGCGAATTCCACACATTTTACATTTTTAAAAATTAACCTTAGACATCTCCCACTATAATTTTGTCTAATCACCTTAAAATTATGCCTCCTTGCTTCAGCGATTTCCACGCTGGGGAAATTGATCTGGATGACCACTCGATTGATACCTCTTATAATCTTGTATAACTCTTTCAAGTCACCGCCTGTCCTGCTTTCCTCCAAAGAGAAAATAGCTACTTATTCCACCTATTCTCACAGGACATGTTGTGTGAAGTTCAATGTTGAAAGTTCATTGTCTGCTGAGATCCCCCAGCATTTTCTGTGTCGAAATGAATAAACAGTCAACGTTCCGGCCGAGACCCTTGATCAGGATATGTGTTTGTGTGTGTGCTTTGTATTTCGATCATCTGCAGATATTCTCTGTTTGTTTGTAACTCTGTGCATTGCGTTGTTTCCATTGAACCACAAGAGGGGAGGATAGAATGGGTACCAGGAAGGCAGCTGAAATGTAATACTCCACAGAATTTACTTTTAACTTTTCATGAGTTTGAAAACACGATTCAGTGGGAATTTCACCGCATTCTTCAGTTCCTCTCGGAATCTGCTCTGAGTCACGGCGTAAGTACACGTGTTTGTGCAGGAACTGAGGACCTGCAGCACTGCCGATGTCTGTTCTGTGATGTAGCGTGGATCTGTGACAGAATATCCATAAGTCATTGTAATCCGTCTGTAGATAGAAAACAACACCTGTGTTCCCCACAACAAAATGAAACTGCCGGTTACGCTGAACAGCAAAACGATGGATTTGTGACGGTTCTCCATCACCCGGTCCTTGTCGTCGTCTCCACCCTTTTGTCCCCGGAGCCCCCTGCGGGATCGACTGGCCGCTAGAATCCGCCTGACAGTCAGAATATTGAACAGCAAAATCAGAAAGAATGGGACACAAGGTGTTAAGATGCGGTGAAATATGTCAAATGCCGCCCATGAGGGAGAGTTTTTGAAACTCGCTGTAAGAACACAATCCCAGGGTACACCATCAATTATTTCTCTAAGCTCGTACACAAAGCCCCAGGGGACACTTTCCAAACAGGCCAGCACACTCACTATCCCGATAACAACAGCCGCCGTTCTCTCGGTGCAATATTTTGTTTTCAGCATCTCACAGCAAATAGCCACAAATCGATCGACGGTGAAAGCGACAGTCAGCCAGACAGAGGTCGCAGTGCTCGCAAAAATCAACCATAAACCGAATCTGCACACAGGAGTGATCCGCAGGAATGATCGGGGAAAATAAATCCCAGAAGTTAACCTCAGCAGCGGATCGGAGATAACGACCAGGAGATCGGCCACTGCCATTCCCACCATGTAGCGAGTGACACATTTGGAGAGACCGCACTTTCCCCGGGACAGGATCACAATCGCCACCACGTTCGCTGGAAGAGAGGCAACAGAGAGTGTGTAGAGAAGATACTGAGCAGACGCCAAAGCTGCTGTTTAAAGCGATCCTGCAACGTTTCCACTTTTTTTGTTGCATTCACCGGTGCGAGGTTCGTGAGGGGGCGCAGAGTGGGCGGAGTCAGAGAAGGAGTTTACACAGAAAAATAAAGTCATGTGATCTGAATACCGATTCCCCGCTGATTAACGTAACGTGACGCAGCAGCGGGAAGTTAAAACTAGCTAACTACCTTCTCAGAGACAACACTGGATTAAGCACTTTCTACCGGCGCTTCGTCTGGATGAAATGAATAAATCTGGACGCTGATGGCAGGGTTCTTCCATCAAACAATCGGGAACTTCCATGGAGATCCCTGTCAGCGGCAGAACAGACGAAGGGCGGAACGAAAAAAGGAAATGTTGGAAGCATTAATCCGGGTAATACAGAATATGTGGAAAACCAGTTAAAGTATTTCTCCTCAGAACTGTTTTCCGAGCGACCCCTGATACCGGTGTCGATTTGTATCATTTTCATACAAGCTGCTTGGGGCTTAGTGTTTTAGCATTCCCCGAGTTTGTTTCCGATTCCGGCATTGGTCACCTCATTGTTCTTACAACAGAACATTGACTGATTCCAACAGATACCGCGCAGTCTGACACAACCTCACACAGAGACATGACACCTCCAACTGAATCCATCACTGGGAAGCAGGGGAGAGGAATTCAAACTCGGTGCCGTAGTCCGATGTCTGTAACAGTGTCAGATGTAGATATAATATAAAACATTTCACAGTATTGATAACTATGAAGCACTGCATCTTATTAATTGGGTTAGCAACGACTTCTTTCTGATTTGCATCCGGCGATATCGTAGACATTCATTAAACATCCGCAACAGTTTATTCTTACAACACGGAACTCCACACATTTGCTAAATTGTTGCTTCCAGTCAATATTTTATTGTTGTACCTAACTCTGAAAACCGCTCACATAAAAATGCAGACAATCAATTGATATGATCACCTTTATTAACACAATTTTTGCAAATGCTGTCCAGCTCCTACACGATCAACAGCACAGAGACACGAACATCCCCGTATTGACACGCTCAGTTGCACATAAATAGTCCGATTCGCTGAATTCCTGCAGCGGTTTGTTTTCAGATCCACATTCCTGCATCTATTGTTCGGCGTTTTCGCTCCATTCTTGAAATGCCGAATGCCGGCTCTGGAATGTGATAGTTTATACTGCACAGCCTCTTGCCGGGAATTCCAAAGGGTGAAATAAAAGGATAGTAATTTTCTTCCATCCTGGATACACTATTTCAGTAAGAATTTGTGATTTCTGCTGCTCCTGCAATCGCAGCTCCGGCAGACAGCTGATGCATTCGAAGCGGCCGTAATTTATACAGAGGAGCTGTCTCCAGAGATACGGTTATACACTCACAAATTTTCTTAATTACAGTTGTTTGAACAAACACTTTAATTCAATACCACTGTCTCTTTTGTAAATATTGACGAATTCCAACAGATACAGCGCAGTCTGACACAACCTCACTGAGAGAAATGACGCGTCACACTGCATCGATCACGGAGAAGCAGGGGAGAGGAATTTAACGTCCAGCAGCAAACTCGATGCCGTCTCCTAATGCCGTTGTGTTGTTCATCAACTGTTTTATATTCAGTGATATCGCAGACATTTATTAAAAATCCGCAACAATACTTGCTACTACACGCGGCTCCTCAGATCTGGTGTTACTAAGTTGATCATTTGATTATTGCACTTAACATGCAATCGCTCAGGTACAAACACAGACAACGATTTGGATAATCTCCGCGGGCTATATAAACACAATATTGTCAAATACAGTGCAGCAACTGCAAGACTGAAAACACAGAGACCCGAAAACCCCTATTGATCACATACCCCTGGATGAACGCTGCCAGACCCGCTCAGTTCGACAGATGTTGGCAGATTCCCTGAATTCCTGCACTGCTTTGTTTTAAGATCCTGATCCCAGAATCCACAGTCCTAATGTTTTCATTCCATCCTTGAATTGAGAAACATTGAGACTCGAATTTGGCACCCGCAGAAACAATCACAACATTGGAACTAAACATCATTTCTCACTCACGGCAGCTGACATTGTGTCTTACCGGGAATTCCAAAGGCTGAAATAAAAGGATAGTAAACTTCTCGTATCTGCCAGATGACTGGATACACCATTCCAGTGAGAATATGTGATTTTTCCTACTGTTGCTCCTGAATATACAACTTCGGCAGACAGAACGCTGATGCTTCCATAGCTGCCGTGATTTATAGACAGTATATATCTCCAGAGATGCGGTTTTACACCTCACTAACTTTCTTAGTTCCAGGTACTTGATCAAACAATTTAATTCCACTCCATTGCCTCTGACGTAAATATTGAACCGATTGAACGCAAATGCAACAACATTCCAAGTCATGACCCCACCAGTGACTTTAGTGGAAATCAGGCCGGTAACTTTAATGAAAAAGAGTGTGCTTCGAAACGGAGCCGCTACTTGGAATGGGCTGCCCGCGGTGCTGGTGGAGGCGGAAACGGTATGGTATTTTAAGAAACTCCAGGACGTCTGCATGAAGCTGAGAAAAAGTGAGGGTTATGGGTAATCTAGGTAGTTCTAAGGTAAAGACATGTTCAACACAGCTTTGTGGGCGGAAGAACTTGTATTGTGCTTTAGGTTTTCGATGATTCTATCATTGTACAGTTACAGATATCATCTTCTTGTTGGCTAATTATCCATCTTTCAAATACCCCCACCTTCAGTCCCTGCAGTTTCCCAATTTGAACTGCCCTCCAGTCCTTCAACCCCTTTTTGGCCACGCAGAAGCACACACGCACACACACACACACACACACACACACACACACACACACACACACACACACACACACACACACACACACACACACACACACACACACGAGTAGAGATAGAAAGCAGAGAACAAGGTGAGGACGGAAACTGTCAAATTAATTCGTTGCTGAGAAAATCCAAGTAAACACAAGGAAATTCTGCTGAGTTCCTTCAGCATTTTGTTTGCGATGATACTGATGAAATTGTTTTTATTATAAACTCAAATCTGTCAAATATCAAAGGAAAATTGTGAATAAAGATTTTAATCTGCAAAGGAGTGGGCAAGCCGGTTAAATGACTTCCTGTCTGGGAGACATTAGTCAGTCCGGATCGGGAGCAGCATCTCCAACACCATCACACTGAGCATGGGGTCCCCCAGGGCTTTGTGCTCAGTCCACTGCTGTTCACTCTGCTGACCCACGACTGTGCAGCAATGCATAGCTCCAACCACATCATCAAGTTCGCCGATGACACGACCGTGGTTGGTCTCATCAGAAAGAACGACGAGGCAGCTTAACGAGAGGAGGTGCAGCAGCTAACGGACTAGTGCAGAGCCAACAATCTGTCTCTGAACGTGAACAAAACACTCCCCGCTGAACATCGACGGCTCCTCGGTAGGGATCTTTAACAGCACCAAATTTCTTGGTGTGCACATGGCGGAGAATGTCACCTGGTCCCTCAACACCAGCTTCATAGCAAAGAAATCCCAGCAGTGTCTCTACATTCTGCGAAGGCTGAGGAAAGTCCATTTCTCACTCCGCATCCTCACCACATTCTATAGGGGTTGTATTGAGAGCATTCTGAGCAGCTGTATCACTGCCTGGTTTGGAAATTGTCCCATCTCGGATCGCAGGACCCTGCAGCGGATAGTGAGGTCAGCTGTGAAGATTATCGGAGTCTCTCTTCAAACATTACAGACATCTACATAACACGCTGCATCCGCAAAGCAAACAGCATTATGAAGTGCCCCACGCACCCCTCACACAAGCTCTTCTCCCACCTGCCGTCTGGGAAAAGGCACCGAAGCATTCGGGCTCTCATGACCGGACTGTGTAACAGTTCCTTCCCACATGCCATTAGACTCCTCAATCCTCAGAGCCTAGACTGACACCAACTTACTGCATTCCACTGTGCTTATTGTCTTGTCGTTATTTATTGTAATGCCTGCACTGTTTTGTGCACTTTATGCAGTCCTGTGTAAGTCTTAGTCTAGTGTAGTTTTAATTTTCTGTGGTGTTGTTTTACGTATTTCAGTCTAGTTTTTGTACTGTGTCATGTAGCACCATGGTCATAAAAAACGTAGTCTCGTTTTACGATGTACTGTACCAGCAGTTATGTTCGTAATCACAATAAAAAGTGACTTGACTTGGATAAAACAGTACTGAAAATAGGCAGATGAATAGATACAAGAAGGTTGGAATTCAAGAAGAGAAAACCAAGTGTGAGATACAACTTTACATGAGAGCGAGTGGGGGGCAATTCAGCAGACAGACAGACAGTTGGGTAGACAGGTAGGCAGAGAGACATCCAGAGGCAGGTGAGTAGAGTGTAGGATTGTAACAAACCTCGTGTATCTCCTAGTTTCTGATATAGTGTGACATTGTGGGTTTCCTTCTGTACCTGTCAGTCTCTGTTTCAGTGTGAGAGTGAGGGGTTCACGCTGTACCTGTCAGTCTCTGTTTCAGTGTGAGAGTGTGGTGTTCATTCTGTACCTATCAGTCTCTTTTACAGTATGAGAGTGTGGGGTTCATTCTGTACCTGTCAGTCTATGATAGAATATTAAAGTTTATATTCTTTTCACTTTGTTCCAAAAGACTTGCAGTGAATCATCCTGAATAATTATCTACATTCTCTGTGCTATCTACATTCTGCAGAACTATATTACGGCACGTGCAGCTGATTCGTAAATTCATTATAGACATTTCCAGTTTTTGAATGATACTGGTTATGTTGGATTAATACTTCCGAGGTCGTTAACCACCGGCCCATGATGTCCATGCACACATCTGTTTACACTGGACAACGAAGATTTTGCTTCCTGAGCACTTGTAGGTGTTGTTACGGGATCACAGGTTTCGTTCACAGTGGACTGTCACTTTAAGAAGCCTGGATGAGACGGGCCTATGACGTCTGTATAACAAGCTCCGACGGACCGTTGAGCCTTTCAATAAGAAGGAAAGAGACAGGGCTGGGGGGTGGGAGAGAGAGAGAGAGAGAGAGAGAGAGAGAGAGAGAGAGAGAGAGAGAGAGAGAGAGAGAGAGAGAGAGAGAGAGAGAGAGAGAGAGAGAGAGAGAGACTGACTGACTGATTGACTTTTGGACCGCCAGCACTTGTTGTAAATGTATGAAGTCTAATACTTTCCCATGCCCAAATCATAGGGTTGATTAATTGAGACGTGTGACTGTCATTTCGAATCACTCATTCGTGGATTTCGTTGGCGTATTCTGTGGTGAACACTTTCGATAACCCTTACGTGGATTTGGGTGCATTATGTGGTACCCACTTCTGCTGACGAAACAAAAACACCGAGGAAGCAACATTTTTGAAAAAAAAATTGTGCAGTGTTATTAACTACACTACTGGATTCAGTCCGATTGTTCTCATCACATGTCCTGAGAAACAGTGAAAAACATGGCTTACAAACTGTTCACTCATATTGGAGAAGGTATTACTCTCAAGGTAATCTCCAAGGTATTACTCTCAACTGAGCATATAGGTAGCTTGTTTCACAACTCAATGAGTAAGGAAATCCTTCCTGAAGTTAGCTTGACATCGCGCTTCAACCAGTGTCTTTGTTGATCGATTAATTTTGAAGACGCAGCTGATATCTACGTTACCTTTACCCTCAATGATTTAAAATACTTCTGTCATATCTCCTTTCATTCTACGTAAACCGCGGATAAAAACATCTAATTCTTTCAATCTTTCTGTTTTTGAGCATTTTCCATAACCTGCAGCCCTGCAATGAGTTCACACACCCTTCTCTAAATATCTCCATTGCCTTCATATCCTTCACAAAACTATGGAGATCAAAATTGTACACATAACTCAAGGTGTGGCCCCACAAGCGCATAACACAACTAAAGGAGAATATCTCTAGGCATATATTCACAGAGAGATTATGAAACCGAAATTTCTATTAAATTTCCTCATGGTTTCTGTGCATGGTCTAAATGTTGATAGTGATTAGTCAACCAAAAGTACAAACCCTTCTCATACAGTGCACTTTCTATGTCAAGACGCTCATTATATATTTATAGCTAATATTACTACTTCCTCTATGAAATATTTTACTTTTACATACATAGAATTTCAACTACCATTTACCTGTCCAGATCTGGCTATTGTTTAAATCTAACTGCATTGATTCTGCTGCTCAAATGTTAGAGGTGTTTCCGCTATTTTTTTTATCGGCTACAATAAACTCGTTTATTGGTTGTCTGCTTATCCAAATAATTTACGTAAATTAAAAGTGGCAGCGGCGCCAAAACTGGTGTCTGCAGAACCTCGTTTTTGACATGTTTGAAGTGTTTAAATGATCCTGTCACCACAGCTCTTTGTTTTCTGTTTTTCAGCATTTGCACAACTTAATCCCCAATCCCAACGTCCTGTAATTTGATTATTAACATCCCGTAGGGTACGTCATCGAAAGCCTTCTGACCCGAGGACCTGGAAGATGTAGCCACTGACAGCAGCACTTGGCGACAGGTGTGTAGGGACGGGTTTTGTGTTCTGGATATGGAAGGAATCACCAGAAGACAATAGAAGAGAGCCAGGAGAAATGCACGATGGTTGCCACCACTACCACCACTACCACATATGCATGTCCCACCTGCAATAGAGCTTGTGGGTCCAGCATAGAACTGTATAGTCATCAGAGATCTCACCGTTAAAGGAGTGGATGTTGTCATCCGATTTCGATGGACAACCGAAGAAGAATGGTGGTGTATAGTGCTGGGTGTGTACAGAACCGTGTGCTCACTGCACAGTGCTGTGAGTATTACTGTTCTGTGTCCTGGTAGTGAAGGTCTCGATATTGTAAAGTTCATTGTCCTATAGACAAATTTTGACTGTTCTTGAGCAGTCACATGCGCAGAGCATGTTTATACCAGAGATAGACCATTCCCTTCCCTTGCAGTTGGGATCAGATGCTGTTAAGATCTCTGTTGTTACAGTAGGCTGCCGGCAGTTTAAACAGCATATTTCACTGCATGTGGTCTGTGTCTCCCAATGTACTAAATTCCCCTGAATGCTAACCCATCGAAATTGTTTGAGGAGCTCAACAGCTCTTCCTCTTTACTATCAACACGCCAGAGAATATCACCATACCGCTTTTCTCATCATGCTCTCCTCCTTGTCCCTTTTCCTTAGTGAACACCAGCATTCATTTTCTACCTCTCATGCTAACTCTGAGTCCAGTCATAACCTCCCATCTTTGTCCTAGGGTGGTCCGGTCCATTCCCCGCTATACTGTCGTTTTTGTGTGTATGCATAAGATGCTTTGGGATTCTCATTGATTTTCGTGAATGGGGACATTTTCCGGTTACTCTTCATTGTCCTGATTCACAGTGAGACTTGTTTCTTGCTTCCCGTATGTTCCTCCAAGACACTGTCTAATTTAATCTTCCTCGTCCTTACATATGACTCCTCTTACATTTTTTAAAGAAATACAATATTTCTCATCACCTTAAGTTCCTGACCAACCCCGTCCTTCTCTACTCTCCTCACAGGGACAGGGAACTACTAAATTCTAACCGGCTGGCCAGTACGTGACTCTCACATGTCAGGCATCAACTAACATCAACTCCATCCAGTAATAAGCTGTAACATCAGCTCCCAGGCAACTCTCTATGACACCTGCCCAATTGTTCCACAAATTTACAATCATCGACCTGCAGGTCCAAACATATTCTTATCAATAACCATCTGAAACCCTCCAGAGTTAAGATCCATACATGTTTCCCAACTAAACTCCAATCTTCTTGCTAGGTCCATTTCCCAATACCATACCAAGTATGTCTCCTTTTCTGGTGGGCCATCTACATACTGTTTCTTGAAACCTTCCTGAACACACCAAACAATTAACGCCCTATCCGCTCAATGCTACTTACTGACCTCCTCCACATGCCAGACGATAAAAATGGTCAGGGTGGTCCCAGCAAGCTTCCCTGTGAGAATATTATTTCCCCTTCACTGTAACCAATCCCTGTTGCACCTGTCCCACGTATCCTGGAAGATAGCCCAATTACTTGTGTTCCTGATGATCTCCCTCCTGCACCAAATTGTTAGCTACACATTTAAGTGTACCAGCTTACCATATCTTACCTCGCAAGCATGTGGCACTTGAAAATATCCTGAAATCACCACCCGAGAGTCCTTATTTCCTAACTTTCTGCTCTACTCCTTAAATTCTCTTTGCAGGACCTTGTCTCTCTGTTGTTAGTTCTAATACACAGATGCCTTGTGCAGGAAGGCACAGAGTCGACTGTACTTCCTTAGAAGGTTGGCGTCATTCAATGTCTGCAGTGAGATGCTGATGATGTTCTATAGGTCAGTTGTTGAGAGCGCCCTCTTCTTTGTGGTGGCGTGTTGGGGAGGAAGCATTAAGAAGAAGGACGCCTCACGTCTTAATAAGCTGATAAGGAAGGCGGGCTCTGTCGTGGGCAAAGTACTGGAGAGTTTAACATCGGTAGCTGAGCGAAGGGCGCTGAGTAGGCTACGGTCAATTATGGAAAACCCTGAACATCCTCTACATAGCACCATCCAGAGACAGAGAAGCAGTTTCAGCGACAGGTTACTGTCGATGCAATGCTCCTCAGACAGGATGAAGAGGTCAATACTCCCCAATGCCATTAGGCTTTACAATTCAACTGCCAGGACTTAAGAACTTTTTTTTTTTTTTTAAAGCTATTATTAATGCTTTTTGAGTTAGTGATTTAGATGCATATCATATTATTACTGAGTTAAGTATTGTATGTAATGAGTTTTAGCTACAACAAGTGTATGGGACATTGGAAAAAATGTTGAATTTCCCCATGGGGATGAATAAAGTATCTATCTATCTATCTATCTATCTAATAACGAACATGTCCTCTGGCTGTTCACCCTACCCTTTCAGAATGGCCCGTACCTTCTCAGAGACATCCTTGGCCATGGCATGATTAGGGTAACGCATCATCCTGGAATCTCACTCATTTACACACACACGCTTGTCTGGGCACCCGTTAAGTGTTTGCTACATGTGATTCATATCTTTCCATCCCCGTGTATTTATGTGCTTTCTAATAGCCTGTTTGTAATGGTAGTGTTCTCAGTCATATTAACTGTAATCTTAACTGTTAACTGCTAATTATAAAATGGCTTCTCTGGAGTATTATAATGAAATGGATTCGCTGTAATGTTAACTATGAACTAATGTTCTCTGTAGCTGAAATGTTTGGGTTATAACTATTGATAAAGGGGGAACTAGCCAATGGGAGTCTTGTTATTCTATCTGCATGTGTGGGAAACGGGGTTGGTGCACGAGAAGTTCGGTGAGGGGAAGCGAAGAGGGAGGACGTGCGGGAATCGCTCTGGTAGACCACCGCATGTTGCTCCCAGTCCGAGGGTCGTGGAGTTCAGAGGAAATCAAACGGTGGACCGAGGATATTGCGTGAGCTCCAACGTGCGCACAAACTATATAAGCTCTATTCTTGGCACCTTTACATATTGTACTGTTGTTTCTCTACAAACTTCATAGTTACAGTAAAATATATAAAGTGTAATCGTTCAAACGTGCATTGTGTACTGACTGATATTTCACGTTGTGGGTTTGTGCCGGGGTGCATACACAGCATATACGGAAACGTGAGACACGGTTTGGCGGCCAGACGGCGGTTTCGCATAGAGGAACGTGGGATGATAGAGCTGAGTGTTACATAATGAACATTGTTTGAAAATTTATTCATTGTTTTCTTCTTTGATTATGCTCAGGCATTTACTTATTCATTCGCAAACAAAGCAGACTGCACACGTGTTGAAACCACACAATTTGGTAGAATTCGTACGATTTAGATATAGAACAAAAATAAACTAATGTCTACAGTAGTAGCTGTACATACATCAAAATAATACTTACCATCCACTAAACAGCCGATCTCTGTGAAAGAGTGGAACAACAGATCCGGCACACAGCCTGCTCTCTCTCTCTGTCTCTCTCTCTCTCTCTCTCTCTCTCTCTCTCTCTCTGTCTCTCTCTCTCTCTGTCTGTCTGTCTCTCTCTCTCTGTCTGTCTGTCTCTCTCTCTCTCTCTCTCTGTGTCTCTTTCTCTCTGTCTCTCTCTCTCTCTGTCTGTCTGTCTCTCTCTCTCTCTGTCTCTCTCTCTCTCTCTGTCTCTCTCTCTCTCTGTCTCTCTCTCTCTCTCTCTCTCTCTCTCTCTCTCTCTCTCTCTCTCTCTCTCTCTCTCTCTCTCTCTCTCTCTCTCTCTCTCTCTCTCTCTCTCTCTGTCGCTCTCTCGGCTCTATGTCTCTGTCTGTTTCCCACTCCCTCTCTCTGTCTCTATCTCGCTCCCTCTCTCTCTCTGCCTGTCTCCTTCACGGCTTAGTCCCTTTACTATCTCTCTCTCTTTCTATTTTTTCTGCCTATCCTACACGGCCATTCCCACGCACTTACTCTCCCGACATATTCCTCATGTCCTATCCCTCGCTCTCCCTCACGTGCTCTCCTTCGCGCCGTCTCACTCACGCCAACTCCCACATGGCCTCTTCGCCTCGCGATGTCTCCTTCTGATGCTCTTCTTCGCGCTCGCCATCGCCCGCACATTCTCCCTCGCACCCTGTACATCACGCTCACTCTGGCGTCTCTCCATGGCACTGTCTCCCTCGCGCCACTCCCTCAGGTGCTCTCCCGCGCTCCCTTTCCTCGCGATGTCTCATTCGCTCACTCCTTCTCACCCTCAGCCCTCGTGCTGTCTCCTGCTTGCGCTCATTTTATCTATCTCTCTATCTCTCACATATCTGTCACAAGTGAACGTAACGGTACTTTGTCTTCAATTGTAAAGCAGCAAAATTCTCTCTCAGGATGTTAGTTCAAGTTGGCAGTGGGAATGGAAACCCACAATAGAGAAGGAGGAGAAAAAAGAAGGCGAAGGGAAGGACGGGTTTTGACGCGATCAAGAGTGCTTGATAGAGACGAAAATATACTGCAAGATCAGACAGTTTTGTCAGAGTCCGGAAACAGGGGAAACAGGTTTGCATCAATCTTCAATTTAACAGAGGGTGACGTGAAGTGCAAAGGGGAATTCTCTGGAATGGTGAGGCCTGTGATGCCTTCGGGAATAGCGGTAAAAGGCTGTTTAGTAACTCTACGGCAACACACTCAAAACGGGAAAAGAGTAAACAGTTGACAGGACTCTGATGAAGGGTCTCTGTCCGAAACGTCGACAGTTCATTCTTTTTCATAAATGCTGCCTGACCTGCTGAGTTCCTCCAGCATTTTGTGTGAGGAAAAGTGTGAACAGTCGACGTTTCATCGCGAGACCCTTCATCAGGACCAGATTTTTTGGGTATTGCTTTGTATGTCGAGCGAATGCAGATTTTCTCATGTTTGTTTTTTTTACTCTATACATCACATTGTTTTCCATGTTTGGCGATAGAATAGTGAGCATGAAGGCAGCTGAATTGCATTACTTAATATGCATTTATTAAAGTATTACATTAAAGTATAATAGTTTACTTTACATCTATGCTGCTTAATTGCATATACATTTTAATATGTATTTGTTAAAGTATTATATTTTATTATATTAGTTTCAAAATCCGATCCAACGGATAATACACCGCATTCTTTAGTTCCTCCCTGAATTTGCTCTGAGTCAGGGCGTAAATGCACGTGTTGGTGCAGGAACTGAGAATCTGCAGCATGTCCGCTGTGTGTCCTGCGATGTAATGGGGATCCGAGGCAGAATTAGAATAACTCTTTGAAATCCGTCTGTAGATATAAAATACCACGTATGTTGCCCACAACAATAAGAAACTACCGGTTATGCTGAAGAGAAGAACAATGGATTTGCGTCGGTTCTCCATTTCCCGGTCCTTGTCATTCTCTCCACTCTTTTGTCCCCGGAGCCCCCTGCGGGCCTGACTGGCCGCTAAAATCCGTCTGACAGTCAGAATATTGAACAGCAAAATCAGAAAGAATGGGACACAAGGACACACGATGAGGTGAAACAACTCAAATGCCGCCCATGATGGAGAGTTTCTGTATTTCTGTGTATGAACACAATCCCAGGGAACACCATCAATTATTTCTCTAGGCCCGTATATAAAGCCCCATGGGACAGTCTCCAAACAGGTCAGCAAACTTACTGCCCCGATAACCACAGCCGCCGTTCTCTCGGTGCAATATTTTGTCTTCAGTTTCTCACAGCAAATAGCCACAAATCGATCGACGGTGAAAGCGACAGTCAGCCAGACAGAGGTCGCAGTGCTCGCAAATATCAACCAGAGACCGAATCTGCACGCAGGAGTGGTTCGCAAGATCGATCGGGGAAAATAAATCATTACAGTCCACCTCAGCAGCGGATGGGAGATAACGACCAGGAGATCGGCCGCAGCCATTCCTACCAGGTAGCGAGTGACACATTTGGAGAGACCGCACTTTCCCCGGGACAGGATCACAATCGCCACCAAGTTCGCTGGAACAGAGACAGAGTAGAGTGAGTTGAGAAAATATTGAGCAGAAACAAACACAGCAGTTTAAGGAGACGCTGTAAAATTTCCACTTTGTTGTTGCATTTATCGGTGGGAGGGTCAAGAGAGGGCGCGGAGCTGGCGGAGACACAGTTAAGTAAAGTCCATATGGTCTGAATACGGATTCCTTACTGAGGAGCGACATGTGAAGTGGCAGCGAAAAGCTAAAAGTGTGCAACTACTTCCTCGGAGTCAACACTGGATGGAACATTTTCTACCGGCGCCTTCTGCGTCTCGTCAGGATGAAACGAAAAAATCCGGAAGCCAATGGCGGGATTTTTCCATTAGACAGTCATCAACTTCCATGGCGATCCCTGTCAGCGACAGAACAGTCGAAAGATGGAACAAAAACTGGAAATGCTGGAAACGCTCATCCAGACGAAACAGGAGATGTGGAAAAACGGTTAATGTATCTCTTCTCAGAACTCTTTTTAGAGACACCCCTGACACGAGTGTTGACTGGTTTCTCTTTCCATAGAAGCTGCTTGGGGCTTAGTGTTTCCAGCATTCACCGAGTTTGTTTCCTATTCCAGCATTTACAGCCTCACTGACTTTACAACAGAACACGGACTAATTCCAACAGATACAGCGCAGTCTGACACAATCTGACAGACAGACATGACGTCTGCCACTGCATCCATCACTGGGAAGCAGGGGAGAGAAATTCAAACTCGGTGCCATAGTCCGATGTCTGTATCTGTCTTAGATGTAGATATCATATAAGACATTTCACTGCATTGATAACTATGAAGCATTACATCTTACTAATTGGCTTAGCAACGACTTCTTTCTGCTTTGCATCCAGTCATTTCGTAGACATTCATTAAACATCCACAACAATTTTTTCTTACAACACGGAACTCCTCACATTTGCTGCCAGTCAATATTTTATTGTTGCGCCTAACTCTGAAAACCGCTCACATAAAACTGCAGATAATCAATGGATGTAATCACCCTCATTAACAGCTCCTACACGATCAAAAGCACAGAGACACGAACATCGCCTTATTGATCACAAACCGCTACCTGACCCGCTCAGTCGCACAGAAATAGTCCGATTCGGTGAATTCCTGCAGCGGTTTGTTTTTAGATCCACATTCCGGCATCTATAGTTCCGGTGTTTCCACTCTATTCTTCAAATGCCGAATGCCCGCTCTGGAATGTGACAGTTTCAATCAGCGGCAGAATCAATCGCAACAATAGAATTTAACTTCAATATCCACCCACGGCAGCTGACACTGCGGCTTACCGGGAATCCCAAAGGCTGAAATAAAAGGATGGTAAACTTCTTCTATCCGAGTGATGACCGGATACACCATTTCAGTGAGAATCTGTAGTTTCTGTTGCTCCAGTATTCACAGCTCCGGCAGACATCTGACGCATTCAAAGCGGCCCTGATTTATACAGAGGATCTGTCTCCAGAGATACGGTTATACACCTCACTGACTTTCTTAGTTGCAGTTGCTTCAACAAACACTTTAACTCAATACCATGGTCTCTAATGTAAATATCGGGACGATTGGAGACAAATACATCAAAACTCTTGGCATTACCTCAGCAGTGTCTTTGGTGGAAATAGTCCAATAGACTTACTTTCAAAGACTGAGCTTTGCCACGGAGCAGCCACATTTACAGATTTTATCTTTTTGTTAGATAATTATTCATCTCTGAAGGGAGACCAGTGACACTGACCGATCCCTGCATCCGTCCCTGCAGTTTCCCATTTTGAACTGACCTTCAGTCCTTCAGCTTCTTCCTAATGATACACATACACACATACGAAATAATTGCACAATTGTATTTCAATGTCATATTGACTGTCCTATTGTACATTCTATTTATTATAAATTGTATAATACAGTATATGAAGGATGTAAATAATAAGGCCAATGCAACTCAAAACACACAAACACAGATTTGGACAAAGATAAAATAGAGAAACATAGATCAGAATGGAAACGGTCATATGAGCACGTTGCTGATTTAAACAAAACCGAGAAAATCTGCAGATGCTGGAAAACACAACGATTTCTGCTGATCCCTCCAGCATTTTGTGTGATGTAACAGTCTTTAATGGGCATTTCAAATCTCATCAAAGTTCAAAAGAAATTGAGAAGAAATGTTTCAATCTGCAAAGGAAGAGGTAACCTGATTACAGGAATAAAAACAATACTCGAAATCGGCAGATGAATAGATGCAGGAGATAAAACTGTGTAGATTGTATAAACACGAGAACATCTGCAGATGATGGATTCCATGGCAACACAGGGAATTCTGAGTTCCTCGAGCATTTTGTGTGTGATGTTGCTGATCTAATAGTCGTTACTGAGCATCTCAAATCAGCCAAATCTCAAAAGAAATTGAGAAGAAATATTTCAGTCAGCAAAATAAGGAGAAGCCGTTAAATAATAAAAGCAGTACTCAAACTGGGAGATAAATAAATGCAGTATGGCTGGAACTAAACGACAGAGAAACAAGCGTGAGATAAAACGTCAGATGAGAGAGAGAACGTCCGCGAGAGACAATGCTGAGATTCTAGGATTCTGATATTCCTCCTGTATCTGCTAGTCTCTTGAACAGTGTGAGAATGTGGGGCTCATTCTATACCTGTCAGTCTCCGGTAAAGTGAGAGAGTGTGGGGTTCATTCTGTACCTGTCAATGTCTCGTACTTTGTTTGGTGTTTATTCTGTACCTGTCACACTCTCGTACTGTGCCTGGTGTTCATTCTGTACCCGCAAGTCTCCTAATACAATGCACTTTCTTATTCAAGGCCCCCATTGTATATTTATATCTAATACTTCTACTTCCTGTATTTAATATTTTTCATTGTTCCAGCTGCCCATATCAGAATTTTGTTTAGATCGACATGTACTGATTCTGCTGCCTGAATTTTATTAGCCCATCTCTCTAATATTATGTCATCTGCAAACATGACTCGTTGAGTTATTTCTGTGCATATCAAAATCATTAATGTAAATGAAGAACAGAAGCTGCTGCAAAGCGTATTCTTGTGGAACAGTACTTTTAACATTTTGCAGCTGTGAAAATGATCCTCTCACCATAACTCATTGTTTTCTGTTTTTGAGCCAATTCTCCAAACTTTTGTGTACCATACCATGAACCTCTACTTCCTGTAATTTGATTATTAATCTCTTCTGTGGCACCTTGCCAAAAGCCTTCTAAAACTCCAAGTACATTTTTACCTTTTCTCTTTAGCTGGTGTCATAAATTTTAATTGCCTCTTCATAAACCTGCAACATATTAGTAAAACGTGTTTTACGCCTTCTGAACCCATGCTGTCTTTCTGCTAATATAAAACAATAAAACATAGCAGGTGTACTCCATTGGGCCCATCGTATCATGTAAACATGGCTGTTCTTTTTTTCTCCTCCTCAACCCTATTTCCTGGCCTTCTTCCTTTATCCTTTGATGTCAAATCCAATCAGGAACCTGTCATTCTCTGCCCGAAATACACCGACCGACCTGACATCCACAGCTGCACGTGGCAACAAATTCCAGATATTAACCACCCTCTGGCTAAAAAAAAAAAATCTCTGCATCTCTGTTTTGAAAGGACACCTCTCTAGCCCAACTCTGTGCCTTCTTGTTCTAGACTCTGCCACCATGTGAAACATCCTTTCAACTTCTACTCTGTCTAGTTCTTTCAATACTCGAAGGTTTTCACTGTGGAACCCCGTCATCCTTCTAAATTCCAGGGAGTACAGACACAGAGCCATCAAACGTACTTCGTATGACAATCTTTTCATTCCTGGAATCATCCTTGTGAACCTCCTCTGGACGCTCTCCAATGCCAGCACATCTCTTCTAAGATGAGGAGCCCAAAGCTGTACACAGCGATCAAGGTCTGGCTTTGCCAGTGTCTCATAAAGCCTCAGCATTACATCCCTGCTCTTGTATTCTAGACCTCTTAAACTGAATGCTAACATTGCATTTGCCTTCCTTACCACCAAATCAACCTGCAAGTTAACCTTTCAGGTGTTCTGCACAGGGATTCCCAAGTCCTTTTGCTTTTCTGATTTTTGGATTTTCTCCCCGTTTAGAAAGTATTTCGCACATTTATTTCAACTGCCAAAGTGCACGACCGTGCATTTTCGAACAATATATTTAATTTGCCACTTTCCTGCCCATTCTCCTAATCTAAGTCCTTCTTCATCTTAACTCTCTCCAGAGCACTACCTGCCTCTGCACCAGTCTTTGTATCATCTGCAAACTTGGCAGCAAAGCCATCTACTTCTCAGCTAAATCGTTCATCTGCATCACAAAAATAAGTGGTCTCAACACCAACCCCTGCGTATCATCACTAGTCACTAGCTGTCAAATTGACGAGGATCCTATATTCCCACTAGCTGCATGCCTGTTCTTATCAGATGTTTTTACAACTCGTTCTTTATTTATGTTTCCCTTATCTTACCCACAATACTCGTTAAGTTTACTGGCCCATAGTTACAAGGGTCAGTGGTGTCACGCTTCGTACATACCGGTAAAAAATTAGCCCACTTCAAGTCCCTCAGTATTTTATGAATCTTCACAGAATTTTGAATAATTCTTGTCAGGTGCTTGCGTTTTCAATCATAGACTAATGCAAGTTCCCTTGGATAAATATGCCTGACAGTGACATTTATTAACTTTCAGCCTTTTCACTTTCTAAGATCTCTGAGTCACTTTAAGCAACTTTATTTTTCTCTACATATACTGGCGTATTGCTAACATCTTTGCAGGTGAACACTTTAGCCAAATAAGAGTTAAGAGTAAACACAAAAGTACACTGCAGATGCTGGGGTCAAAGCAACACGTAAAGCACGCTGCAGGAACACAGCAGGTCGGGCAGCTCCGTGAAAACGAACAGTCAACCTTTCTGGCTGAGACCCTTCATCAGGACTGAAGAGGGAGGGGCAGGGGCCCTACGAGGAAGGTTGAGGGGAGTGTGGGAAGGAGAACGTTCGCAGGTGACAGGTGAAAAACCAATCAGAGGAAAGATCCAGGGATGGGTAAGGAGAAGCAGGGAAGGGATAGGAAGGAAAGGTGAAGAAGGAATGTAAGGGGAAAGCACTCTGTAGTAGAAAAGGAAGGATCATGAGAGAGGTGATAGGCAGCTGGAAGAAGAGGTAGAGAGAAACTGGGATGGGGCAATGGAGAGGAAAGGAATTACCGGAATTTGGATAATTCGATGTTCATGCCAAGGGGCCTAGAGACTACCCAGACGGTATATGAGGTGTTGCTCCTCCAACCTGAGTTTAGCCTCATTATGACAGTAGATGAGGCGATGTATAGACATATCAGAATGGGAATGTGAAGCTAAGTTGAAGTGGGTGGCAACCTGGAGATCCTGTCTGTTGCCGCGGACAGAGCAGAGGTGCTCGACGAAGCGGTTCCCCCAATCTGCGTTGCCAATGCAGAGAAAGCCGCACCGGGAGCACCGGCAATAGATGACCCCAACAGACTCACGTTAATTGTTGCCTCACCTGGAAAGACGGTTTGGTGCTCTGAATGGTGGTAAGAGAGGAGGTGTTGG
Source organism: Hemitrygon akajei (assembly GCF_048418815.1). Lineage (NCBI taxonomy): Eukaryota > Metazoa > Chordata > Chondrichthyes > Myliobatiformes > Dasyatidae > Hemitrygon > Hemitrygon akajei. The sequence continues at coordinate 2,590,793 of NW_027331973.1, read as the reverse complement.
GACAGGTGTAGCTCTTACGCTTGCAGAGGTAACTACCAGGTGGGAGATCTATGGGGAGGGACGTGTGAACCAGGCAGTCGCAGAGGGAACGATCCCTGCGAAAAGCGGAGAGTGGTAGAGAGAGCAAGATGTGCTTAGTTGTGGGGTCCTGTTGAAAGTGGCTGAAGTTGCCTTCCCTGCGTATTTTGATAGTGTCCTTTTGTTTGTTTACTGTGGTATTGATTTCAGAGGAAGGCACGGATTCCACACTGGCCACGTGAGGTCAAGGTTAAAGTGTTTGAGATATTAGCTTATCTATTCTGGGTACGATAAACCCGCTGTTCAAAGGTAAATTGACATTCGGACAAATTCCTGTGTGCTTGAATTGGGAATTTGAAATTCGCACTCTGGGAGACTGGTCCATTTGGGAAGCACCAAAGGATGAGGCTGAGCACTGTGAAACGTTGGTTTTGAGTTACAGGTTTCAATTGGAAAAGGTTGTTTCGGTGTAATCGTAGCATCAGCCCTGTGGTAAGTACACTGGGTTTCAGTTTAGAGAGCGTGCAGATTCAGTCCAGATTCAATATTGTGCTTTCTTCCTTTCTTCCCAATCCTTTAGTTATTTTCTTTCAACTTCTTGAAGAAATGTTCCCTATCTCTAGTCAACCATGGTTACTTCTCGGTATCATCCGATCCCCGCCTCAATGAAACAAGCCAGTGCTGACCCCCAGTCAAGTGCTCAATTAACAATCTCCACATTTACCTTGTGCATTTCAGTTCCTACCCAAGTTCCTACCGAATAGTATCAATTAAGTACAGTCCATATTGTCTGTTGCTGTCCCATTGTAAAGTATGTTGAATAGCTGTGCTCTATCGTTCTTAAATGCTGACACGCGGAGAGACCAGTAACCTGACCCACTTCACTTTCTAGTATTAGCACAAAATTGACTGTTCACTAGTACACTAGTACACTGGTACACTAGTACCAGCCCGCTACTTGTGCCAGGTCTCCTTTCTGGACACAATTGAAAAATTCTGTCACATTTAATCCTTTTAAACAGAGGAATTGCCTATGAATATCAGTGAAGTTTAAGTTGCTCGTGACAACGGCCGTGTTTGTATAAGCAGCTGTCCAAAATTTATCACCCGATCTGTCACTGATTCTGTGTGTTGTTTTCGTTTTGTTGATGGGACCTCTGTACAGAATACTCTCAAACGAGTGTTTGTTCCCTTCTTACTTCTCAGTTCTATTCACAGTCTATTAACTTACAATCCCATCACAGTGTCCTCCTTTACTGCAGCTGTGATACTGTCACACTCTCCCTGTGTGTAAAAGGTTTTCACTTCACTCTCTGTCATGCGACTATGAACATTTTGAAACATCTGAATCCCGAGATGTCCGGAAGTCATTCCCTCCTTTGTGATTGAATTGAATTTATTTATTTCTTACATCCTTCCCGTGTATGAGGAGTAAAATTCTTGATGATACGTCTCTGCAACAAGGTGCAATGTGCAATCATAGTAGTTTAAACTAACAGAACAATAAATGTAACATAGAAATTTAACACTCAAATCAGCATGAGTTAATCAGTATGATGGCCTGGTGGAAGAAGCTATCCCGGAGCCTGTTGGTCCTGTCTTTTATGCAGCGGTACCGTTTCCCGCATGACTGTCAAGTTTGTGAGATAGTTTGGAATGTATTAATGTCAGGATGATCAGGGACATGATTGTTTGAAGTTAGGACATATTTGCTAAAATTACTCAGTTTTAAAAACTCTTTTATTTGAAAACTTAGCTGCATTGCAATTGGACCTGGACGGTATCTACATAGTTGTCCCTTTCCCAAATTGGGCTCCCAAGTTCATACATAGTAGCATCAATTAAATGCATTCCATGCTATCAACTCCGATCCCAGTGTTTCATTTTCTATGGACTGTCATTTTAACTGCACCTAAATGAGGCGGGTCTATGATATTATTCATTGAGTTGCAGCCTGGTTAACTTTAAAACAAGGATACAGACATTCACAGTCGAGAAAGAGAGAGAGATAGTGAGATTTTGGGGAGCTGTTAGCTTTAGCTGGTCGCAGCTGAGGATTGGAAATCTCTTAAGCCCACAAGGGTCGGGTAAGCATCGGCACACGGTGCACAACGAATAGGTGTCTGTCGCATCCAATAATCCAAAGGAATGGATTTTTCGTGGTATATCCTGTGGAGACCACGTATGTGTTAACCCTTATCCGGATATATTGTGTGGTAATCCCTCGAAGACGATATCCCTGTGACACATAACTTTCGGTGATAATTTGTATGTGGATATGGAACGACACGAAGGATTAGATCTTCAGTATACTACTTTGTTTACCTGACGTGGAACCGTGGAATCTGTGGAATACTTTTGTCTGTGGAATTCGACGTAACCACCTTTTCTCTACGTTTTACCCTGGATTACAAATATCTCTCTTCTATCATACATTCCGTGGATGAACTGATCTTTTCTACTTTACCATCTCAAGACTCTAATTTTTGTTTTCCCAAACTTAACTTGACTTGAAAGCTATATTACACACAGATATACGAATAACACTTTTAACATTTGCTTATCTTGGTTAAGGTACGGTATTATAAGTAGATACTGACAAAGAAAATGGTGTTAACAATAAAACACGACTCAGTGTGAAATCCCTTGCTGCTGGTTTATATCTAAAACTTTACAGTATGTAACAGAATAGAGGGCTCGTACGGGATATGAACAACTTTGGTGCTTATTGATCGATTGATTATTGATCTCATTGGCTTCTTCTCTTTTGATTTACTTGTGAGTGGGAATCAGCAACAATGGCTGTTAATGCATTTCTGGAAGTGCCAACCCCTGTGGCATTAGAAAAAGCCAAAAAGGAATAATTGGTGACTATTGCTAATAGGCTGAACCTAAGGAGGTAAAGCGGTGTATGAGAAAGTCAGAGATTCAGAGGAAAATAGTTGAGCACTATGTTTCTACGGAGGCGTTTCAAGAGGGTGTGTTAGAGTTGTTTCCTGAAAGTAAACCACATCACTTCGAGATCCAGTATAAGCTGAATCAAGTAAATTTACAGAAACTTCGATTCGAGCGAGAGACGACAACGAATGCACCTGTAGGCTGTATATTGACAAATAGACTTCATTCAAATAAATGTGAAGCATTGCATTGTGGAAAATAAAACCAGTATAGGATTTACACAGTGAAGGCTGGAATCCCGGGGAACAGAGGGGCCGAGGACTGCATCGTTTACTGAAAACTGTGGCACAGGTAGGTAGAGTGATGAATACCTTTATCATTCAGTGGTCAGAATAAGTGTAGGAATGGGGAAATACACACAAAATGTTGGAGGATCTCAGAAGTCCAGGGAGCATCAATCTACAAGGTTTCAGATCGAGACCCTTCATTAGAACTGGAAGAGAAAAAAAAAACATGAGGTGTTTGTAATCCTGATGAAGGATCTCGGCTCCGAAAAATCGACTGTACACTTTTCCATCGCTGCCGCGTGGCCTGCTGAGTTCCTCCAGCAGTTTGTGGTGTTGTTAGGATTTACAGCATCTGCAGATTGTCTGCTGATAGAAATTAGGAAGTGTTGTTGCTTTTATGCAACACATGGATGTGGCGCACTTTGACTTTTTGGTATAGAGTTGATCATTTTGCTGAAGTACAGCTTACATTAAAACATAAAGGGGTGAAAAGTTTTACCAGGATGTTCCTTACATTTGGGCCTGAATTACAAGAACGTTGCAAATCCCATGGACTGTAGAAAATTGAAGGGTGAGCTGATACAGGTTTAACAGATTATGACTGACATGGATAAGGTGAAAGCATAGTGGTTTTCCTAGGAAAGAGGTGATTAAAAACAAACCGGCATTCACATGCAATACTGTATTACATACATAGATTTTGATCAATTGAACTGAGAGTCTTTATTTCTGAATTTTATGTTCTTATTTTCCACAGAATAATTCTGAATGAAAAATAAGGAAAAACCTCAACAACTGAAGTGTTAGCAGTTAGAAAGTGTTCATAGCACCTTTCTGAGTACCTAGTTCAATCATTTCACTGCTATTACAGCCAGTATATTGCTTCGGATAATTCTCTATGAACTTTACACAACAGAATGAAGCAAGACATGTCCCATTACTCCTTGCAAAATTGCTCAGGCTGTGCCAGGTTAGCTGGGGAGCGCCAGTGGATAACAATCCTGTGGAGTTCCCAGGTCTGTTCGATTGGGTAAAGGTCAGCACTCTGACTGGGTCATTGAAGAAAGGCTAACTCACCGATAATCTCCCAGTTGTTGCCTCCCTCCCCTTTTTAAAGCGGACGGACATTTGCCATTTCCCAGTCCGCTGGAACAATTCCCGAATTTAGTGATTCTTGAATGGTCATTACGAATAGCTTCAGCATCTCATCGGAAATCCCTTTTCGAACCCTAGTGTTTACTCGATCTTGTCAAGGTGACTTATCTACTATCTAACCTTTCAGCATCCCAAGTACCTAATCGTTACCAAGTGCAAATGCACCCACTCCTGCGCTCTGACATTCTTGACTTTTAAGTGTATTGCTGGAGTATTTCACAGTGCAGGCTGAGGCATAATAGTTATTGAGTTCATCCGACATTACTTTGAAATGCATTACACACTCAGCACTGTCATTGCCATTCTGATTGTCATTGTCTCAGCACTGCCAAAATCCATTCTTGCCTCTCTCACACTGAATACGTGACAAAGACATTTGGTTTTTTCCTTAATGTAACTGACTGGATTACCCTGATATATCATCTTTTATATCTGTACCTCGTTTTATTTTTGTTGCATTCCGGATTAACGTGGCAGACAAAACATGGAAGCGGTAGGGCCCTGGACTGAAAACGAAGAACGATCGGCCATTTGGACAATTTAACTGCCGTGTCAGATTGAACCCGTCATGGCGTCGGGGCTGGGAGCGAGAGAAGGGCTAGTCCAACTCACTGCTCCATCAGGTTCACTGATATTGGTACTGACTGCATCTAATGGACTCCTGAAAAGGCTGCAGTGATGACTGGCTTCAAGAGCTTCAGTTATTAATACTATTTTCTTACTTTTATTGTCTGCACCTTCTGTGTTTTTCTACACATTAGGTGTTTGACGGTATTCTTTATTCGAACATTCTCTGTCCTGTGGCGGATCCGTGTTGGCAGCGCCGTGTCGATACTGAACATGATTTGAATACATCAGTTCCCATCCCTCCTTCGTTCTATAATTCACAACAGTAATCTCTCTCTCTCTCTCTCTCTCTCTCTCTCTCTCTCTCTCTCTCTCTCTCTCTCTCTCTCTCTCTCTCTCTCTCTCTCTCTCTCTCTCTCTCTCACACACACACACACACACTCACACTCACTCACTCACACACACAAAACGATAAGTAAATGTAATGGTACTGTGTCGCCATTTGTAAAATCTGTTACTCGGTTATATTTCAAGGAGGCAGAGAAAAAGAGAACCGATAGGGAGAAACAGATGAAACAGAGAAAAACGGATGAAAAGACAGACGGGTGATGTCGGGAGCAGGATTGTTTTATAGAGAGGAAAATACACTCCATGTTGATGCAGTTTTGCCAGAATCGGAAAGCCGGGGGAAATGAAGCCCCAGACTTCAATTTGTCCGGAGCGGCAGCTGAGATGCGAAGGGGATTCTGAGGCCAGTGGTGCCGCCGGGACCGGGTTTAAGCAGCTATTTTGTAACTGTAAGGCAACGCACGCAAAATGCTGGAGGAAAGCGGCAGACCAGGTAGCGACAATGGAAAAGAGTTGGAGGTGGATTTAAGATGGCGTTACACGGCGACTCCTTTGCTTTCATCTTCGGAAACAGCTTTATTTCAATCATTACTATCTTATTTTTCCCTTTCAAGGTTCGTTTGAAGAATCTGACCTGGAGTTAAACACCGACGTCGGTTCAATGCGGGAATGGGACCGGTTCTTCGGATTTCAGGACCGGTTAGCGGATCGCCCTTGTGGGCGGCACGGGTAGAACCGACCCTCGGATCGAGACTCGATGTCACGGCAGGAGACACGTTTGACTTCGGGGAGGCTGCCACAACTTTCACTGTGGGTCCGAAGACCCGAGATCTTCGCAATATTAAGGCACAAAACTCATAGAAAGCGAGGAAACGGACGTTTTTTTAACATCGCAGACCAGCGGGTCGTTGTTATGTCTCCCGTTCGCTGTGAAAATGGGGGACACGTCTCTTTGCCTTATTAGGGAGAGAAGAAATCTGTGGCCTGTCGAATACCGAATGAAATGCGATAGGTAATTTTAAGTCTGTATCTTTGTTGTCACCTTGCTCACGCTTGTTCTCGGGAGCGGGTGCGCTTTTTTTTTATGGGAGAGGGGGTTTGCTTACAGCCGCTTACGCGCGGCAGAGGGGAGCTGGGGGGGGTGTTACTTTGGGGTTCTAACATTTAACTGTCTTTCATTCTTTGTGACACTTCTCTGCTTTCGTGGATGTTTGTGCAGAAAAGGCATTTCACGATGTATATTGTATACATTTCTCTGACAGTAAATTGCGCCTTTGAACCTTTGAGCAAACAGTCAACATTCTGGACTGCATTATGACTAATTATGTGTATGTCGTTTTGTATTTCGATAATCTGTATATTTTCTCGTGTTCGTTTGGTAACTCTGCGCATCACATTGTTTCCTTTCACCCACCAGTGGGGGTATAGAAAAGGAAGCAGGGAAGCAGTTAAATTGTAATATTTTTCACCGTTTATTTCTAACGTTTCATGAGTTTCAACATCTGATTCAGTGGATATTTCACCGCATTCTTTAGTTCTTCCCGGAATTTGCTCTGAGTCAGGGCGTAAATGCACGTGTTGGTGCAGGAACTGAGAAGCTGCAACATTCCCGATGTGTATTCTGTGATGTAACGGGGATCCGTGACAGAATAATAAACATCACTCTTGGAAATCCGTTGATAGATATAAAATACAAACTGTGTTACCCACAACAATATGAAACTACCGGTTATGCTGAAGAGTAAAACGATGGATTTGCGTCAGTTCTCCATCTCCCGGTCCCTGTTATTCTCTCCACTCTTTTGTCCCCGGAGCCCCCTACGGTCTCGACTGGCCGCTAGAATCCGCCTGACAGTCAGAATATTGAGCAGAAAAATCAGAAAGAATGGGACAAATGGGGTTAAAATCCGGTGAAACAGCATAAATGCCACCCATGAGGGGGAGTTACTGTAGCTCGCTGTAGCAACACAATCCCAGGGAACACCATCAATTATTGCTAAAGGCTCGTATACAAAGCCCCAGGGGACACTCTCCAAACAGGCCAGCACACTCACTGTCCCGATAACCACAGCCGCCTTTCTCTCGGTGCAATATTTTGTTTTCAGCTTCACACAGCAAATAGCCACAAATCGATCGACTGTGAAAGCGACAGATAGCCAGACCGAGGTCGCCGTGCTCGCAAATATCAACCATCCATTGAGTCTGCACACAGGAGTTATGTTCAGGAACGATCGGGGAAAATACAACCAAGCAGTCCACCCAAGCAGCGGATCGGAGATAACGACCAGGAGATCGGCCGCCGCCATTCCCACCATGTAGCGAGTGACACATTTGGAGAGACCGCACTTTCCCCGGGACAGGATCACAATTGCCACGAAGTTCGCTGGAAGAGAGAAAGGGAACAGCAAGCTCAGAAATACAGAACGGAAACGAATCCAGCTGTTGTAAGGATTCTGTGACATCTCCACATTATTCTTGCATTTAAAAGTGGAAGGCTTGACAGGAGGGTCGGGGCACAGGGGTCGTAGAAATGTGAGTTTACAGAGTAAACTGAAGTGAATATGATCTGAATACGGACTCGTTACTGAGTACCGAAAGGAGAAGTGGGAGCGATAATCTGGTAACTCCGTCCTCGCAGTCAATACTGAATGCAATATTTTTTCTGCTAGCGCCAACCCCGTCACGTCCAGACGAAATGAATAAGTTCGATTAAGTCCGAATGAATAAAACCGAAGAACGGAACAGAAATGGGAAACGCTGGAAACACTCACCCATGAAAAACAGAATATGTGGCAAATATGTTAAAGCGTCTCTTCTCAGAACTGTTCTCAGGGGAGCCTCTGACACCAGTAATAACTGGTTTCCCGACCCATACAAGCTGTCTGAGGCTTAGAGCTTCTCGCATTCCACGTGTTTGATTCCTAATCCAGCATTTTCGATTCCATTGACTCTACAACTGAACATTAACAGATTACAACAGGTACAGCGTAATCTAACACAACCACACAGACAGACCTGATGCCTCCACTCAATACATTGCAGGGAAACGGGGAAAAGGAATTCTACGACCAGCAGCTAGTTCGGTGCCGCAGTCAGATGTCAGTAACGGCGTCAGAGCTGGATGTAATATAATACATTCAACAGTATCGATAATTACGAAGCAACACGTTGGTTGTGTTAATTGTCTCAGCAACCACTTCATGGTGTTGTCCATCAGCGGCTTCACATTCAGTCACAGTGCACACATTTAACAAAAGTCTACAGTTTTTATGCTGCAACATGGAACTCCTCACATTTGCTAAATTGTTACTACCAGCTGATGGTTTGATTGTTACACCTACCTCAGACAAACGCTCAAATACAAACACAATCAGTGCGTGTAATCTCAGCGGGCTGCGTTACACAATTTCCCATATCCAATGCAGCTGCTACGTCCAAAAAACAGAGTCCCGAACATCACATTACTGAACTCAAGGGCTGGAAGAACCCTGTCTAACCCGTTGAATTCCACAGATATCGGCAGATTCGCTAAATTTCTGCAGCAGTTTGTTATCGATCCAGATCCCAGAATCCAATTTCACGGTGTTTCCATTTCAAATTCCTGAAATGCGGAACACCAGAACTGGACAGGTAATAGTGGATAGCAGCGACAGAAACTATCGCAACATTGAAATTAAACTTCAGTCTCCAGGAACAGCAGCTAACACAGTGGCTTACCGAGAATTCCAAAGGCTGAAATAAAAGGATAGTAAACTTTTCGTATTCGCAAGAAGACTAGATATACCATTTCAGTGTGAATCTGTGACTACTGTTGCTCCCCAATACATAGCTCTGGCAGAACGCTGAACTAATGCTTTCAAAACACCGCTGATTTATAGATAGGATTTGTCTCCAGAGACACAATTATATCCCTGATTAGCATTTTTTTGTTTACATTACTTAAACGAGAACTTTAATTCAACACCATTGTCTCTGACGGAAGTATTCGGCCGATTCAAGCAAAACACATCAACATTCCTGGGCTTTCCCTCAGCAGTGACTCATCAGGCTAATGACCAAGACAGAGCCCTGTCACGGAGCAGCTGCATTTACAGATTTCACTTTATTGATGACACCAACAAAAACACAGACCCCGAAATTCTGCTCTGCGCTTTCCCTTTAGTCCTTCAACTTCCTCCACAAACAAAGAAACAGAAACAAACCCACACAAACACACACACACACACACACACACACACACACACACACACACACACACACACGCATAGGCACACACACACGCACATAATCACACACATACATAGGTACACACACACAAAACCATTGGTGCTCGCATACGCAGACACAACGCCCGTTCTTTCCCACAGAGCAGCCACACTTACTGAATTCCTCCAGCATTTTGTGGTGTTACTGATGCTCGAGTCCACTACGCTCAAATCAAATCTGACAGAGGCCAAAGGAAAATTGGGAAGAAATGTTTTAATCAGGAAAGAAAGGGGCAGACCGGCAGAATCAGTATTATCAATTGGGGATGAACAGATGCGGGATATCTGGAATTGAATGTCAATGGTCAGATACATTTTCAGATACGTGTGTGTGTGAGGCGTAGGGGGAAGGAGAGAGGGCTCGAGAGAGAGAGAGAGAGAGAGAGAGAGAGAGAGAGAGAGAGAGAGAGGAGAGAGAGAGAGAGAGAGAGAGAGAGAGAGAGAGAGAGAGAGAGAGAGAGAGAGAGAGAGAGGAGAGAGAATGTCACTGGCTTCACACAGTCGTCTGAAATTTACCTCTCCCTCACAGACCCAGTTTCGTTCTCCTGCACACAGGTAAATAATTCATTCAAATCCGATACCCTCCTATTGAGGGTCAGGGTACAGAGCAGCCGCTTCTCTCTCACGCACAAGGTGTGTTACAGAGCACAGAGACACTGACAGCTTATCCGTTCCATAGCCTCAGACATCAGAGACGTTCAGTCCCACACTGAGCCCAAGACCCAGATACACATTTCCAATACAACTGTTGCACTGAACCACGGGCAGTCAATCTTCCCATTGTATTCTGTACACAATGTGCTAAAGGCAGACAAACAGACCCAAAACTCACATTCCGACCCGGGGGATGGGATGACAGCAACAACAGCGTTGGCAGTGTGAGTCGAAGAAAGGAGAATCAGATTGAAAGAAGGGAAACGATGAATGTGGTGTAGGGGGACTTGAAAAGAGTTCCTGATATGCACATGGGATTGTGGGTAATTCACTTGTGTGGACTCAGATGCAATCGGCGTGTCAAAGGCAGAGAGAGGGGATAAATGGGCCTCTTTCGATTTCGGATGCAGTGACCAGTTGGGTGACACCGGGATTGGTCCGAGACCACAGCTCTTCCCAGTCTATTATATCCATGTTTGCTGCTGTTACAGAGCTTGGTGGCATGTTCAGTAGTGAGCAGGGTTCGGAGAGAGTTTGGGGATGTCAGATGAAGTGAATGAGTGAGGATTTGGCAGATGGATCGAATGTGGGGAAAGCTAAGACCATTTATTCCGAGGGATATAAACTGGAAATGCCATTTTAACGTGATGGCACAGTGAAATGTTCAGAGGGACCTAGGGGTCCTTGTTAAGAATTTACTAAGAGATAAAATTCAGGTACATGGGAAGATAAACAGTATTTTGTTCTGTAATACAGGAGGATTGGAGAAGAGGGACAGAGATGTGTTACTGGGAATTGGCTTATAGGGTTCTGGTGAGAAAACGGCTTTTTCCCAGGAAAGATATCACTGCAACAGAGAGTCTGCAGGGACTATTATAGCCCTAATTTGACAGGTTCAGGAGATAGCAGGCTGTCTGTGTGAGGGGAGAGTAATTGAGCTGTGTCTGTAATCTTTGGAATTGTCAGGGGTATTGTTGGATTCTTTCAGATAGTTTGGATTGATGCTTCCCCTGATTGCGAATTCAATTACCATGGGTCGCAGGCTGAGATTGAAGGAACAGATTTTCAGTCCAGAGAGGAAAAAAAAAAATCTTTCATCGGAGATTATTTCTCCAGTCAGAAAATATAACTTGGAGACAGGAAGTGAAAAATTTGTCTGTGCTGTTGGGTTAATATGATTAAGCCGGTCATGGCTAGCTAAACTAATCCATCTGCCTGCATGTTGTTCAGATTTTTCCCTTCTCAGTCTATTTATTTGCCTAATTCAGAACCTCATAAATGCCATTGCTTTATCTGCCTCCGACACCACCCCAGAAATGCAATCCAAACACCCGCAACTCTGGGCTTTGGTTTATTTTAAACATTTCCCAGCACATCTCCTTTGAAAGCTTTCCCCTCTCACCTTAACCGAATGTTCTCGGGTATTCGGTGTTTTGATGCTGTGAGAAGGATTACAGCTGGCTACTGTATTTATGACTTTTATAAGCCTCACTGCATCCTCTTGGCGGCCGCCATTTTGGAAGGAATAACACAGATTCGTGAAAATCCTCCTTGTAGATCTCCTCTCTATATACCTCTTCCAAACCCTTTCCGAAGACTTCTTTTTATGACAATAGTGATCCTCTTAGTTTTCGGCTTGGCTTCCGCCACTCCGGAAAGAACAATGCAAGTTGGTGCAACTCCTCCTTCTAGATCTCCTCCGAAATGTCCTCCATATAATCTCTTCTGTAGTCTTTCCAAATCCTCGGCACCATTCGTACTTCGGGCGACTGAAGCTAAATGCTCCAGATGCAACTTGACCGGAGTTCTCCAGAAAACCAGAGTTTTCTGGTCAAGGAGGAACCCACGGGAGTGGGCTGGGTACGCGATGTCCCGAGTAGCAGGAGGTGGGAGATCTGCTGGAGGATGACCAGCTGCTTGCTCATCACCGGGCAGGTGGACACAGTGTCCTGACGGAGTGAAGAGCCTCGGCTAATACTCGTAAATGATCAGGCTATTGAGTCAGAGGAGATATTTTCATTCTTCTAACAACGAACTCACGTCAAGGACTCTACAGGTTTTACTTCATAATTATTGTCACGTTTTTTTTATTCGCACCGTTTCTGTCGTTGTTGTTTTATCTGGGTCTGTCGTATGTGGATATTCATTACTCCATTGGGTTTCTTCGTACTTCCTGTATAAACCTGCAAGAACATGGATCTCAGAGTCGTAATGATGAGTCATAAGTGCTTTGACAATAAATTGACCTTCAACATTGAACTTCGCAGAGGATAGCTTCTGAGGATAGATTGAGTAAGATGGGGCTTTTCTTTTTGGATTGAAGCAGGATGAGATGTTTTGAAAGAGGGATGCAAATTATAGGATGGAAGGAGGTGCCAAAGTAAGAGGCGATATTGACATAGGGTAAAGAGCAGAATTTTCTGTCGGTGAGCTCTTTGAATCCAGAACCACAATCCTAATAGTAGTACATGGTGATGGAGAAAAATGCATTTCCTGACAAGTTAAGTTCCTGAGCAGGACCAGAGAAAAGTCTGAATCCAGGAAGCGGGACCTTGCAGTGTCAGAGGATACAGCGGGAAACTGATCGGATGCAAAACTTGCTGAAAAGTGGCACATAGTGTTCAACCCAGATAGGTGTGAGGTGGTTCATTTGGGTATGTGAAATATGATGGCAGAAAATAGTATTATTGATAAGACTGTTGGCTATGTGGAGGGTCAGAGGGATCTTGGGGTCAGAGTCCATAGGACGCTCAAAGCAGCTGCGCAGGGTGACTCTGTGGTTACGAAGACATACGGTATATTGGCGTTCATTTATCGTGGAATTTAATTTAGGAGCCGAGAGGTAATGTTGCAACTCTACAAGACCCTGGTCAGACCCTACTTAGAGTACTGTGCTCAGTTCTGGTTGCCTCACTACAGGAAGATGCGGATGCCATAGAAAGGGTGCAGAGGAGATTTACAAGGATATTGCCTGGATTGGGGAGCATACCTTATGAAAACAGGTTGAGTGAACTCGGCCTTTTCTCCTTGGAGCGCCAGAGTATAAGAGGTGACCTGATAGAGGTGTATAAGATGATGAGAGGCATTGATCATATGGATAGACAAAAGCTTTTTCCCCAGGGCTGAATTGATTGCCACAAGAGGACAGAGGTTTAAGGTGCTTGGGAGTAGGTACAGAGGAGTTGTCAGGGGTAAGTATTGTTACGTACCCGTGACACGTGACAGTGGTACCCTTGTCACGTGACTGGGGTTGAAGTTATACTGGACATGAGGTAATGGTGGAGTGATGTCATTTTCCCGCCAGTAGAGGTCATGTGACAGGTTTTTTCTACAGGGTATAAAAGGAAGACCCACCCTGTCAGGTGGGGCAGTTCGTGGCTGGATTTGCCAAGATGACTTCATATCACTGTGTGATTTAATGTGATGACGCAGTTTAGTTAAAAATGAAGTTTTATATAATGCCTAAAGTTTAAAAGGTCAGAGCCAACGGTTTCTTTGCTAAGGGAGAGTGAAGAGAAGTTTGGAAAATGGAGATCCAGAAAAATCGATTTTCGATGGATTGACTTCGACCTTGTGTGATCCTCATTCGGAAGGATTTCGTTTACTATTCTCACGATAGTCTCTGCTGGAAAAGCGGGAGATTGAGAATATTGTGGAAGGAAGGTCAGTCACTTTAAGTTGTTATATTTAATAAAATTCGACGTGGGAGTTCGACGCTGGGAATCGAAGGACATCGACGTGGAAGAGAATTTACCTCGTTTTAAAAAGTCTCTCCTTCTAAAAGTACCGTGAGCTTTTGAACTGTCGGCATATCGTTCTTTGAACTGTTTTCATTCGGCAATTCGCTTTAGAGAACTGAGTTTTTTTCCAATACTACTTTAAAGACTGTTTGAGACTGCAAAGCTATTAAGAACTGTCTGACCAGCTGTCAGCAGCTGAGCTCGGATCATTGTTTGGGTTTGTTTACTTTTGAAGGGGGTTTGTTATCAGTGTTTAATAAACATGTTATTCGTTATAAAACCCCTTGCCTAACTCATCTATATTATTGTTGCCCGAATACGTAACATTATTATGGGGGCTCGTCCGGGATTGAATTATTTGAGTTTACAAAGTTTTTGGGATTTTGAGTCGGTGTTTTGGTAACGGGGATTGCTCGTTGTTTTTTTTTTGATTGGCTTGTGAGTGGTATTCGGCAACGATGAATATTGATGAGTTTCTGGTTTCGCCAGACGCGGATTTGTTAGCGAAGGCGAAAAAAACTGAAGTCTCTGAACTTGCTAATCGGTTGCATCTTAAAGGGATCTTGCCAACTACATCAAAAGCTGTAATACAGAGAAAGATCGCATCTCATTTTGTGGCTTCGGGTGCTTTTGAAGAATCGATTTTAGAATCGTTTCCAATAAGTAATCTGGAGATGCAGTTGCAAATTGAACAAATGAGGTTGGAACAAAGTAAAGCAGAGTTAGAGAGGTGTAAATTGGAATCTGAGCAGAAGAAAAGAGAATATGAATATGCAATGGTGAATTTAAGGTCTGAGAATCAGTCTTCTGATTCTAGAAAACCGTTTGTTGCTAGCCAAGAAATTAAATTGGTCCCTCCATTTAGTGAAACAGAAGTGGAGAGATATTTTCAACATTTTGAAACTATTGCTCGGATGTCAGAGTGGCCGAAAGATAAATGGTCAGTGTTATTACAGTGTGTAATCGAAGGCAAGGCACAACAGGTTTACACAGCTTTAACTGCTGCGCAAGCATTAGATTATGATATTGTGAAAGAAAATATTCTCAAATCGTATGAGTTGGTCCCAGAAGCGTATAGGGAAAGATTCAGGAGTTTGAAAAAGTCTGTGGAAAAGACTTATGTGGAATTTGCCTATGATAAAGCTATGTGTTTTGAGAGATGGGTTTCTTCTAAAAATGTAAATGAGGACTATGAGACATTGAGAGAGCTGATTTTAATGGAGGAATTTAAAAGAAGCATTCCTGTTGAAGTAAGGACCTACTTAAATGAGAGGGATACTGATAAATTGCAGGACTGTGCTAGATTAGCTGATGAGTATGTTTTAATCCATAAGAATAAATTTCCTCAGGGTAGAATTTTCAAGAGGAAAAATAATATGGAGACTCCAGGTAAATTAGAAATTAAATTAGAGGTTAATGAGAGAGGTAAGGAGGAAGGAAAACCTGTGAAGGAAAGACAGTTTGGTCTTATTTGTAACTATTGTAAGAAGCCTGGCCATGTAATAGCTAACTGTTTCAAATTGAAAAAGAAAGAGAAGGAAGCAGTTCCAGATGCTTGTGTGCAACATACTGAAGCACCTGTAAAGTTACAGGGTTTGGTAAACACAAATGAGGATTTGTTAGAGTCTGACAAAGTTAGAAAGGGATATGATCACTTTATAACTGAAGGGTTTGTATCCTTGAAAGAAGGATCTACTCTGGTGCCAATAAAAATTCTTAGGGATACTGGAGCTTCTCAATCACTGATGTTAGATAGTGTGTTGAAGTTTAATGAAGAGAGTGATACTGGTGAGGTAAATTACATAAGAGGTGTTGGAAGTGATTTTATGCCTGTACGTTTACATGAAGTAAATTTAAAGTCGGGGTTAGTTACAGGATTTGTTAAGGTAGGATTACAGCATAGCTTACCTGTGAAGGGTATTTCTTTATTGTTAGGTAATGACTTGGCAGGTGGACAAGTTTTTCCTGAAGTGCATTTGACAATGGAATCAGAGGAACCAGAGGTGAATTCTAACACAGATTTTTCTTGTGTTGTGACTAGAGCGATGGCTAACAAAATTGATGTGCAGAATGAGGTTGTTACTCATGACTGTTCAACTCAGGATTTGAGTTTTGAGGATGTGTCAGAGACTTTCTTACCTTCGTTGTTTGAACAAGGTTCTGGGAGTAAGTCTGACTATGAAGATTTATCTCTGTCTCGGAAGGAGATGATAGCAGAGCAGAATAGAGATCCTGAGATTGTAAAATTAAGGGAACAAGCTTTACTAGGTAGTGAAATTGAGAAGGTGTCAGTAGGATATTACTTGGAAAAAGGAGTGTTGATGAGGAAGTGGAGGTCGCCTACAATTCCTGCAAGTGAGGAATGGAATGTTGTTTATCAGGTGGTTGTTCCTAAAGTTTATCGGAATGAGATTTTGACTTTAGCTCATAGTGTGCCTTTAGGTGGACATCAAGGGGTAAGGAAAACTGTGGACAAGATTTTAAAACATTTTTACTGGCCTGGTTTAAGAAAAGATGTGGCGATGTTTTGTAAGACGTGCCATACTTGTCAAATTGTGGGTAAACCAAATCAGGTTACACCAGTAGCTCCATTACAACCTATTCCAGCATTTGGTGAACCGTTTTCTAAAGTTATTGTAGATTGTGTTGGTCCATTACCAAAGACAAAAACTGGTTATCAGTATTTGTTGACTATCATGTGTACTTCGTCTAGGTTTCCAGAGGCAGTACCACTTAGGAATATAAAAGCTAAAACTGTGACGAAGGCTCTTATAAAATTCTTTACTTATTTTGGATTGCCTAAGGAAATACAAACTGATCAAGGTAGTAATTTTATGTCTGGATTGTTTCAACAGATAGTTTATAAATTGGGAGCTAAGCAAATCACTTCGTCTGCATACCATCCAGAATCGCAAGGTGCCTTGGAGAGGTTTCATTCTACTCTCAAGAATATGATTAGGACATATTGTGTGGAAAATGAAGGTGACTGGGATGAGAGTATAAACTTACTTTTATTTGCAGTAAGGGAATCGGTACAGGAATCTTTAGGTTTTAGTCCATTTGAACTTGTGTTTGGGCATAGAGTTAGAGGACCTTTAGCTTTATTGAAGGAACAGTGGATTAGTAAGGAAGTGCATACTAATTTGTTGGACTATGTTTTGAAATTTAAGGACAGGTTACATAAAGCTTGTAGCTTAGCCAAGGAAAATTTTAAGTTGGCTCAGGAGAAAATGAAAACTTGGTATGATAAGGAAGCTAGGATAAGGATGTTTAAGCCTGGAGATAAGGTGTTGGTTCTTTTCCCAGTGCAGACAAATCCTTTACAAGCTAGATTTCATGGACCTTATGAAATTGTGTCTAGAGTTAATGATGTGGATTATGTAATAAAAACTCCAGATCGTAGAAGGTCAACACAACTTTGCCACATAAATATGATTAAACCATATTTTGAGAAACAATCTGATACTGTGACTGTTGTGGTTAGTGAGAATGAGTTGGATTTAACTGGGAACATGATAGACGATTCATCTGACTTTCATTCTAAATCTAACATTGTTTCTGTTAGGTTACCTAATTCGACTATTTTGGAAAATATGGATGAGAAATTAGCACATTTACAGCTAGAGCAGAAACAACAGATGAAGGAATTGATTTTTAAGTATAAGGATTTGTTTCCAGATGTTCCGAGAAGGACTACTATAGCTTCACATGATGTAGATGTTGGAGATGCCAAACCTATTAAACAACATCCATATAGGATGAACATGGAAAATGTGAACTTGCTGAGAAAGAAATTGAATACATGTTAGAGAATGATATTATTAGACATTCTAACTCGAATTGGAGTTCGCCATGTGTTATGGTGCCAAAACCTGATGGTAGTATTAGGTTTTGTACGAACTATAGGAAGGTGAATGCTGTAACGAAAACAGATGCATATCCAATTCCTAGAGTAGATGATTGTGTAGATAAGGTTGGAAAAGCAAAGTTCCTTACAAAGATTGATTTATTGAAAGGGTATTGGTGTGTTCCATTAACGGACAGAGGAAGAGAGATTTCTGCATTTGTAACTCCATCTGGGTTATATGAGTATAATGTTCTTCCATTTGGGATGAAGAATGCGCCAGGTACTTTTCAGAGGATGATTAATTCTGTGATTCAGAGATTGAAAGATACTGATGCTTATATTGATGATTTAGTGACAGGAAATGATACTTGGGAAGCACACATTATTGCGGTGGAGAAATTGTTTGAAAAGCTTTCAAAAGCTAACTTGACTATTAATTTAGCCAAGAGTGAATTTGGACATGCTACTGTGACTTACCTTGGTTATGTTGTGGGTCAAGGTAAGGTAGCTCCTGTTCAGGCAAAAGTTCAGGCAATTTTGGAAATTCCCACTCCGACGGGGAAAAAAACTCTCAGAAGGTTTTTGGGAATGGTAGGATATTATCGAAAATTTTGTAAGAATTTTGCTAATGTTGCCCTTCCATTAACTAACCTTCTGCAGAAGAATGTGAGGTTTGTGTGGACAGTGTTTTGTCAGGAAGCATTTGAAGAATTGAAAACAATGATATGTGAACAACCTGTGCTTAAGGCGCCTGACTTTGAAAAACCTTTTTCATTAGCTGTAGATGCTAGTGATGAAGCTGCGGGAGCAGTATTGATGCAAAGGAATGAGGGTGATGAGGTTGATCATCCAGTAGCTTACTTTTCTAAGAAATTTAATAAGCATCAAAGAAACTATTCAACAATAGAGAAAGACTTGTTATCTCTTGTTTTGGCTTTGGAATATTTTGAGGTATATGTTGGTACAACTCAAAAACCACTTATTGTTTACACTGATCATAATCCGTTAGTTTTTCTGAGTAAGATGAAAAACAAAAACAGAAGATTGTTAAATTGGAGTTTGATGTTACAAGAGTACAATATTGTGATAACTCATATTAAAGGTAAAGATAATGTGGTTGCTGATTGTCTATCTCGATGTTGAATGTACAATGTTTTTGGAGTGGTTTTTTTTATTGTAACTCTCCTACTGTATTGTATATTGTGTATGTTATATAATTTATACCTTTGTTTTTTTTTTGGTTTTTTTTTTTGTAAGTGATTGTTAAAATTTTTGTTCTTGTCAGACCAAAAATGTTTTTTTGGAGGGAGGTGTTACGTACCCGTGACACGTGACAGTGGTACCCTTGTCACGTGACTGGGGTTGAAGTTATACTGGACATGAGGTAATGGTGGAGTGATGTCATTTTCCCGCCAGTAGAGGTCATGTGACAGGTTTTTTCTACAGGGTATAAAAGGAAGACCCACCCTGTCAGGTGGGGCAGTTCGTGGCTGGATTTGCCAAGATGACTTCATATCACTGTGTGATTTAATGTGATGACGCAGTTTAGTTAAAAATGAAGTTTTATATAATGCCTAAAATTTAAAAGGTCAGAGCCAACGGTTTCTTTGCTAAGGGAGAGTGAAGAGAAGTTTGGAAAATGGAGATCCAGAAAAATCGATTTTCGATGGATTGACTTCGACCTTGTGTGATCCTCATTCGGAAGGATTTCGTTTACTATTCTCACGATAGTCTCTGCTGGAAAAGCGGGAGATTGAGAATATTGTGGAAGGAAGGTCAGTCACTTTAAGTTGTTATATTTAATAAAATTCGACGTGGGAGTTCGACGCTGGGAATCGAAGGACATCGACGTGGAAGAGAATTTACCTCGTTTTAAAAAGTCTCTCCTTCTAAAAGTACCGTGAGCTTTTGAACTGTCGGCATATCGTTCTTTGAACTGTTTTCATTCGGCAATTCGCTTTAGAGAACTGAGTTTTTTTCCAATACTACTTTAAAGACTGTTTGAGACTGCAAAGCTATTAAGAACTGTCTGACCAGCTGTCAGCAGCTGAGCTCGGATCATTGTTTGGGTTTGTTTACTTTTGAAGGGGGTTTGTTATCAGTGTTTAATAAACATGTTATTCGTTATAAAACCCCTTGCCTAACTCATCTATATTATTGTTGCCCGAATACGTAACAGTATTTTTAAGCAGAGAATGGTGAGTGCGTGGAATGGGCTGCGGGCAACGGTGGTGGAGGCGGATATGGTAGGGCCTTTCAAGAGACTTTTGTATAGCTACATGGAGCTTAGTAAAATAGACAGCTATGGGTAAGCCTAGTAATTTCTAAGTTAGGGACACGTCCGGCACAACTTAGTGACCAAAGTGCTTGTATTGCGCTGTAGATTTTTTAAGTTACTATGTTTCAGTCATTGAGCTGAGGTCATAACTCTGATTAGGCCTTTGAAGAACAGGCTAACTCACCTATAATCCCCTATTTTTGTCTCCTTTCCTTCTTAAAGCGGAGGAACATTTGCAATATTCCAGTCTGCTGCAATAATTCCAGAATTTAGTGATTCTTCAACGGTCACTGCTAATAACTTCAGGATCGCTTCAACTACCTCATTCAGAAGCCTAGTGTGCAGACGATCTTTTCCAGGTGACTTATCTACCAGCATCCTAAACACCTACTCATTAGCAAGAGCAATCGCACCCACTCCGGCACTCCACGTTATACTGCTGGTGTATTTCACAGTGAAGGCTGAGGCATAATAGTTATTGAGTTCATCAGATATTCCTTTGACCTGTATAACTCACTCACCAGTGTCATTGTACAGTGGGCCATTATAATTTCTTGCTTCTCTTACACTGTATATTTGATAAAGTATTTTGGTTTATTCCTTTATGTATCTGACTTGATTACCCTGACATTTCATCTTTTCTATCTTTACTGTACAATGGGTCTTAGACGGTGCTCATTATTCGATTTTTATTTGTCTTGGGGAGCATCTGTGTTGGCAGCGTCGTGTTGATACTGAGCAGGATTTGAACACATCAGTTCCCATCTCCTCATTTGTTCTATGGTGCACAGCAGTAATCTCTCTCTCTCTCTCTCTCTCTCTCTCTCTCTCTCTCTCTCTCTCTCTCTCTCTCTCTCTCTCTCTCTCTCTCTCTCTCTCTCTCTCTCTCTCTCTCTCTCTCTCTCTCGCTCTCGCTCTCGCTCTCTATCTCCCTCTCTCTCTCTCTCTCTCTCTCTCTCACACACACACACACACTCACAACTATAAATAAACGAAGAGGTACTCTGTCGCCATTCGTAAAACCGTTAGGAATCTGTTACTGGAAGATACCAACATACCAACAATAAGAGGATTCAGACTCCCAGGACACATGATGCGGAAAGGTGAACTGGAAAAACTCAGAATCTCTGGAAACATCGAGGAGAACAAACCGAGAGGAAGACCTCAGCTTATAGACAATAGACAATAGGTGCAGAGGTAGACCATTCGGCCCTTCGAGCCTGCACCGCCATTTTGAGATCATGGCTGATCATCTACTATCAATACCCGGTTCCTGCCCTGTCCCCATTTCCTTTGATTCCCCTATCCATAAGATACCTATCTAACTCCTTCTTGAAAGCATCCAGAGAATTGGCCTCCACTGCCTTTCGAGGCAGTGCATTCCAGACCCCCACAACTCTCTGGGAGAAGAAGTTTTTCCTTAACTCTGTCCTAAATGACCTACTCCTTATTCTCAAACCATGCCCTCTGGTACTGGACTCTCCCAGCATCTGGAACATATTTTCTGCCTCTATCTTGTCCAATCCCTTAATAATCTTATATGTTTCAATCAGATTCCCTCTCAATCTCCTTAATTCCAGCGTGTACAAGCAGAATCTCTCTAACCTCTCTGCGTAAGACAGTCCAGACATCCCAGGAATTAACATCGTGAATCTACGCTGCACTTCCTCTACAGCCAGGATGTCCTTCCTTAACCCTGGAGACCAAAACTGTACACAATACTCCAGGTGTGGTCTCACCAGGGCTCTGTACAAATGCAAGAGGATTTCCTTGCTCTTGTACTCAATTCCCTTTGTAATAGATAGATAGATAGATAGATAGATAGATAGATAGATAGATAGATAGATACTTTATTCATCCCCATGGGGAAATTCAACATTTTTTCCAATGTCCCATACACTTGTTGTAGCAAAAAAACTAATTACATACATACTTCACTCAGTAATAATATGATATGCATCTAAATCACTACTCAAAAAGCATAATAAAAAGTTCTTAATTCCTGGCAGTTGAATTGTAAAGCCTAATGGCATTGGGGGGTATTGACCTCTTCATCCTGTCTGAGGAGCATTGCATCGATAGTAACCTGTCGCTGAAACTGCTTCTCTGTCTCTGGATGGTGCTATGTAGAGGATGTTCAGGGTTTTCCATAATTGACCGTAGCCTACTCAGCGCCCTTCGCTCAGCTACCGATGTTAAACTCTCCAGTACTTTGCCCACTACAGAGCCCGCCTTCTTAACCAGCTTATTAAGACGTGAGGCGTCCTTCTTCTTAATACTTCCTCCCCAACACGCCACCAGAAAGAAGAGGGCGCTCTCAACAACTGACCTATAGAACATCTTCAGCATCTCACTGCAGACATTGAATGACGCCAACCTTCTAAGGAAGTACAGTCGACTCTGTGCCTTCCTGCACAAGGCATCTGTGTTGGCAGTCCAGTCTAGCTTTTCGTCTAACTGTACTCCCAGATACTTGTAGGTCTTAACCTGCTCCACACATTCTCCATTAATGATCACTGGCTCCATATGAGGCCTAGATCTCCTAAAGTCCACCACCATCTCCTTGGTCTTGGTGATATTGAGACGCAGGTAGTTTGAGTTGCACCATATCACAAAGTCCTGTATCAGTTTCCTATACTCCTCCTCCTGTCCATTCCTGACACACCCCACTATGGCCGTGTCATCAGCGAACTTCTGCACATGGCAGGACTCCGAGTTATATTGGAAGTCTGATGTGTACAGGGTGAACAGGACCGGAGAGAGTACGGTTCCCTGTGGCGCCAACATTCCAACATTCCATTAACTTTCTTCACTGCCTGCTGCAGTTGCTCATTCATCTTCAGTGACTGATGAACAAGGACTCCTAGATCTCTTTGTATGTCTCCCTTACCTAACTCTACACCTTTCAGATAATACTCTGCCTTCCTGTTCTTACTCCCAAAGTGGATAACCTCACACTTATTTACATTAAACGTCATCTGCCAAGTATCTGCCCACTCACCCAACCTATCCAAGTCACCCTGAATTCTCCTAACATCCTCCTCACATGTCACACTGCCACCAAGCTTAGTATCATCAGCAGATTTGCTGATGTTATACTCAATGCCTTCATCTAAATCGTTGACGTCAATTGTAAACAGCAGTGGACCCAATACCGAGCCCTGTGGCACCCCACTAGTCACCACCTGCCATACCGAGAAACACCCATTCACCGCTACAGTTTCCTTTCTATCTGCCAACCAGTTTTCTATCCATGTCAATGTCCTCCCCCCGATGCCCTGAGCTTTGATTCTACCAACCAATCTCCTATGTGGGACCTTATCAAATGCCTTCTGAAAATCGAGGTACACTACATCCACTGGATTTATCCCGTCTAACTTCCTGTTACATCCTCGAAAAACTCCAAAAGATTAGACAAGCATGATTTACCCTTGGTAAATCCATGCTGGCTCGGCCCAATCCTATCACTGCTATCTAGATATGCCACTATTTCATCCTTAATAGTGGACTCTAGCATCTTCCCCACCACCGATGTCAGGCTGACAGGTCGATAGTTCTCTGTTTTCTCCCTCCCTCCTTTCTTAAAAAATGGGATAACATTAGCCATTCTCCAATCCCCAGGAACTGATCATGAATCTAAGGAACATTGAAAAATGATTGCCAATGCATCCGCAATTTCCAGGGCCACCTCCTTTAGTACCCTAGGATGCAGACCATCAGGACCTGGGGATTTGTCAGTCTTCAGTCCCATCAGTCCTCTCATCACCGTTTCCTTCCTAATGTCAATCTGTTTAATTTCCTCTGTTACCCTATGTCCTTGGCCCATCCATACATCTGGGAGACTGCTTGTGTCTTCCTTCGTGAAAACAGATCTAAAGTACTCATTAAATTCTTCTGCCATTTCTCTGTTTCCCATAACAATTTCACCCAATTCATTCCTCAAGGGCCCAACATTGTTCTTAACTATCTTCTTTCTCTTCACTTACTTAAAAAAGCTTTTGCTATCTTCCTTTGTATTCCTGGCTAGCTTGCGTTCGTACCTCATTTTTTCTCCCCGTATTGCCTTTTTAGTTAAGTTCTGTTGTTCCTTAAAAACTTCCCAATCATCTGTCCTCCCACTCACCTTAGCTCTGTCATACTTACTTTTTTAAATGCTATGCAAACTCTGATTTCCTTTGTCAACCACTGAGGCCCCTTTCCCCCCTTTGAAACCTTCCTTCTCTGGGGGCTGAACTGATTTTGCACCTTGTGCATTATTCCCAAGAATACCTGCCATTGCTGTTCCACTGTCTTTTCTGCTAGGCTATCCGTCCAGTCAACTTTTGCCAGCTCCTCCCTCATGGCTCCATAGTTTCCCCTGTTCAACTGCAACACTGACACCTCCGAGCTGCCCTTATCCTTCTCAAATTGCAGATAAAAACTTATCATATTATGATCACTATCTCCTAATGGCTCCTTTACCGCAGATTGTTTATCAAATCCTGTTCATTACATAACACTAAATCCAGAATCGTCTAGTCCCTGGTCGGCTCTTGTACAAGCTGTTCCAAGAATGCATCCCATAGGCACTCTACAAACTCCCTATCCTATGGTCCAGCACCATCCTGATTCTCCCAGTTCACCTGCATTTTGAAATCCCCCATAACTACTGCGACATTACCTTTGCCACATGCCAATGTTAACTCGCTATTCAAAGCACCCAATATCCAGCTACTGTTTGGTGGCCTGCAGTCAACACCCATTTGGGTCCTTTTGCCCTTAATGTTCCTCAGTTCTATCCACACAGACTCTACTTCTCCTGACCCTATGTCCCCCCTTGCAAAGGACTGAATCTCATTCCTCACCAACAGGGCCACCCCACCCCCTCTGCCCACATTTTTGTTCCCACGATAGCACGTATACCCTTGTACATTAATTTCCCAGGTCTGATCTCCCTGCAGCCATGTCTCCGTTATCCCAACAACATCATAGTTACCCA
The DNA here is from genome assembly GCF_048418815.1 of Hemitrygon akajei. Classification (NCBI taxonomy): domain Eukaryota; kingdom Metazoa; phylum Chordata; class Chondrichthyes; order Myliobatiformes; family Dasyatidae; genus Hemitrygon; species Hemitrygon akajei. The sequence continues at coordinate 2,565,758 of NW_027331973.1, read as the reverse complement.
TTCGCACCTGGGCTTCAAGTTCATCCGCCTTTTTTCTGACACTTCGTGCATTCAGATATAGAATTTTTAGCCCATTTCTCCTCTCTCTGTTTGAATCGCTGCCTATTGTGCTTAACCCAGCTCCCCGAACTCCCATCGGGCTATATGCCCGTAGAATTTTGTTGTCCTTCCTAAATTTATGTACGTCAAAGGACTAGCCACGTGGCTACACATTGAGGAATGTGAATTCATCCAAAGAACGAGGGATAGATCTGTATGGTAAACCATGGTCACCAACATCCGCATCGGATATGGTGCCTACACAGACTGGACGATAGTTCAAAGTGGCAGAGAGGAGCAGAACCGACAGGGAGAGACAGACAAAAAAAGAGAAAAGGAGGGTGAAGAGACGGACGGGTAATGTCGGCAGCAGGAGTGTTTCATGGAGAGGAAAATACACTCCATGATCAGACATTTTTGACTGTATCGGAAAGCAGAGGAAAAAGTTCCACCCAGGCTTCAATTTGATTGGAGCTGCAGCTGAGATGAAGAGGGGATGCTGAGTCCCGTGAAGCGGCCGGGACCAGCTGTAAACAGCAACGCAACGCGCACAAAATGCGGGAGGAACACGGTAGACCAGGCAGCCACAATTGGAAAGAGTCGGAGGCGGAGTTAAGATGGCGTTAAACGGCGACTCCTTTGCTTGCATCTTCGGAAACAGCTTTATTTCCTTCGTTAATATCTTTAGTTTTCCCTTTCAAGTTTCGTGTGCAGACTCTGACCGGGAGTTACAGACAGACTTCAGTTATTTGAGGGAATGGGACAGGTTCTTCGGGTTTCAGGACCGCCCGGTGATGTTCGCCACGGCAAGGGTTCGGCCTTGTGTGTAACACAGGTAGTATCGACCCTCGGATCGAGGGTCAGTGCAACAGCAGCGGACCCGTGTGTCGCAGGGATATCGGGAAATCGGAAAATCGATCGCTGTGGGCCGACGACCCGAGATCTTTGCGATCTTCAGGCGCACTGCTCGTAAACAGCGAAAATACGGACTGGTTAACATTGTAAGACAGGGCGTTGTTTTTATGTCTCCCGCTCGCTGTGGAAATGGGGGACACCGCGCTCTCCCTTATTAGGGAGAGAAAGAATCTGTGGTTTGTGGAATACCGGATGAAATGCGATCATATTTGGGGTAGTTACAATTCTGTGTCTTTGTTGTCGCCTTGTTCACGCTTGTACTCGGTACAGTAGCGGGTGCGCGTTTTTGCTGGGGAGAGGGGAGAGTTTTGCTGGGGTGGGGGGATTTGCGGTTTACATTTAACTGTCGTTCATTCTTTGAGACACATCTCTGTTTCCGTAGATGTTTGCGAAGAGAAAGCATTTCACGATGTATATTATATACATTTTTCTGACGTTAAATTGGACCTTTGAACCTTTGGGTAAACAGTCGAATTTCCGGGCCCACTGTGTGCATTGTGACTGATTATGCGTGTGTGTTGTTTTATATTTAGAGAGAATGCAGATCTTCTTGTTTGGTAACTTTGCTCATCACATTGCTAACTTTTACCCACAAGTCGGGGTATAGAAAAGGGAGCAGGAAGGCAGTTAAATCCTAATACTTTAAGACATTTATTTGTAACCTTTCATGAGATTTAAAATCCAATTCAGTGGGTATTTCACCGCATTTTTCAGTTCTCCTCGGAACTTGCTCTGAGTCAGGGCGTAAATACACGTGTTGGTGCAGGAACTGAGAACCTGCAGCATTCCCGCTGTCTTTTCTGTGATGTAACGGGGATCCGTGACAGAATAAGAAACAACACTCTTTGAAATCCGTTGATAGATATAAAATGCAACCTGTGTTACCCACAACAATATGAAACTACCGGTTATGCTGAAGAGCAAAACGATGGATTTCCGTCGGTTCTCCATCTCCCGGTCCTTGTCATTCTCTCCACTCTTTTGTCCTCGGAGCCCCCTGCGGGCTCGACTGGCCGCTAGAATCCGCCTGACAGTCAGAATATTGAACAACAAAAGCAGAAGGAATGGGACACAAGGGGTTAAAGTGCGGTGAAATAGCGTAAATGACGCCCATGAGGGGGAGTTCCTGTAGCTCGCTGTAGCAACACAATACCAGGGAACACCATCAATTATTACCGAAGGCTCGTATATAAAGCCCCAGGGGACACTCTCCAAACAGGCCAGCGCACTCACTGTCCCGATAACCACAGCCGCCGTTCTGTCGGTGCAATAATTTGTTTTCAGCTTTTCACAGCATATAGCCACAAATCTATCGACGGTAAAAGCAACAGTCAGCCAGACAGAGGTCGCGGTGCTCGCAAATATCAACCAGGAACGGAGTCTGCACACAGGAGTGATGATCAGGAACGACCGGTGAAAATGAAACCAAGCAGTCCACGTCAGCAGCGGATCGGAAATAACGACCAGGAGATCGGCCGCTGCCATTCCCACCATGTAGCGAGTGACACATTTGGAGAGTCCGCACTTTCCGCGGGTCAGGATCACAATCGCCACCAAATTCGCTGGAAGAGAGAGAGATAACAGCAAGATGAGAAAATACTGAGCAGAAGCCAATGCAGCAGTGTGAGGGGTTCCCGTAATATTTCAACATTATTGTTGCAATTAGCGGCCGAGAGAGTGCGCAGAGCTGGCGAGGCAAACAAGGAGTTTAAAGAGTGAAACAAATTCAATAAGATCTGAATATGGATTCCTTACTGATTTCCGGAATGTGAAGTAGCAGCTGAAAGTTAAAATACGGCAACTATCTCCTCAGAGTCAATACTGTCTGGAACATTTTCTACCGGTCCCTTCTGCGTCTGGTATGGATGAAATACATCCAGGATGGTTGTCCATTACTGGTACAGCAGCTTCCAGGGCACTTCCTGTCAAAACACCGGCGGATGGATGGGAAATATGAAATGCTGGAAACACTCATCCAGCAAACCGGATTATGTGGAAAAACAGTTAAAGTATTTCACCCCGGAACTGCTCTCAGAGAGCCCTCTTTCCACACAAGCTGCCTGGGGATTAGTGTTTTCAACCTCCATGAGTTTGTTTCTATTTCCACCATTTGGCACCTCACTGACTTTACAACAGAACATTGACTGATTCCAACAGATACAGTGCTGTCTGTCACAACCTCACAGACAGACATGACGCCTCCCGTTGAATCCATCACACGAAGGCAGGCCAGAGGAATTCAACGACCAGTATAAAAGAATAAATTTCCGAGTGTTGGCAACTACGAAGTAACACGTCGGTTGTGATAATTGGTTCAGAGAGTTCTTCATTGTGTTGTCCATCAACGGCTTCACACGCAGTCATACAGCACAGGTTTATCAAACATCCTCAGGTTTCATGCTACAACACGGAATTCCTCACATTCGCGAAAGTCTTATTAAATGTTTGATTGTTACATCGAACTCTGACAACTGCTCGCATACAAGTGCAGATAATCAATTGGTATAATCTCCGCAGTCTGTATAAACACAATATTTACACCTGCAGTGCAGCTGCTTCAAGACCCAAAGCACAGAGACATGAACATCCCATCACTGAACAGAAGCCGCTGTAAGAACGCTGTCTTCCACAATGCTGGTCGATTCGGTGTATTTCTGAGGCGGTTTGTTTTTCGATCCAGATATCAGAATCCACAGACCGGTGTTGCCATTCCACTCCTGAAATGTGGAACAGTGGGACTGAGAGGTGCTAGCGAAAATAAGGGACAAAAACAATCCCGGCATTGGAATTAAACTTCATTCCCCAACAACGACAACTGACACTGCAGCTTACCGGGAATTCCAAATGCCGAAATAAAAGGATAGTAAACTTCTCGTATCCGCGTGATGACCGGATACACCATTTCAGGGAGAATCTGTGACTTCTGTTGCTCCTGGATTCACAGCTCCGCAGACACACTGAGCTGATACATTCGAAAAGTCCATGATTTATACGGCGGTTCGGTCTCCGGAGATAGTTTCTTAGTTACAGTCACTTGAACAAACAATTTAATTCAATCCATTATATCTTATATGTGTTTGGTTCGATTGAATATAGTTACATCAAAATGATGACACTTATACAGTTCACACGCGCGCGCGTGCGTATGCGCATATACACACACTCACACACACACACACTCAATCACACGCGCGCGCACACACACACACACACACACACAGAGTAAGTTGTGGGAAATCATGTTCCTTATTAGTGCGGAGAGAGGTTGTTTCTTTCGGAACAGGAAGCAAATGTTCCCGTTCCATTTCACGCGTTTGGGGAAGGTGGTTTGAGGATCGGGGTGTTGTTCTTCTTGGACGGGATGGTGGTTTGGGTGCGGTGATTTTCTTTGAAATAATTCCCATAAGAACATAAGAAATAGGAACAGGAATAGGGCATTCACCCAATTGTGTCTGCTCCACCATTCAATCATGGGCTGATCCACTTCATCAGTCATCCCCACTCCTCTGCTTTCACCACAGATCCTTTGATCCCCTGGCTAATCAAGAACCTATCTATCACTGTCTTAATTACACCCAGTGGCTTGGCCTCCACAGACACTCGTGTCAACAAATCCCATAGATTGACTACCCTCTGACTAAATTAATTTTTCCGCATCTCCGTTCCAAAAGGACGTCCTTCTCTGCTGAAGTTCCGCCCTCTTGTCCAAGGATCCCCTACAATGGGAATGAACTTTGCCACATCTAATCTGTGCAGGTGCTTTAACAATCGGATGTTTATATGAGATCACCCCACCCCAATTCTCTTGAATTCCAGGGAATACAGCCCAAGAGGTGCCAGGCGTTCCCCGTACGGTAAATCTTTCATTCCTGGAATCATTCTCGCGAATCTTCTCTGAACAGTCTCCTCTGTCAGGGTATCCTTTCTAAAATGAGGAGCCCAAAACTGCATACAGTACTCCAAGTGTGGTCTCAAGAGTGCCTTATAGAGCCTCATCATCACATCCCTGCTCTTATATTCTATATCTCCAGTAATGAATACCAACATTGTTATTGCCTTCTTCACAACCGACTTAACCTGGAGGGTAACCGATGTGGTATCTTGCCCAAGGGCTTCCAAGTGTCTTTGCATCTCTGCATTTTCAATTATTTCCCGATCTAATTATCTCTAATTTTGAATTATTTCTTCTACCACTGTGCATGACCATTTTACTTCCCAACATTATATTTCATTTGGTCCTTCTTAGCCCACTCCCCGATAATAACTGTCTCCCTACAGGGTCTCTGTTTGCTCAACACTACCCGCTGCTTCACCTATCTTTGTATCATCGGCAAATTTAGCCACAAATCCATTATTACCGTAGTCCATATCATTGACACACATCGTAAAAAGCAGCGGTCCAAACACCGACCCCTGTGGAACTCCACTGGTAACTGCCAGTAAGCCAGAATAGGATCCCTTCATTTCAACTTGCTGTTTTCTGTCGGCCAGCCAATGCTCCACCCACGAGAATAACTTCCCTATAACTCCATGGATCTTATATTGCTGAGCAGCCTCATGTTCGACACCTTGTCAGAAGACTTCTGAAAATCCAAGTACACAACGTCTACTGCATCTCCTCTGTTACCCTGCTTGTAATTCCCTCAAACAATTGCAGTGGGTTTGTCAGGCGGGATTTTTTTCCTGTCAGGAAACGGTTTCCACCTTCAGCAACACATATAATTAAATTTACCTGCCAAAAACCTTACTTTATTAGAGAACCATTGTGCTCTGCAGATTTTTGAGTAAGAACTGGCACTTTTATGAATCTGATTGTTCAAGTTATAAATCCGATTAACAATTACTATTTTCATATTAAGCAGCTCAAATTTCATGTCAAAATTAAAACTCCCAGACCCTTCATTTAATATGTTATAAACAATAATAAGATAAACAGCGTTTTTAATATTTAAGGGACAAAACCTGTTGCTAAATGATGCAGTGAATAATTAAAAAAAAAAACAATATTTTCTCTCGTGAATTACAAAGGCATAAAAGAGGAGCTTACCTAGCTGGATTGCAGAGGGATACTGGTGGGGATAACGGGAGCGAAATGACTGAAGTTTCTGGGAATAGTTCTCAAAGTGCACGATAGATATACCACGCAGAGGAAGAAGTTCCCTACTTTAAGTGGTAGGAAACCGTGACTGAAATGGGAAGTAAAGGATTACATAATTGCTAATGAAATGGCAGAAAGACAGGTAAGTAAGTAGGAACTTGGATGATTGGGAAGCTTCTAAATTCCAACAAAAGGCAGCTACAAAGCAATAATAAGGGAAAAGATGAAATATGGTGGCAGACTGGCCGATAATATAAAGCAAGATACCAAAATTATTTCTCAGTTAGTCAGAGTAAAAGGGAGATGAGGGTTGATAATGGATCACTGGAAAGTGTTGTTGGTGTGATACTAATGGGGGACAATAAAATGGCAGATGAACATAATGAGTGCCGTGCATCAGTCTTCAGTGTGGAAAACACGAGCTGTGTCCCAGAGGGCCTTGTGTGTCAGTAGGCAGGAGAGAGTGACTTTGCTATTACAAAGGAAAATGTGCAGGTTAAGCTCAAAGCTTGAAGGTGGATGTCACCTGCACCAGGCGGACAACATCCCGCAGTCCTGACAGTGGTTGCTGAAGAGAGAACGGCTGCATGGCTTCCAATCTTTCAGGGATTACTTGATCCTCCGTGGCCCCGGAGGACTGGCAACTTGCAAATGCCACACCACTTTTTAAGATGGGAGAATGTCAAAAGAACGGAAATGATAGGTTAGTTAGCCTATCCGGAATGGTTGGTAAAGTTTTGGAGTCTATTATTAAGGAAGTTTCTGAGTACTTGGAGATTAATGATTAAATAAGTCAAAGTCAGCATGGATTCTGTCAGGGAAACCTTGTCTGACAGATTTCTTAGAGCTATTCGAGGATATACCAAGCAGGGTGGACAGAGGACAGCCATTGAACGTCATTTATCTGGATATTCAGAAGGCTTTTGATAAGGTGCCACAAATGCACTCGAAAACAAATACACTCAAAACCTGGAGACTTTTACCGTGGAGAGCATTCTGACAGGCTGCATCATTGTCTGGTGTGGCCGGGCTACTGCACAGGACCGAGTGAAACTGCAGAAGTTGTAAATCTAGTCAGCTCCACAATGGGCACGAGCCTACAATGTACTCAGGACATCTTACGGCAGTGCTATCTCTGAAACGTAGCGTCCATTATTAAGGTCCTCCAGCAGCCTAAACACACCCGGCTTTCCTACGATGCTCCTTTAATTGAAATATACAGTGCTCAGCATATTCACTGCAAATTGCCCAAATTTTTCATTCCTGACTTTGTCTGAGGATTGAACATCATCTTTCTCCACAACCCCTCCATAACCTGTTATGCTATTTAGGCTCCCATTTCCCCTGCAACTTTAGTTTAACACCACACCCTACCCCCACCTCCCACCATGCAGCTCTATCACCCCTTTGGTTTTCATCTCCCAGATCAATAAAAAGGACCTGCATACCAGGTACAAACAAGTAGAAACAAATGGGGTACTTATGAAGTACAATAAATTCAAGTGAACACTTATGAAAGAAATAAAAGAAGGCATGAGGTTGTTCCAGCAGACAAGGTGTAGGGGAATCCTCAGGGATTCTGCAGATATGTTGAGAGCAAAAAGATTGCAAGGGAACAAATATTCCTCCGGAAGATCAGAATGGTAAACCATATGAGGTAACAAAATAGATCAGGGTGAATTTTTTTGCATCCGTATTTACAGAGGAGACGGACACCGAGTCTATAGAATTGAGGCAAAGCAGCCTCAACTTCATAGACCCTGTACAGATTATAGAGGCAGAGATGTTTGCTGTCTCAAGGAAAAATAGCGTGGGTAAATCCCCAGGGCCTGAAAGGTTCTTCCCCAGAACCCTGCTGAACACAAATGTAGAAATTGTCGGAGCATAAGAACAGATATTTAAATCATCCATAGTGACAGGTGAGGAACTGGAGGATTGGAGGACAACCGATGTTGATCCGCTGTTCCAGAAAGGCTCTAAAATAAACTAAGAAATTGTACGTTGGTGAGCTTGACATCAGTAGGGGGAAAGTTATTGGAACGTATGTGCAGGAACCGGAAATATATGTATTTGGATAGATGTGGACTGATTAAGGATAGACAGCATGGCTTTGAGCATGGTAGGTAATGTCTAACCAATCTTATAGAGTCTCTCGATGAAGGTATCTGGAAAGTGGATAAAGGCAAGGCAATGGATGTTGTCTACGTGGACTTTAGCCAGGCACTTGACGAAGTCTGATATCAAAGGTGGGTCGAGAAGGTTCAGTCACTCAGTATTCAAGTTGAGATAGTAAATTGGATGAGACACTGGCTTTGGGAGAAGCCAGAGTGTGGTAGAAGATGGTTGCCTCTCTAACTGGAGGCCTGTGACTAGTGCTTTGCACAGAGATCAGTGCTGGAGCTTTCGTTGTTTGTCATCCACATCTGTAATCTGGATGATAACATGATTAGCTGGATCAACAAATTTGTGGATGAAAACACGACTAGGGATTCAGCAGAGTGCAAGAAGAGTATCATGGCTTGCGGTGCAAACTGGACCAGCTAGAAAATTGTTTTGAGAAATGGAAAATGGAATTGAATGCAGATAAGTGCGAGGTGTTTCACGTTGGTAGGACTTACCAGGGTAGGTCTTACACAGTGATTGGTCGGGCATGGAGGAGTGTTGATAAAGAAAGGGATCCGGGAATACAGTTCAATATTTCACTGAAAGTGGTGTCACAGTTCGATAGAGACGGAAAGAAAGATTTCGGCACATTGGCCTTCATGAACCAAAGTACTGAGTACAGGAGATGGATGCTGTGTTGACTTTGTGCAAGACATTAGTGAGGCCTAATTTTTAGTAGTGTGTGCAGCTTTGTCACCCACCTGCAGGAAAGATATAAAAGAGGTTGAAAGAGTTAAAATTCACAAGGATGTTACCAGGTCTGGAGGGTTTGGGTTATAAGGAGAGACTGGACAAGTCTGGGCTTTATTCCTTAGAATATAGAAGATGGAGGTGAAATTTTATGGAGGTGTACCAAAATTATGAGTGTGAGAGATGGGGTAAATACGTGCTGTCTTTTACCACTGAGATGGTGTGGGACTACAATCAGAGGCTATGGGGTAAGTGTGAAAGGTGAAAAGTGGGGAACATGAGGGGAAATTTCTTCACAAAGACGGTCATCCGTGTGTGGAATGAGCAGACAGCCCAAGTGGTGCATGCGAGCTCAATTTCAACATGTAAGAGGTCTGTACAGGTACCTGGATGGCAGAGGTCCGGGATTAGACAGTTTAAATAGTTCAACACGAGGTAGATGGTAGAACATGACTGTGACAAAACCGTAAATAATACTAACATTAATTGTAATTCCTTTTAACAGCTGTGCAGACAAAACATACATCTGAGTAGGAGACATTTAACGAAAGGTACGTTGCATCCGCAGTTTCTCTGGTTATAAGATATCCCTGCACGCCTCTCTTGTAGTGGGGAACTGCGTACGAGGCATTGCCTTCTGCCGGGTAAGTTTCCAAAGAGATCACCAGCTCGTAACCCATCACGGATGGAAAGCGCGCAGAAGAGCCGGCTGGATTCGAACTCAGGACCTATCGTCCCGAAGTCTGACACTGATGCCAGGAGATATTGTTATTGCATTGAAACCGTGGCACTTTAAATTAACAGTACATAATAGAAATTCCCAGCTGCACATCTACAAAGGGTATTTGCGTGAGAGTTTTTCAGCTACTGTGGTGCCAGACACCCATGGAGCTCGGTGGGAACAGGGAATAATACCAATGGAGAGAATCAACTGAGCCAGGTCACAGATTGGAGACGGCAGAAATGCCCCATTCTTGTAGAGTCAGGACGAGCATCAGGGGATTTCCGGGTCATTCCAGATACCAGCACTGTGCCCTTTTAGAAGATGATTTCTCTGTCTAACTTGGGTTGAACTTCACTGTAACAGTGTGATGTCAGCTCACACCTTGCCAACTCAAATGATCTCATTTGAAATGTTGTCCTACACTCATTGACGGATTTTGTAAATCTTTTTACAGGTTAAAAATGACAAGGGATTTATCTACGGGAATCTCCAACACAACACGCCAGTTTTGCTGTCTGTGTCCAGATATTTAAGAAGTGGAGCTAGGGATTCCCTCGATCATCCTTCCTGCTGAGACTGTGGGGAGGGATTCACTCGGTCATCTGACCGACAGGCACACCTGTCATTTTACACAGGGGTAGCCCATTCACCTGCTCAGACAGTGGGAATGGATTCAGTCGGTCATCTCAAGTGAAGGTACATCAGCAAGTTCGCACTGGGCACGGTCATTCACCTGTTCTGTGTGTGAGAAGGGATTCAGTCGGTCTTTGCTCTGATGGACACACCAGTCAGATCTCACTGGGCAGAGGCTAGTCATCTGCTGAATTTGTGGGGAAGGATCACTCAGTTATCTGACCTAATGGCACCCCAGTCAGTTCACTCTGGAAAGAGGCCATTCACCTGCTCAGACTGTGGGAAGGGATTCACTTGCTCATCCCAATTGAAGGTACATCAGCGAGTACACACTGGGGAGAGGCCGTTCACCTGCTCAGACTGTGGGAAGGGATTCACTTGTTCATCTCAACTGAAGGTACATCAGTGAGTTCACACTGGGGAGAGGCCGTTCACCTGCTGTGAATGTGGGAAGGGATTCACTCAGTTGTCTAACCTTGTGACACACTACCGGGTTCACACTGGGCAAAAAGCTTCAATAAGCTGGATGCTGGATATTTGTCCATCGCCTTTGTTGAATGCAATTTCTACAGTGACTGTCACTGTTAGTGCTGAACTTTGCAATTATTGCTGCTGCTCACCACACCCAGTTCTGTACCCTGGTCACTGGGCATGGGGGGAGTCTCTTCTGCTGCACATTCACCGTTAATGGGACTGGAGTTTAATATTCTGGATCTGAAACAAATAAATCAGTTCTATTTTGAACTCCGTCTCTGGTACTTAGTGATTTTATAACACGCCTAGTGTACAGTAGAGAGTCAACTCATGCTGGCTTGACCCTGCCAGTGATTCATTTCACGACAGTCCTTTTAAATCCTCCCCTGATGTTCATCTCTCGCACTCCCTGTGGGGATCGGTTCCAAATAGTCACCACTCTGTGGGTGAAGAGGCTTCCCTTCAAATTTCTTCAGACTGAAGAAATCAAGTTGACTGCAGTTCTGTCTGAGATGTTCTTTGCCCTTCAAAGCTCTGGGCTGAAGAAGAATAACAATGGGAGTTCACCTAAAAAGCAAACTCGAAGAAATCTGCAGATACTGGAAATTCAAGCAACACACACAAAATTCTGGTGGAACGCAGCAGGCCGGGCAACATCTATCGGAAGAAGCACTGTCGATGTTTCGAGCCGAGACCCTTCGTCAGGGCTAACTGAAAGGAAAGCTAGTAAGAGATTTGATAGTAGGAGTGGGAGGGGAAATGCGAAATGATAGGAGAAGACCGGAAGGGGTGGGGTGAAGCTAAGAGCTGGAGAGATCATTGGCAAAAGGGATACAGAGCTGGAGAAGGGAAAGGATCATGGGACGGGAGGCATAGGGAGAAAGTAAGGGGGGAGGGAGCACCAGAGGGAGATGAAGAACAGGCAGAGTTCTGGGCAGAGAGAGAGAGAAAAAAAAAAAATGAGAGGAAAAACTAAATATATCAGGGATGGGTTAAGAAGGGAAATTAACAGAAGTTAGAGAAGTCCTTCCAGGTGAGGTGACACTTCACCTGTGAGTCGGTTGGTGTAGTATACTGTGTCCGGTTCTCCCGGTGCGGACTTTATATATTAATGAGACCCGACGCAGACTGGGAGACCGTTTATCTGTACGCCAGAGAAAGCAGTGTCTCCCAGTGGCCACACATTTTAATTCCACGTCCCATTCCCATACTGATATGTCTGTCCATGGACTCCACTACTGTCAAGATGAAGCCACACTCAGGTTGGAAGAACAACTCCTTATATACCACCTGGGTAGCATCCAACCTGAAGGCATGGATATTGAATTCCGTAGAAGAAAAAGAGAATTACAGAGAGAAGGATTGTCCAAAATTGTTTAGAAAAGAACACTGGCAGGGATGACGACAGAATGGCTGGAATTTCTGGAAGCAATTTGGAAGGCAAGGGATAAGCCATATGTACTAAAGAGGAAGAAGTATTCCAAAGGCAAGTTGATACAACTGTAGCTAATGAGAAGGCAAATCCAACATAAAACCCAAAGAGAGGGCAGAAAGCAGATCAAACAATGGTGGGAAGTTAGGGGATTAGGATGCTTTTGGAAAGCACCAAAAGGGTACTAAGTAATTGAGAAGGGGAATATGGAATGCGTAGTTATGCTATCCAGTAATAAAGAGGATAACAAATGTTTCTTCCGCTACATAAAGTGTAAAAGAGAGGTGAAAGTGGATATCGGACCACTGGAAAACGAGGATGGAGGGGAGGTAATAGGGGACAAGGAGCTGGCGGATGAACTGAATAAGTATTCTGTATCAGTCTTCACTATAGAAGATATTAGCGTGGAAGCACAGATGTCAGTGGTCAGAAGTGTATAAAGTTACAATACTCTGGAGAAGATTCTTGTGAAACAGAAAGGTCTGAAGGCAAACACGTCACCTGGACCAGATGGTGTACACCTCAGAGTTCTGAAAGGGGTGGCTGAAGAGATTGTGGAGGAGTTCAGTAATGATATTTCTAGAAACAATGGATACTTGTATGGTTCTGGAAGTCCGGAAATTTGGAAATATCACTCCGCTCTTCAAGAAGGGAAAGAGGTGGAAGAACAGAAATTTTAGGCCCCACCGATTGTGAAGATAATGGATTCGGTCATTGGGGATGTGTTTTCAGGGTATTTGGAAGCACGTGATAAAATCGGCCACTCACTGCATGTTGTCTTCGACGGGAAATCTTCTCTGACAAGTATGTTGAAATTCTTTGAAGAAGTAACAAGTAAGATAGACAAAGGAGAATCGGTTGATGATGTGCTTTCAGAGTTAGGGATTAAAAAGTAAGTCTTACGGCTGGAATTAAAAGAGACGATGAAGGGGACAGATCTGATGGGGGTAATGCTGTTCATCAGTCTAGGGGCTGCAACAAAGACGTGGTCACCCCTGATCTAAGTTGAGATCGCGGGAAAGCCAGGAGCTCCAAGTCGAGGACAATCCCTTCTCACCTTCAGGGTGATCCTTAGCCCGAGAGCTTCAAACGGACATTACTGAACGTGCTAGGAATTTTGGAGATCAGTTGGAAGAACAGGTGGATTCAACATATTGGGCATCTGGATAACTGCTATAACTGTGCTGTGAATGAAGCCACCAGGTACTCGCAATTTTACCGGATGTTTGGACGCGAGGCGAGGCTACACGTTAACCTCTGTTTTGGGACTGGCGGGTAGGGTTTTCACAAAAAAATGACCTGAAGTTTCTGTCTGATAAATGGAAGGAACTGAAAAGGAACCATGAACTAGCTGAGGTCGCGGCTACCAAGCAATATTGAGGGAATAAGGAAAAGGTTCGATCAGAAGTTTAGGTTTTCCCAACTCATGCCTGGAGACGGAGTCCTCTTGTGTAACCTGGGATGCGTCAGTTGGTTGATCGCTGCACGGATGCGTGCTGTGCTGAGGAGAGTCAGATGCCAAAGTTAATAGTTTTCCGGGTGAAACCACAAAAGGGGAATGGGTCTGTTGGGACAGACCCTCCGTAGATTTACCTATTTGCTTTGATGTCTGATTAACCGTTCATTCACTTTTCGAAGACTTTCCTGTCTTTCGCACTCGCGCTTAAAATGTCTATCTTCTCCTCAATTGCAACAGAAAACACTGGTCACTGCGCTGTTGTGAGGGCACTGCTGAGTAGCAGCCCTCGCCTCGGTACATCGCACTAGTGGGTCGGGCATCATATTGGCCCTTGGTGTTTGTTGGCAGCTCCAACTGATATCATCCCAATTACATCGGTTGTCAGATGTTTCATGACGATCTGCAAAACCCGTATTTCTGTGACGTTAAGGGCGCTTTAACAACAGAGGCTACTACCGGGGACTTTGCCCTGATGATGGAGGTCTCCTGCTCCTCCATCTTGTTTTCCTGTTCTCTAACTTCCCTGAGTAATTCAGTGTAAAGATGGAGGAGGCCGCATCTTCCGGTCATCCAAATACGTAGAGCAATCACATCATGTAACAACCCGCTCTTCACAATTTGCTCCGTCGTCAATTTCTCTAAGACAGCTGAATGCACCTTTTATAGTTCAAACAGTGCCGCATCTTCGCCGATCTGAAAATGTAGGCAAGCAATTAGCTCCTTCTTACTAAACTATGTGCCTAAACTTTACCCTAAGATCGGCTGCGATTTCAGGAGTGTCAATAGCATCTTCCAGAGCTTGCAGGTAATTTGCTGATGAGGCAATAGATTTTCAGCCTTTAAGAAACTCGCTATATCAGCAGACTATATTCAAGCTCTCTACCAGTCTCAGTTTTCTCATATTATTCATCCAGTAACTGTGAAGTCTGCTCAGCCCAAGACTCATATTCTTCATCCCCATCGGGTGTGGCTTGATGCCACCGAACTTTCCAAGCCTGTAAAACTGGCTCTCCGAAGAAATCCCTCTGCATTTATCAGCCAGAGATGTAAAGACAAACCGAGTTCAGAATTTAAATCAACTGCTGAATGAATCATTAGACCGTTCACATCAGAGAGCTTCTTCGCTTCATTCCGCAGAAACGAGTGCAACTTGTCTTTAAAGTCTTTGGCGTCAGTTACGGGAAACTCGACTTGCAATTCAGCATTCTCTCCTTGATTCCACTCTGCTCTGAAAGTATGGACGACCTCTCCAGATACTCCAATGGGAACAGGCAGATCCTCTCCCGTCAGGTCATCGCCAATTTGGACAAAAACATATTTACCTGCCGTTTAGTCAAACTACCTTCCCATGATCGTAACTTTCACTAATATTTACGATAATTAAAACCCTTAAGCAATTAATCTGGTATTTTCCTCATTGACCCCTTCGTTCTTGCTCGTTCATTTGTGGCTAGTCCTGATTACCCGGAATGTGAATTTCATTCTCAGCTTTCTGTCGAGCATGTGCTTGAGGGAGGAGGTGCTGTGGCCGTTCATTTCAGGTGATCACTGTATCCACCTGTCCGCATGCATCCTCCAGCACTCCCCCACCTACTGCTTGCCGGGACATCGTAGAACCAGTCCACTCCCGTTGGTTCCTCCTTGTCCAGAGAACTCCCGATTTCTATAGAGCTCTGGTCAGGTTGCATGTGGAATATTGCATTTAGTTTCAGTCGCTCCATTATAGGGAGAATGGCGAGGATTTGGAAAGGGGATAGAGGAGGCTATAAAGAGGACGTTTGGGATGATATCTACAAGGTCTGAAGATGCAGAAGTTGCACGAACTTGAACTGCTCTTTGAACTTGTTCTTTGAACTTTCAAGTTCTTTGTACTTGAACTGCAGAAGCCAAGGCAATATCTGAGAGGATCCTTATTGTCATAAGAGGAAGTGATGTTGACGCTTTATCAATCTCTGGTTAGGTTCCGTCTGGAGTTTAAAATTTGCTTCGGTCGCCCCGTTATAAAGAAGAGACCAAGGCGTTGGAAAGAGTTTCGAAGAGGTTTATAGGGAGGAGATTTACAAGGAGGATTTTCACTAAATTGTGTTATTCTTTCCAGAATAGCGGCCACCAAGGGGAGATAGGGCGGCTTATAAGAGTCATAAATTCAGTCAGTAAAGGTAACCTTTCTCACAGTATCAAGAGAGGACATGCAGTTGAGATGAGAGAGGAAAATGTTCAAAAGAGATTTATGGGAGAAATGTTTAAAATAAAACAAAACAGAGAGTTTCGGGTGTCTGGAATGCATTTCTGGCGTGATAAAGAAGGCACTGGTATTTATAAGATTCTGAGATAGGCAAACAAATTCACAGAGAAGGGACTGGTATAGACAAACTGCAGGCAGGGTGATTTGTTTAATAATGCATCACTAACTTAATTATATAAGCCCACCGTCACAGACTAAGGGTCTCTTCCTGTACCGCGCTGTCTAACTGGTGAAATAATCATTGATGCGGGAAATTTATTTTCCACTCCGTTGTGAATATTATTCCCTTCATTCTGAGTCTGAAACCAATGGTAAAAGAATTTTCATTCAAGCGAACCATCCATCCAGCAATCGGCCCGAATTACTTGAAAGAATCCACCAATGCTCCTCACAGTTCCAGAGAACACAGGCCCAGCTCAATCACTCTCACCTCACAAAGACAGCCAGTCAACTCCTGAAGCTGTCAAGTCAGTGTAAGGAAAAGTCCCGTCAATCTGTCAGTTGTAGGGATAACTTTCTTCAGGAATTGCGACTAGACCTGGTAATAATATTCAATGTGCATTCAGGCAGAGGGATTAATTTAATGAGGCATCACTGGCTTACTTACGTCAGCCGGACACCACAGACCAAATGGCTTCCACTTATCCAGCACTTCTGTATGTTTTAACTGGAAGGAGAAACATTGATTAAGAACATTTGTTTTCCACTCCTTGCTGAATATCCGTTCCTTCATTCTGGGACTGTGACACTTGGTAATGTAATCATCATTCAGGGGAAACATCCTTACTGCAGTTGGGCTGACTGATCTGAAACATCTCAGCAATTCTCCTCGGAATTCCAAGGAATGCAGACTCACTCTCCCCGCACTCAACAAGTGTGCCATCCCCGGAACTATACTGTCAGTGTGGGGAATAGTTTCGGCCCCCTCTCTTCAACAGGGATAACTTTCACAGGAATGTGTGACAAGACCTGAATCAAATATTCAGGGTGCATTCTCAGCACACCCCGCAGGACACCTCCCAGTAAGACATCTCTATAACTCTTCTCCAGTTCTCCTGTATCACAACACAAAAAAACTGATTGGCTCCCTAATTTTTTGCTGTACCTGAATGTTAACTCTTAGCGATTTGTTGACAAGGGCTGTCGGGTCTCTCCGAACCGTTTACTTTGGCCCAATGTAAATATTGATTTTCTAGTTTGTCCCTCTGGGAGTGAATGGCCTCAAATAACCCCATATTCTGTCCGTCTGCCACATCTTCACTCATTCACTTCTGTCTGCAGCCCCAAACCCTCGCTTGTCCCTTCCCACTACTAACCCTGAAATTCAGATCTATACAACAGCCGACATGGCTGTTAGTCCTCACATCGAAATGTCCAATGTGGACTGCAAACAGCTGGGGTCTCAGTCACAAACCCTGAGTTACCTAAAGGTTTGAACGTGGTCCATTTATTTCCTCTATCTGACATTGTCCTGCTGACTAATACACACACATGCATATTATCCGTAATGTCATGTGCTTATCCAAACCTTTCTTAAGTTCTTCCAATGCCAAATTGATCAGTTCCCAATTTTCCATCTGTGTGTCCAATCCTGAACTCACAGTGACACTGTCAGCCCCGTGGATAGGGATTTGGGGACTGGGTCTGTGTCTCTACCTATAGGACAGTGGTGCAGAATGCAATGGAAATATTGAACATCTGTGGTTCGGTGTAACCGTTGTATTGGTAATCTGCGTCTGTGCCTCGGGTTCAGTGCGGGACTGATTCAGAGTTTCTCTGCTCTCTGAAGCTGTGGAACTAGTGATCTGTCGGTGTATCTGTGCTCTGTAACGCACCTTGTATTTCAGAGAGGAGCGGCTGCTCTGCACCAGCACTTCGTGGGTGTTGCCTTGGATTTCCAGCATCTGCAAATTAACTCATGATTTGTACATCAGCATCGTGGTCATCTGAGCACTGTCACCCCGTGAGTGTGTGTGTGTGCGTGTGTGTGGCCAGCATAGTATTGAATATGGAAAACAACAGGGAGAAAAGCTAGGCGTCGGACGTGTCGTTGAAATCTTTTTACAAATTGATATTTGGCGGACAAAAAAAAAGTTATCTGTAAATGTGGCTGCTTCGGGTGTTTGTCAATGGAGACCCGACATTCTTTTCTCTAGGTGAGTAACCGCGGAGGTAATGCCTAGGAATTAAGAAATACTTGTCTCTGTCGGGCCAATATTTACATCAGAGACAATGAATGGTGCTGAATTACCATGATTGTTCAAGTGACTGTAGTCAGTCAGCGGCATAACAGTGTCTCTGGAGACTGATCCTTTCTATAAATTCAGGGCGTTTTGAATACATTAGCTCAGAGTTTCTGATGGAGCTGTGAATTCAGGAGCAACACAATTGGCAGTTTATCACGGAAATGGGTTATCCAGTGCTTTTGCGGATAGGAGAAGTTTACTATCCTTTTATTTCAGCCTTTGGAATTCTTGGTAAGCTGCGTTATCGGCTGCCGTTGGTGGGAATTGAAATTAATGTCAATATAGTGATTGTCTCTGTCGCTGATTTCCACAACCTCATGTCCAGTCCTAGTATTCGGCATTCTAGGAATGGAATCGAAGCCAGCGACTGTGGATTCTGATATCTGGATCTAAAAATAAACCGCTGTAAGAATTCAGCGAATCCGCCAACATCGCAGGACCTCAGTGGGCCGAGCAGATATCTTCCAGCGGTTTGTGTTCAGTAATGTGATGTTCGGGTCTCTGTGCTTTTGGTCTCGAAGCAGCGGCACCGCATTTGCAAATACTGTGTTTATACTGCCGCGGAGATGATGCTAATTGATTGTCTGCATTGGTATGTGAGCGGTTGTGTGAGGCACGATGAAGCTCGAGCGGAGATGATGCTAATTGATTGTCTGCATTGGTATGTGAGCGGTTGTGTGAGGCACGATGAAGCTCGAGCGGAGATGATGCTAATTGATTGTCTGCATTGGTATGTGAGCGGTTGTGTGAGGCACGATGAAGCTCGAGCGGAGATGATGCTAATTGATTGTCTGCATTGGTATGTGAGCGGCTGTGTGAGGCACGATGAAGCTCGAGCGGAGATGATGCTAATTGATTGTCTGCATTGGTATGTGAGCGGTTGTGTGAGGCACGATGAAGCTCGAGCGGAGATGATGCTAATTGATTGTCTGCATTGGTATGTGAGCGGTTGTGTGAGGCACGATGAAGCTCGAGCGGAGATGATGCTAATTGATTGTCTGCATTGGTATGTGAGCGGTTGTGTGAGGCACGATGAAGCTCGAGCGGTGGTAACAATTCAGCAAATTTGAGGGGCTCCATGTTGCAGCAGAAACAAAGATTTTTAATAAATGTGAGCGGTGTGACAGAAAGTGAAGCAGTTGATGGAAGCACAATGACGTCGTTGCTGATCACTTAACAAAACCGACGTGATGATTCATAACTACCAATACTGTAAAATTTATTATATTACCCACATAACTATAAATACAGTAAAATGTATAATATTATATCCACATCTGACACCGCCACAGATATCTGACTGTGAAACCGTGCCTGCTACTGGACGTTGAATTATTCTTCCCGGCTGGATTCAATCGGAGGCTGAATATATATCTGAGAGGCTGTATTAGGCTAAGCTGTGACTGCTGCCTCAGTCAAAGTTATATTGTAAAGCCAGCCAGGTGGCAAATGCTGTAATAGGAAACAAACACGGGAAATGCTGGAAGAACAAAGCCTCAGGCAGCTTGTATAGAAAGAGTAAGGGAAAGTCGTGTCATGGGGGCTCTCTGAAAACAGTTCAAAGAAAATACACGTTAAATATTTTCCCACATATTCGATTTTTGTCTGGATGATTAGTTCCGGGATTTCCTGTTTCTGTTGTGTCCTTCGGCTGTTCGGTCGCTCAGAGGGAGCCACAAAGAAGTTGATGATCCCGCCATCAACGTCCGGATTGATTCATTTCATTCATATCAGACGCGGATGAGGCCGATAGAAAATGTTCCAAACAGTATAAACTCTGAGGGTACCTAGTTTTATCTGTCCGCTGCCTCTTCACATTTTTGGTCATCAAAAAGGAATCCGAATTTAAATAATTTGACTTCATTTTAATGTGTAAGCTCAGCCAGCTCTTGGCCCTCTCTTCACCTTTCTACCGCTAAATGCAGAAATGCAGTGGAAATATTACATGCTGCTCGAAAACTGTGGCAATAGGTTCTGCTCTGTAATTACCTAATTTGCTATTTCCCTGTCTCTCTTCCAGCAAACCTGGTGGCGATCGTGATCCTGTCCCGGGGAAAGTGCGGTCTCTCCAGATGTGTAACTCTCTACCTGGTGGGAATGGCAGCGGCCGATCTCCTGGTCATTATATCGCTACCGCTGCTGATGTGGACTGCTTGGATATATTTTCCCCGATCATTCCTGTTCATCACTCCTGTGTGCAGTATCGCTAGATGGCTGATTTATGCGAGCACTGTGGCCTCTGTCTGGCTGACTGTCTCTTTCACCGTCGATCGATTTGTGGCTATTTGCTGTGAGAAGCTGAAAACAAAATATTGCACCGAGAGAACGGCGGCTATGGTTATCGGGACAGTGAGTGTGCTGGCCTGTTTAGAGAGTGTCCCTTGGGGATTTACTTCCGAACCACTTGTAATAATTGATGGTATCCCCTGGTATTGTGTTCTTACACAGAGCTACAAAAACTCTCCCTCGTGGGCGGCATTTGAGATGCTTCACTACATTTTTACCCCTTGTGTCCCATTCTTTCTGATTTTGCTGCTCAATATTCTGACAGCCAGGCGGATTCTAGTGGCCAATCGAGCCCGCAGGAGGATCCGGGGACAAAAGAGTGGAGTGAATGACAAGGACCGTGTGATGGAGAACAGACGCAAGTCCATCGTTTTGCTCTTCAGCGTAACGGGTAGTTTTATATTGTTGTGGGGAACACGTTTGGTATTTTATATCTATCAACGGATTTCAAAGAGTTTTGTTTATTATTCTGTCACGAATCCCGTTTACATTACGGATGAGACAGCGGGAATGCTGCAGATCCTCAGTTCCTGCACCAACACGTGTATTTACGCCCTGACTCAGAGCAAATTCCGAGAGGATCTCAAGAATGTGGTGAAATACCCACTGAATTGGATTTTGAAACTCATTAAAATATAGAAATAAATGCTATGCAGTAGTACAATTCAGCTGCCTTCACGCTCCTATTCTGTACTCCCACATGTAATAAACAGAAACAATATGATGAACAGAGTTTCAAACAAAGCAGGAGAAAATCTGTCGATCCCCGAAATGCAGGAAAATCACACAAAATCATGAAGGTTGTCGGCCCGATTAGTTGAGTGTTTACCCTTTTCCAACGTTGCCATCCATCTGTTGAATTGCTCCAGCATTTTGTGTGTGTTGCCTTACAGTTACACAACAAATATGTACAATCGATCGTGACGGCACCACCAGACTCAGCATCCCAGAAATATCCCCTTTGCATCTCACCCTCGACCCGCTTAAGTTGTGCCTTGAGGCGAACCTGTCAACCCTTCTTCCCGATTCTGGCAAAACACCTTATTATGGAGTATACTTTCCTCGGTATAAACCAATCCTGCTGCCATCTTTACCCGTCCTTTACTTCACGCTGATTTTCTCCTCTGTCCCTACCTGTAGTTTTTCCTTCTGTTTTCCGGTTTGAACTAATTTCCAGTAACAGAATGTTAACTCTCAAAGGGAAGGTGGAGGAGCGGTGGTAGGTGGACGATTCCAGCACGGGGCAATGAAATCGGAGTTCATTCCGTTTTTTTTTTCTGGAAGGAATTTGTACGTCCTCTCCGTGATATTATTGGGTATTCTCACAAGGTAAACAAAAAAAAAAGAAAACAACCTAGCGATTATGCTGGGGTAAAATTGAAGTTACTGGGCACCGTGGCTCATTATTCTTCGCTTTATCTCTAAATGAATCAATGACACCTATGTGATATTGTGGACAACGTAGAATTTCATCACAGTAAAAAGTTCATACACAATAAAATTTTAAACTGAATTACAGAGTACATATGGTAGATTTGTTCGCAGTGTGGAGGAACAGGAGAGTCGTGCTATGCAAGCCTATAGATCCCCCAATATTTCCAAATAAGTTAATTTAGCGGTTCCGAAGGCTCATGGCTTAAGAACTAGCAACTCCGGATTAGTGATCTGACAAGGGAAGAGATGCTAAGGAAGTACAGGTAAATGCGTGGCTAACGATTTCTGCTGGAGGTCATCGTATACACAGGTTATTGGACTCTCTTGCAGCATTTGGTACGACTGGTGTAAGGAGCACGGGTTTTATACATTTACTGAAAGAGATTTAATATTCTAACTGAGGAGTTTGATGCAGCTGCTCTGGCATTAACATGTAGTATGCGCATGTCTGCTGTTGGGGGATGGGCGATGGAGAAGGAACTAGAGCCACAGGTGAGCAAGTAGCATTGAATAAAAGGCAGAGACGAGGTCAAGGAACGCCAAACTGAAGGGCAGACTGGACCCAGTTAGTTATCCCGGTGGCTCCGAGGCCGAGGTCAGTTTATGTCACAAAAGGTGTGCAACACTTAAGACAGACGTACTTCGAACCTGGATTAATACGTAACGTAGTGAGCCAGCTGTTACAAAGATCTGGTTCAGAGCAGAAAATGGCTGTCCCGGCAATAAAAGCTCTCACGCTCCCTAAAATCCGTTTGCAGATCGGCCTACACACCCAGATCTGGTTGTCACCCAATTTCGTGTGCACCCCCATATTTAAAATTCCCCCTTAAAAATGCGGACATCACTAAATTCCACGTGCACTCCCAGATCTGCGCATATTCCCATATGCACATTAAATTATCCAGACGAAGGTTCACTCGAAACACAAAATGGCGAACTGGACTTTAAATTATCCGCACGCATCCCAAGGTCCGACACAACCAGATCCGTCTGAACCATCATATACACCCACAGAAACTTTGCAACTCCCATATTCGTCGACACACCCCTAAATCTGCTCAATCCCCAAATAGATCCGCAGCCCCATATCGGAACACACACCCCTAAATCGGCGCACGTGTGCAAATGTGTGTGCAAACCAATTTTAGAGAACTCACCTAAATCCGTGCCCATCCCCGGGTTCATGCCCTCCCCAAGACCGTGTGTACTCCCGTTTTCGCCGACATAAACTAAATATGCGTAATCCCTATTCAGTGCGCACCCCAAAGCTGCGGAAACTCCCACATGCACATCAGACTTTCCCAGAGCAAGAATCACTTCAGACAGTTGAGAAAATGGCATCCTCGTCATTAATAATCTGCACGCAGGAAAATATTCTTACGCAAACCTTGATCCGCCAAACACAGCCAAATCTATATGGATTCCAAACACATGTGCACGCCCATCTTTGAAAACACACCCCGGAATCTGCGCATATCAGCAAATCAGTGAGCTCTCCAATCGCGCTGACACACCACATATATTACATTTTTCCAGAGCAAGAATCATTTCAAACCGTCAAAATGGCTGTTTCGACATTAAAATTCCCATGTACCCCAAAATGCGATTTGAACTGTAGATCGGTCGAGAGTCGCAACTCTCAGTTTAACAATAAATACGTGTGCACACCCATATTCGACAAGGCACGCCTAAATTTGCGCACATCGTAACATACGTGTGGACGCTAAATTCGAGAACAGATCCCTAAATGCCACATCCCCAGATTCACGTGCATTCCCAAAACCGTGTGAACCCCATATTAGTGAAGACAGCACTGTCTGCAAAGTCCCCAAAACAGTGTGAACCACAAACGCACTGGCATCTCCACATGCACATTAGATTAACCCAAAGCAAAGACCATTTCAACCAGTTCACAAAATGTCAGCCTAGTCGTTCAAAATCCACATGAAAACCAAAACTTATTCGTCTACAAATCCTGATTCGCGAACACACCCAAAACGCATCCCCAGGTCTGTGCACCTCACCTAATCAGTGCGTTCCCAAAGACGCTGACACCCCACATACAAAATAGATTCTTCCAGAGCAGGAATGATTTCCAACAGTTCAGAAAATATCTGTTTGGGCATTTAAAATTCCCACGCACACCAAAATGCAATTTCAACTGCCGATACGGCGACAGACACAACTCCAATGCGGGCCCCAAATGTGTGTGGCCCCTCAAATTGGACAACATACTTTTAAATCTGCGCACATCACAAATCCGTGCCGAAGACGAGTAAATACTCAGGTAAACACTTTTAAATCTGCGCGACTCGCCAAATCCATGTTCCCTCAATAATACTGATTGCAGACCCGTATTTGCACTCCACACCCCTGAATCTGCGCAGTTCCCAAATCAGTGCTCACCCCTATATTTTATAAAACACCCCCACATCCGTGCGCATCTCCAAATCCATGGGCACACCAAAGCAGCATGCACCTCCATATTCGCCGATGCTGCCCTAAATCTGCGCAATTCACAATTGATTGTGCACCCAAGCCCGCTGACACATCCATTTGATAATGAGGTTATCATTTCAAACTGTTCAGAATATGGCCGCCTTGTTTTATTAAGTGTGATCGTGAGCACACGATCAGAAATACTGATCAAGTCAACTTGTTCCCAAAGAGAATTCTGCAAGGCCAATCAGATGGTTCACTGCTGCTCGGCGATAAAACATAAAACATCGAAATGTACAATTATAAAGCATTAAAAAATAGTAGAAATACTGGAGTCATGATGATCATGATGAAGTCTGCTGGAGAGAGACATTTGTACACCTGCTGTCCTCCATAATTCAAAGAGATTGAAGGAGAAGGTCGCAGGGTGACAAAACGTGACCGGAGCACTTGGCACTGAGAAAACAGCATCTGTCCTTTCCGCACTTTCTCCAGCAGTTTTAGGACTAAATCCAGCCGGAATATAACTGGGTAAGGAAATGGGCCTCAACATTAAAAATTGGCACGCAGCCCAGAATGCGTGAGCAACTCCAAATCCAGGCGTACCATATGTGGAGCAAGAGCTTTTTCAAACGGCTCACAAAATAGCAGGTTGCAGCACAGAATAACAAGATTACTGTTGAAAGTTCAAAGTGCATTTATTTTAAAAGTATCTATAAATGAAACAATCTAGAGATGAGTCGCAACTGCAAATCGATAAAAATTACAAATCTGTGAGAAGCCCGAGATCAGTAAACATCCCGGTATTGGCTTATACACCCCTAAATATATACACATCCCCAAATAAGTGTGCACCCCTGTATTTGACAACACACCGCTGAATCTGTACACATCGTTAAATCAGTGTACATCTCTGTATTAGACGATGCTCCAGCGCCGACAACCCGGGCGGTGAGACAGAAGTGACCTGTGACCTCCATCTTCCCCAGTGCTTTCCCCGAGGAGACACAGACATCCCTTAAACCCCCAAGCGTCAACCTGCGTAGCCCGGGGTTTATAATGTGTTCCGGATCTCGCTCTTGCACCAGGGATGCAAAAGACCCCGGGGCAGGACACATATGTCTGTTCCCGACATGGGCACAGTTTTCTCAGGGCTCCTTCGCTTATCAACGCGGTCCGATGTTCCTGGGTAAGTGGAGGACCATGGTGGCCGGAGGTCCGAGAACTGAGGAGAGTTTGCTAGTGCTTCTCGGGGGGGTTTAAACTAAGTTTGCAGGGTCAGGGATCCAGAATGCGAGAGTGGATAGCGAGATGAAGAACTAAGTACAGGTGGGGACTACACGGTTCTGGAACATTAAGTGTGTAGTAGAGTAAGGTGAGGCGGAACAAGTGATAAGGAGGACACAAGTACAGAGGGATGGTCTGACGGAACATGGAGATAAAAGTGCTGAAAGAATAAGTAAATTTAGGAAGGACAACAAAATTCAAGGGGTGTATAGCCCGAAGGGAGTTCGGGGAGCACGGTTAAGCTCAATAGGCAGCGATTTAAACAGAGAGAGGAGAAATGGACTAAAAATTCTATATCTGAATGCACGGTGTCAGAAATAAGGCTGATGAGCTTGAAGCTCAGGTGCAAATGGGTAACTATGATGTTGTTGGGATAACGGAGACATGGCTGTAGGGAGATCAGACCTGGGAAATGAATGCACAAGGGTATACGTTCTATCTCAGGGACAGGAATGTGGACAGAGGGGGTGGGGTGGCCCTGTTGGTGAGGAATGAGATTCAATCCTTTGCAAGAGGGGACATGGGATCAGGAGAAGTAGAGACTGTGTGGATAGAACTGAGGAACAATAAGGGCAAAAATACCCTAATGGGTGTTGTCTACAGGCCACCAAACAGTAGCATGGATATTGGGTGCATGTTGAATAGGGAGTTAACATTGGCATGTGGCAAAGGTGATGTCGCAGTAGTTATGGGGGATTTCAAAATGCAGGTGAACTGGGAGAATCAGGTTGGTGCTGGACCCCAGGATAGGGAGTTTGTAGAGTGCCTACGGGATGCATTCTTGGAACATCTTGTACGGGAGCCGACCAAGGACAAGGCTACTCTGGATTTAGTCTTGTGTAATGAACAGGATGTGATAAGCGATCTTGAAGTACAGGAACCATTAGGAGGTAGTGACCATAATATGATGAGATTTTATCTGCAGTTTGAGAGGGTAAGGGCTGATCGGAGGTGTCAGTGTTGCAGTTGAACAGGGGAAACTATGAAGCCATGAGGGAGGAGCTGGCCAAAGTAAACTGGACGGATATCATAGCAGTAAAGACAGTGGAACAGCAATAGCAGGCATTCTTGGGAATAATGCACAAGGTGCAAAATCAGTTCATCCCCCGGAGAAGGAAGGATTCAAAGGGGGGAAAGGGGCCACAGTGGTTGACAAAGGAAGTCAGAGATTGAATAGCATTAAAAAAAAGGAAATATGACAGAGCTAAGGTGAGTGGGAGGACAGATGATTGGGAATTTTTTTAAGAACAACAGAACTTAACTAAAAAGGCAATACGGGGAGAAAAAATGAGGTATGAACGCAAGCTAGCCTGGAATATAAAGGAGAATAGCAAAAGCTTTATTAGGTATGTGAAGAGAAAGACGATCGTTAGGAACAATGTTGGGCCCTTGAAGAAAGAATTGGGTGAAATTGTTATGGGAAACAGAGAAATGGCAGAAGATTTTAATAAGTACTTTAGATCTGTCTTCGGGGAAGAGACAAGCAATCTCCCAGATGTATGGATGGGCCAAGGACATAGGGTAACAGAGGAAATGAAACAGACTGACATTTGGGAGGAAACGGTGATGAGTAGACTGATTGGACTGAAGGCTGACAAATCGCCAAGTCCAGATGCTCTGCATCCTAGTGTACTAAAGGATGTGGCCCGGAAACTGCGGATGCATTGGTAATCATTTTCCAATGTTCCTTACATTCAGGATCAGTTCCTGAGGATTGGCGAATGGCTAATGTTATCCCACTTTTTAAGAAAGGAGGGAGGGAGAAACAGAGAACTATCGTCCTGACAGCCTAACATCAATAGCGGGGAAGATGCTAGAGTCAATTTATAAAGATGAAATAGTGGCATATCTAGATAGCAGTGATAGGATTGGGCCGAACCGGCATGGATTTACCAAGGGCAAATCATGCTTGACTAATCTATTGGAGTTTTTCGAGGATGTAACCAGGAAGTTAGACAAAGGAGATCCAGTGGATGTAGTGTAGCTCGATTTTCAGAAGGCATTTGATTAGGTCCCACATAGGAGATTGTTGGGTAAATTAAGAGCTCATGGCATTGGGGGGAAGATATTGACATGGATAGAAAACTGGTTGGCCGATAGAAAGCAAAGGGTAACGGTGAATGGGTGTTTCTCGGAATGGCAGGTGGTGACTAGTGGGGTGCCACAGGGCTCGGTATTGGGACCGCAGCTGTTTACGATTTACATCAATGATTTAGATGAAGGCATTGAGAATAACATCAGCAAGTTTGCTGATGATACTAAGCTTGGTGGCAGTGTGACATGTGATGAGGTTATTAGGAGAATTCAGGGTGACTTGGATAGGCTGAGTGAGTGGGCAGATACTTGGCAGATGACGTTTAATGTGAATAAGTGTGAGGTTATCCACTTTGGGAGTAAGAACAGGAAGGCAGATTATTATCTGAGCGGTGTATAGTTAGGTAAGGGAGAAGTACAAAGAGATCTAGGAGTCCTTGTTCATCAGTCACTGAAGGTGAATGAGCAAGTGCAGCAGGCAGTCAAGAAGGCTAATGGAACGTTGGCCTTTGTTACAAAGGGAATTGAGTATAAGAGCAAGGAAATCCTCTTGCATTTGTACAGATCCCTGGTGAGACCACACCTGGAGTATTGTGTACAGTTTTGGTCTCCAGGATTAAGGAAGGACATCCTGGCTATACAGGAAGTGCAGCGTAGATTCACGAGGTTAATTCCTGGGATGTCTGGTCTGGCTTCCGTAGAGAGGTTAGAGAGACTGGGCTTGTACACGCTGAGATTGTACACAAGGAGATTGAGAGGGGATCTGATTGAAACATATAAGATTATTAAGAGATTGGACAGGATAGAGGCAGGAAATATGTTCCAGATGCTGGGAGAGTCCAGTACCAGAGGGCATGGTTTGAGAATAAGGGGTAGGTCATGTAGGACTGAGTGAAGGAAAAACTTCTTCTCCTAGAGAGTTGTGGGGGTCTGGAATGCACTGCCTCGGAAGGCAGTGGAGGCCAATTCTCTGGATGCTTTCAAGAAGGAGCTAGATAGGTATCTTATGGATAGGGGAATCAAGCGATATGGGTACAAGGCAGGAACCGGGTATTGATAGTAGATGGTCAGCCATGATCTCAGAATGACTGTGCAGGTTCGAAGGGCCGAATGGTCTACTTCTGCACCTATTGTCTATTGTCTATAATCTAGCCACATTGCGGTTACTGTGAGAGTGGGTGATGATCCACCACGTGTTGGTTACAGGGTGCCGCGGCCAGGCTGGGTGAACAGGTCATTGCTGTGATTACTGAATAGCGGCATGGGAACGCGTTGTTAGTGGAGAGCGTACCGAAAGCGCTGTTTGATACGAAGCAAGGCGGGCGATCCAGGGCTCGTCCTGACATGAGTGGGCAATCCATTTCGCCAGTGGCAACGATCCAGACCTCGTTACTGAAAGGTGAAACAGAGAGAGGTGAGGGGAAAGTTACTGAGTGCAACCGCTGTCCCTTTATCGACGGGATTGTTTTGGTCAGCAGAGAACCGATCTCAGAAAGCGGCAGTGTTTGGCCGGGTGAGTGTGGAGAGCCGGCGACACAGATGAGCTGGACGACGCATTCCTACAGTTAGAGAGCAAGGAATCTACGATCAGTAAGGGTTAAAATATCTCTAAGAAGGGGATGAAATACCCAAGGCGTTTTCCACATATGTGGGAAAAGAAGGATTCCGTGTGTCACGACAGGACCGATCAGGAATAACAGAGGAAATATTGGCTTGGTTTCGGAGAGGTAGGAAAGGTCCTTAATGAATACTTTCTCTCAGTATTCACGATTAAGAAAGACCTTGACAACTGTGAGCACAAATGGAACAGGCTGATATGCTTGAACAGGTCGATGTTAAGCAGGATGATTGCACGCAGCAGAAGGAATAAAATGGACGATCTGAAAATTCAGCTGCAGATTGGCAAACATGACGTTGTGACCATCTGTGACACTCGGCTAAGGGATGGCTGCCATCTGGAGCTGAACGTCCAAGGATATACGATTGGATTGGAAGGTGTAGAGTCTCCACGGGTTGAGTTAAGTAATGGCAAGTGTAAAAGGACCCTAATGGCAGTTGTACACAGGCCTCCAAACAACAGCCTGGTTTACAAATTTGTTGGTTTACAAATTTACAAATTTACAAATTACAAATTACCACAGGAGATAGGAAATGCGTGTCAGAAAGGTAATGTCATGATAATCATTGGAAATAGTAACATGAACGCGGATTGGGAAAAACACGTCACTACTGGACGACAAAAGAGAGAATTTGCAGAATGTTTAAGGGATGGCTTTTTACAACAGCTTGCTGTTCAGCCCACTAGCGGATCGGCTGTGATGGATTGGGTGTTGTGCAATGATCGGAGCTGGTAAGAGAGCTCAAGATTGAGGAACCCTGAGGGAAAAGAGATCACATTATTATCCAGTTCATATTGATATCTAAGAGGGAAAAATAAAATCCAATGTGTCGGTATGTCAATGGAATAAAGGAAATTACAATGGCATGGGAGGGGAACTGGCAAAAGTTGACTGGAAAGGGACATTTGCAGGAAAGGAAAATAATGATACATTTTCAAAGGGAGGAAAGACACTACCGTGGCTGACAAGAGAAGTCAGAGCCGAAGTAAAAGCAAAAGAGGGGGCATAAAAGGAAACCACAGCTATAGTGTTGAATATGGAAAACTACAGGGAGAAAAGCTAGGCGTCGGAAGTCGTTGAACTCTTTACAAATTGATATTTGGCGGACAAAAACAAAAAGGTATCTGTAAATGTGGCTGCTTCGGGTGTTGTCAATGGAGACCCGACATTCTTTCCACTAGGTGAGCAACCGCTGAGGTAATGCCTAGGAATTTAGAAGTACTAGTTTCTGTCGGCCCAGTATTTACATCAGAGACAATGAATGGTGCTGAATTACCATGATTGTTCAAGTGACTGTAGTCAGTCAGTGGCATAACCGTATCTCTGGAGACTGATTATTTCTATAAATCAAGGCCGTTTTGAATACATTCGCTCAGAGTTTCTGAAGGAGCTGTGAATTCAGGAGCAACACAATTGGCAGTTTATCACGGAAATGGGTTATCCCGTCCTTTTGCGGATAGGAGAAGTTTACAATCCTTTTATTTCAGCCTTTGGAATTCTCGGTAAGCTGCGGTATCGGCTGCCGTTGGTGGGAATTGAAGTTGATGCCAATGTAATGATTGTTTCTGTCCCTGGTTTCCACTGTCGCATGTCCAGTCTTAGTATTCGGCATTCTAGGAATGGAATCAAAGCAGCGACTGTGGATTCTGATATCTGGATCTAAAAATAAACCGATGTAAGAATTCAGCGAATCCGCCAATATCGGAAGATCTCAGTGGGACAGGCAGATATCTTCCAGCGGTTTGTGGTCGATAATGTGATGCTCGGGTCTCTGTGCTATTGGTCTCGAAGCAGCTGCACTGCATTTGCAAATACTGTGGTTATACTGCCGCAGAGATTATTCTAATTAATTGTCTGCATTGGTATATGAGCGGTTGTGTGAGGTACGTGTCATGATCAAACAATCGATTTGTGGTAACGATTCAGCAATTTTGAGGATCTCCCTGCTGTAGCAGGAAGAGTGAGGATTTTCAGTAAAAGTGAGCGGTGTGACAGAAAGTGAAGCAGTTGCTGAACAACACAATGACGTCATTACTGATCAATTAACAAAACCGACGTGTTGATTCATAACTACCAACACTGTGAAATGTATTATATTATCCATATAACTATAAATACTGTAAAACGTATTATAATATATCCACATCTGATACCGCTACAGACATCTGACTGTGTCACCGTGCCTGCTACTGGATGTTGAATTATTCTCCCGGCTTCCCTGTGATGGATTCAGTCGGGGACGTCAAGTATATCTGAGAGGCTGTATTAGACTAGGCTGTGACTGCTGCCTCAGTCAAATTTCTGCTGTAAAGTCGGCGAGGTGGCAAATGCTGGAATTGGAAACAAACACGGGAAATGCTGGAAACACAAAGCCTCAGGCAGCTTGTATAGAAAGAGTAAGGGAAAGTCGTGTCATGGGGGCTCTCTGAAAATAGTTCAGAAAATACACGTTACCTGCTTTCCCACATATTCTATTTTTGTCTGGATGAGTGGTTCCGGGAATTCCTGTTTCTGTTGTGTCCTTCGGCTGTTCTGTCCCTGACAGGGAGTCACAGGGAAGTTGATGATCGTTTAATGCAAGAATCCCGCCATCGGCGTACGAATTGATTCATTTCATTCATATCAGACGCGGATGAAGCCGATAAAAATGACTGAGAGTACCTAGTTTTATCTGTCTGCTGCCTCTTTATATTTTTGGTCATCAGAAAGGATTCCGAATTTAAATCATTTGCCCTTATTTTAATGTGTAAACGCAGCCAGCTCTTGACCCTCTCATCACCCTCCTACCGCTAAATGCAGCAATAAAATGGGAATATTACATGATCCCCGAAAACTGCGGCAATGGGTTTTACTCAGTATTTTCTCAATTTCCTATTTCCCCTCTCTCTTCAGCGAACTTGATGGCGATTGTGATCCTGTCCCGGGATAAGTGCGGTCTCTCCAAATGTGTAACTCTCTATCTGGTGGGAATGGCAGCGGCCGATCTCCTGGTCGTTATCTCGCGTCCGCTCCTGATGTGGACTGCTTGGCTTTATTTTCGCCGATCATTCCTGTTCATCACTCCTGTGTGCAGTGTAGCTAGATGGCTGATTCATGCGAGCACTACTGCCTCTGTCTGGCTGACTGTCTCTTTCACCGTCGATCGATTTGTGGCTATTTGCGGTGAGAAGCTGAAAACAAAATATTGCACCGAGAAAACGGCGGCTGTGTTTTTCGGGACAGTGAGTGTGCTGGCCTGTTTGGAGTGTGTTCCCTGGGGCTTTGTATACGAGCCTATGATAATAATTGATGGTATCCCCTGGTACTGTGTTCTTACACCGAGCTACAGAAACTCTCCCTCGTGGGTGGTATTTGAGATGTTTCACCGCATTTTAACCCCTTTTGTCCCATTCTTTCTGATTTTGTTTTTCAATATTCTGACAGCCAGGCGGATTCTGGTGGTCAGTCGAGCCCGCAGGAGGATCCGGGGACAAAAGAGTGGAGAGAATGACAAGGACCGGGAGATGGAGAACCGACGCAAATCCATCGTTTTGCTCTTCAGCATAACCGGTAGTTTCATATTGTTGTGGGGATCACGTTTGGTATTTTACATCTATCAACGGATTTCTAAGAGTTTTGTTTATTATTCTGTCATGAATCCCGTTTACATTATAGATGAGACATCGGGAATGCTGCAGATCCTCAGTTCCTGCACCAACACGTGTATTTACGCCCTGACTCAGAGCAAATTCCGAGAGGATCTCAAGAATTTGGTGAAATACCCACTGAGTCGGATTTTGAAACTCATTAAAATATAGAAATAAATGCTATGCAGTAGTACAATTCAGCTGCCTTCACGCTCCTATTCTGTACTCCCACTTGTAATAAACGGAAACAATATGATGAACAGAGTTTCAAACAAAGCAGGAGAAAATCTGTCGATGCTGGAAATACAAAACAACACACACAAAATCATGAAGGTTGTCGGCCGAATAGTTGAATGTTTACTCTTTTCCAACGTTGCCATCCATCTCCGGTGATTTTCTCCTCTGTCCCTACCAGTAGCTTTTCCTTCTGTTTTCCGATTTGGACTAACCTCCAGTAACAGAATGTTAGCTTTCAAAGGGAAGGTGGAGGAGCGGTGTTAGGTGGTCGAGGCGATGCTGTGAACCCAAGAAGAAAAGACACAGCGAAGCGAAATGGGAACTGATATGAACTAATCCTACAGAGAGTACTGGCGAAAGTCTTCAGCTCAGGCAGCAGAATTGGAGAGAGAGGGGAAAAAATCCAATTCTGATGAAAGGTCTCTGCCCAAAACGTCCACAGTTTACACTTGTCCACAGATGCTGCCTGGCCTGCAGAGCTCCTCCAGCACTTTGGAATTCCAGAGTCTGCAGATTGTCTCTTGCTTCTGACTGGTCTAATCTTAGTCACTGTCAGCGAGATATTCGACTATACCAACGCCGAACTGACCCTGGACAAAGAACAAGCAAAGAATAGTGGAAAAGACAGTGTGATATAAACTTGATAATTATTGGAACAAAGTTTCAGCTAATTTTGAATTGACGCAACTGGGAAATTGGAGGGTCTCTCTAAACAAACACGATCGGGGATAAATTATTTATACAATTAGAAAGATGTTGGGAGTAGCGGCAGTTTGTATTCAGATATTACATTCTCCAGAGAAAGCTGAATTCAGGTATCAATCCGAGTCCTTCAATGGTTGGTCCATGATGTTTATTAATTTTAAACGTGAGCGGGTAATATCGAAGTATAAACTCTAAATATAAGCTTGGTTAAGATGGGTAATAAGTAGTAAGGATAATCCTGGGAATTGTAAAACAGTGACTACTGCCATCAATGGAGGCTATAAGTTTGAAGGGGATTCTTCACGATAGGTTTGACAAATAATTGGAGAAGCATAATCACAGGCAATCAAATGGCTTTGTGTGGGGCAGGTCATACCTTACGCACCTGTATGACTTTCTGAGAGAGTGACAAAACAAGTTAAGGAGATGGATGATCTGTGTCTGGAATTGAGTGAGGCGTTTGACAAGAGCGTCGGGAGGCATGTTGAGTATGGGGCTGGCAGTAGATGGGGCATTTGCAAAAGATCCGTTCTGTAACCCTGCTTTCACTGATATTTGTAAATGACTTGAGAGAAGAAGTGGATAAGTGGGTTGGTAACTCGCAGTTTGGGGCTCCACGTAGCATAGCGGTTAGAATCAGACGATTCCAGCTCGGAGCAATGGAAATCGGAGTTCATTCCGGTTTTTTCTTCCGGAAGGAATTTGTACATCCTCTTCGTGATCTTTATGGGTATTCTCACAAGGTAAACGAAAAAAAAAGAAAACAACTTAGCGATTAGGCTGGTGTAAAATTGAAGTTACTGGGCGCCGTGGCTCATTATACTTCGCTTCATCTCTACGTGAATCAATGACACCTATGTGATATTGTGGATAACGTAGAATGTCATCACAATAAAAAGTTCATTCACAATAAAATTTTAAACTGAATTACAGAGTACATATGGTAGATTTGATCGCAGTGTGGAGGAACAGGAGAGTCGTGCTATGCAAGCCTATAGATTCCCCCAACATTTCCAGATAAGTGAATTTAGTGGTTCCGAAGGCTCATGGCTTAAGAACTAGCAACTCCGGGTTAGTGATCTGACGAGAGAAGAGATGCTAAGGAAGTCCAGGTAAATGTGTGGCTAAAGATTTTTGCAGGAGGTCATCGTATACACACATTATTGGACTATCTTTCAGCATTTGGAGCGACTGGTGTAAGGAGCACGTGTTTTTCACATGTACTGAAAGAGATTTAATAATCTAACTGAGGAGTTTGATGCAGCTGCTCTGACATTAACATGTGGTATGCGCATGCCTGCTGTTGGGGAATGGGCGATGGAGTAGGAACTAGAGCCACAGGTGAGCAAGTAGCATTGAATAAAAGGCAGAGACGAGGTCAAGGAGCGCCAAACTGAAGGCCAGACTGGACCCAGTTAATTATCCCGGTGGCTCCGAGGCCGAGTTCAGTTTACGTCAGAAAGGTGTGTAACACTTAAGACAGACGTGCTTCGAACCAGGATTAATACGTAAAGTAGTGAGCAAGCTATTATAGAGATCTGGTTCAGAGCAGAAAATGGCTGTCCCGACAATAAAAGCTCTCACGGCTCCTAAAATCCGTTTGCAAATCGTCCTACATACCCAGATCTGGTTGTCACCCAAATTCGTGTGCACCCCCATATTTAAAATTCCCCCTTAAAAATGCGCACATCACTGAAATCCATGCGCACCCCCAGATCTGCGCATATTCCCATATGCACATTAAATTATCCAGACGAAGATTTACTCCAAACACAAAATGGCGACCTGGACATTAAATTATCCGCACGCATCCCAATGTCCGACACAGCCAGATCCTTCTGAACCATCATATATAGCCACAGAAGGTTTGCAGCTCCCATATTCGTCGACACAACCCTAAATCTGCTCAATCCCCAAATCGATCCGCAGCCCCGTATTGGAGCACACACCCCTAACTCAGCGCACGTGTGAAAATGCGTGTGCAAACCCATTTTCGAGATATCACCTAAATCCGTGCGCATCCCCGGATTCATGCCCTCCCCAAGAATTTGTGCGCAAACCTTGATCCGCAAACACAGCCAAATCTCTATGTATTCCAAATAGATGTGCACGCCCATCTTTGAAAACACACCCCGGAATCTGCGCATGTCAGCAAATCAGTGAGCTCTCCAAACACGCTGACACACCACATATATTACATTTTTCCAGAGCAAGAATCATTTCAAACCGTTCAGCAAATGGCTGTTTCGACATTAAAATTCCCATGTGCCCCAAAATGCGATTTGAACTGTAGATCGGCCGAGAGTCGCAACTCTCAGTTTAACAATAAATACGTGTGCACCCCCATATTCAACAAGGTACGCCTAAATATGCGCACATCGGAGCATATGTGTGGAGCCGAAATTCGAGAACAGATCCCTAAATCTGCCGCGTCCCCGGATTCATATGTATTCCCAATACGGTGTGAACCCCATATTCACAAAGACACCCCTAAGTCCGCACAGTCCCCAAAACAATGTAAACCACAAACCCACTGACATCCCTACATGCACGTTAGATTATCTCAAAGCAAAGACCATTTCAACCAGTTCACAAAATGATAGCCTAGTCATTAAAAATCCACATGTAAACCAAAACGTATTCGTCTGCAAATCCTGATTCGCCAACACACCCAAAACGCATCCCCAGGTCTGTGCACATCACCTAATCAGTGCGTACCCAAAGACGCTGACACCCCACATACAAAATAGATTATTCCTTAACAGGAATGATTTCAAACAGTTCAAAAGATGTCTGTTTCGAAATTTAAAATTCCCACGCACACCAAAATGCGATTTCAACTGCAGATAGGGCGACAGACACAACTCTAACGCGTGTCCCAAATTTGTGTGCACCCTCAAATTGGACAACACACTTCAAAATTTGCGCACATCATCAAATCCGTGCCCAACACTCAGGTAAACACTTTTAAATCTGCGCGACTCCCCAAATCCAGGTGCATTCCATAATACTGTTTGCAGATCCGTATTTGCCTCCACACCTCTGAATCTGCGCATTTCCGAAATCAATGCGCACCCGCATATTTGATAAAGCACCCCTATATGTGCGCATCTCCAAATTCATAAGCACACCAAAGCAGTGTGCACCTCCATATTCGCCGATGCTGCTCTAAATCTGAGCAACTCCCAATTGAGTGCGCAACCAAACCAGCTGAGACATCCACATATTCATGAGGTTATCATTTCAAACTGTTCGGAATATGACCGCCTTGTTTTATTAAGTGTGATCGTGAGCACACGATCAGAAATGCTGATCAAGTCAACTTGTTCCCAAACAGAATTCTACAAGGCCAATCAGATGGTTCACCGATGCCCGGCGATAAAACAATAAAAATCGCATGTTCACTTAGGAAACATTAAAAAAAATAGTAGAAATACTGGAATCATGAAGATGTAGAGAGAGATTTATACACCTGCTGTCCTCCATGATTCAAAGAGATTGAAGGAGAAGGTTGCAGGGTGACAAAACGTGACCGGAGCACTTGGCCCTAAAAACTAATGCCTACCGGGAGAATGCAGCATCTGTCCTTTCCGCACTTTCTCCAGCAGTTTCAGGACTAAATCCAGCCGGAATATAACTGGGTAAGGAAATGGGTCTGAACATTAAAAATCGGACTCAGCCCGGAATGCGTGAGCAACTCCAAATCCAGGTTGACCATATGTGGAGCAAGAGTTATCTCAAACGGTTCACAAAATAGCAGGTTGCAGCATAGAATAACAAGATTACTGTTGAAAGTTCAAAGTGCATTTATTTTAAAAGTATCTATAAATGAAACAACCTTAAGATGCGTCACAAATCCAAATTGACGAAAATTACAAATCTGTGAGAAGACCGGAATCGGTAAACCTCCCGGTATTGGCTTATCCACCCGTAAATATATGCGTATCCCCAAATAATTGTGCACCCCTGTATTCGAAAACACACCGCTGAATCTGTACACATCGTCAAATCAGTGTACATCTCTGTATTAGACGATACACCGCTGAATCCGGACACATCACCAAATCCGTGTGCACCTGCAAATCTGCTCACGTCACTAAATAAGAGCGCAGCCCCAAATTCCATGTGCACTCAACCCGCTGACAACCGCATCTGCACATTAGATTATCTCAGATTAAGAAACATTTCAAACAGTTAATCCCAAATCCGTGTGCTCCCCAATATTCGACAACACAGCCTAAATCTACGCACACCACCATTTCCGTGTGCGTCCCATACAGGAGAACACACCCCTAAATCTGCTCAATTGCCAGATGGATTTGCATCCACATATTCGAGAATGTAACCTTAAATATTCTCAATGTCCAATTCAGTATGCACCCCAATCCCGCTGACTCCTCTCACATTCACAACAGACATTCCCAGAGCAGGAATCATTACAAAAGTTCAGAACGTGTCTGCCTGGACTTTAAACTCCGCACGCAGCCAAAAATTCGTGATCAACTTCAAAACCTCTGATACAACCAAATTTGTGAGTAACCCGAAATCCACGTTCATCCCCATATCCGACTACGTACACCTAAATCTGTACGCATTCCCAAATCCGTGTGTACCCCAAAATATACGCACATCCTCAAGTAAAAGCGCGCCCCCAAGCCCCGTGTGTGCGTGTGTGTGTGTGTGTGTGTGTGTGTGTGTGTGTGTGTGTGTGTGTGTGTGTGTGTGTGTGTGTGTGTGTGTGTGTGTGTGTGTGTGTGTGTGTGTTGAGTGTGTGTATATGAAACTGCTGAGAAACCCAAATGCATTTTCGATTATCTCAGACTAAGAATCATTTCAAATTGTGACATAATGGCAGCCTAAAAAAGAAGATAACAAGAAACACAAGGATAGGTGTCGAAGTTAAAATGACATTTTTGTTGTTCTGTCTATAAATGGAACAACTTTGAGCTTCGCCATACCTTCAAATCCGCAGACACATCAAATATGTGAGAACACTGAGATCCGAGCGCACCTCCAAATCGGTGTGTACCCTTATATCTATGTACAACTTGAAACCCGTGGACACACCAACTAGAAAACTAGATGATCCCAAAACCATTTCACAAAATGACAAAATATGCGTACACACCCAAATCTGCACACTGTCCGCAAATCAAATTAGTATGCACCTCAAAAAAACCGACAATCCCAAATCTGTGTGCGCCCCCAAAATTATTGAGAAACATTCTAAGGAACAGGATATATAAGTCAATTGTAATATGAGAAACCTGATTTGCAGATGACACATGGGTTAAGAGCGTGAGTGGACAGCGAAGTAGTTTATGAAATCTTTCAGCGTCAGTGAAGCAGCTGGAAAAACGGACCGAACATTTTGCAGTTGGAATCTAATGTGACATTCCATCCAGATGGGATCAAGAGCCGCTGCACTTTGGCCGGACCTACCTGGGTAGACTTATACAATGAACGGTCGGGAATTGAGGAATGATGGAGAGCAGAGGGATCTGAGAATACAGTTCCATAGTTCCTATTTAAGCTCATAGGATAGACCGACACCACGAAATTCGTGCGCACCCCTAAACCAGCCGCCGCGCACAAATCTGTGCGCATCCCCGATCTAAGTGCACCAAAACATTAAAAAACATGAAATATGTGCAAATTTATTTGGCATACCTATCCTTAAATCTTTGTGCTTCTCCAAATTATGGTGCTACCCACGTTGGCGGACAAATTCCTAACTCTTTGTGCATCCCCTAATCAATGTGCACGAAACCAAATTTCCTCCCCCAAGTCTGTGCGCAGCAACACATCCGTATGCAACACCCACATGAGTTGTAAACAAAAATCCACTGGCAGTTCAATTCGTGTGCTCCCCTTAATCCACATGCAATCACAAATTCGTTCTCCCCAAACTCTCTGACACATTCCAATGCAGATTGGATTATCCCTGAGCAAGGATCATTTCAGAGAGCGCACAATATTGCTGCAACAAGGCAACAGCCTCGAAATTCGTCATACCTCCAAATCCGTAGATCTACCAGTTTACATGTGACAGAACCGTGATATTCGTCACATCCCCAAATACATCGCAAATGCACGCGTGCACCAAAATTCATGTGCTATCCTAAATCCGCCGAGACCCCCGAATCTGTGCTCATCTACTGATCCGTGTACACTATTCCACAGCACACCCCTAAATCTGACGCATACCCAAATCCAGGCGCAGCGCCAAAGCTGTGTGCACTATATATTTGACTATTTTGCCTTAACTCTGTGTAATCTTCAATTCAATGGGCATCGCAAACTCGCTGACACCCGTACATGCACCGTACGGTATCACAGGGCAAGAATCATTTCGAACAGTTCACAAAATGCCTGCCTCCAGCATAAAGTTACAAGAATACCGGTGAAAAGTTCAAGGTGCATTGATTCTGAAATCACTAAATCTGTTCATATCCTCAGATTAGTGTGTGAGGACATATTTGCCGAAATCTGTAAACATCCACATACTGGCCTGCACGCTCCTAGATCAATGAGCGTTACGAATAAGTGTGCACCTCTATATTGTCCGACACATCACTAAATCAGTTCGCATCCCCAGACTGGTGTGTGAGGGCATATTTGCCGACACCGCCCTAAATCTGTATATTCGCAAAATCAGTGCTCACTCCTGTTACGGATTCAACAACAATAAATATATGAGTGAGGCAGGGGTTTTTGTAACAAATAAAGCATTTATTAAACACTGAAAAACAAACTCCCAAAAGTAAACAAACCACTCACGTAACCGGAAATCAGCTGCTGTGCGGCAGCTAAAACAGTTCTTAAAGCAATGAAGCTTAAACAGTTCCTAAAGCAATGTTGCAAAAACAGTTCTTCAAAGTAGTATTGAAAAAGTCCAAAAATGCTTGCAGTCCATTTAAGGGAGGGACTTTTTAAGACGATTTAAATTCTCTTTCACGTCGTCTTGCGGCAGTTCCAGTTGAACTACTTTTCCCACGAAGAATTTCGAAGATGGAAAATAAAACGGCTCAAAGGAACTGACCTTTCCTTTACAACACTGTACTCAATCCTTTCTGCTATTTTACAGGGATTAACACGAGCACAGTCAACGAATTCCATCCGAATGAGGAACAAACAAGGTCGAACCTGTTTCACCGTCGAAATCGACTTTCCTCGATCTTTTAACTCACGAACTTCGATCTTCACTCTCCACTGATTTTCAAATAGCAGTATTATAAAGAAACTGCTGGCAATGACCTTTTAAACTTTAGGCATTAAATAAAACTTCATCTTTCAACTAAACTGCATCATAACATTAAATCACGCAGTGGAATGAAGTCAACCTGGCAAATCCAGC
This sequence comes from Hemitrygon akajei, assembly GCF_048418815.1. Lineage (NCBI taxonomy): Eukaryota > Metazoa > Chordata > Chondrichthyes > Myliobatiformes > Dasyatidae > Hemitrygon > Hemitrygon akajei. Next base: position 2,524,616 of record NW_027331973.1, on the reverse strand, counting down.
CACGAACTGCCCCTCCTCACAGGGAGGGTTCCTCCTTTTATACCCTGTAAAAAAAAAACTGTCACATTACCTCAAATGGCGGGGAAATGACGTCACTCCACAATCTCAAGACCATTACCTCAAGTCCAGGATAGCTTCAACACCTGTCACGCGACAGGGGTACACCACTATCACGTGTCACGTGTACGTTACGCTCCATACAAGTTGTCTCCCCAACATGCATAATAGATTATCTCAGAGCAGGATTCATTTCAAATCGATTTCAAAATGACTGCTTCGACATTAAAATCAGCACGAATCCCAAAATGCATCTGCAATTCCAGATCGTTTTACACACACAAATCTGGGTGTAACCTGTGCACCTCCATATTAGATAACAGACGCTTAAATCTGCGCACATTTCGCAAGTCCATATTCAACCATAAATCTGTGCGCATGACCGAGTAAGAGCTCGCCCTAAATCCACATGCACCCCAATCCTGACGGCAAACCCACATGCACGCTGGATTATCCGAAATCACGATTCATGTCAAACAGTTCACAAAATAGCTCCACGTTCAAAAATCTAGAACAAAGTTCCAAGTTCTATTATTAAAGTATCTGTAAGTGAAACAACCTTGTGATTCGTCTCGCCCCCCCCCCCAATCCACCGACGCACCCAAATCCGTGTGTACCCAAACTCGCAGAGCAAATGTCAAAATCTCTGAAACCCCCAAATCCGGGGCCGCCCCTATATGTACAATTGTTTATCCTAGAGCGAGAAGCATTTCAAACATTTCACAAGATAGCTTAATCCACTTAAAAAATAGCAAGAACAAGGCTCAACGTTAAAGTGCATTATTTATCCGAGTATCTGTAAAAGAAACAATTTAAATTTTGGCATTAACCCAATTCCTTTAACATCCAAAATCCACGTGCACTCCCAAATCCGTGTGCACACCCAAATGGATGCGCACTCCGAACCCGTCAACTCCTCCCACTTACAGATTAGATTATCCAATAGGAGAAACAATTTCAAATAGTGCACAAAGTAGCAATCTCCAACTTAAAAATCACAGTCAGAGCACAGTAGAAAACTGGAAGTGTATTTATTAATAAAATACCTATCAATTAAACAACCATGTGATTTGTCAGGACGCCGAATCCAAAGACACCCCCAAATCCGGAAGCAGCCTATGATCGTGTACATCACCAAACCTGCTGACACCCACGTATACACATTTGATTTTCCCAAAGGACGAATCATTTTAAAGTGCCAGCATTCACCTTAAAGCAATCGTGAGAAAATAGTGCATAGTTTAAAGTGCAGCTATTATTAAAGGCACTATAAATGAAATGATTTTGAAATTCGCCACAACGCCAAATCGAACGACACCAACAAACTTATGTGCACCCATATTGGCCGACACATCCCTAAACCTGTGCAACCTCTCAGTCAGAAAGCACCACGAAATACATATATGGTCCCAAATCCCCAATCCGTACACCCATATAATCACTGCACACGTTCTCGCCGAAACTCTCCTAAATCTGTGTACACCACTAAATCTGGATGTACCGCCAAATGCGCTGGAATACCTAAAAGCACATTAGATTATTCTAGAGGTAGAATCATCTCCAACAGTTCAAAAAGCAGCTGGCTCATATGTTAATAATAGTTAGAACAAAGATCAAGGTTCAAGGTGCATTTAGTTGCAGGGTTTCTATAAATGAGATTCGTCACACTCACAGAACAAATCAGTGTGCGCCAGCAAACGCACTGACAATCCCAAATGCACATAAGAATATCCTTGAGCAGGAATAATTTCAATCAGTTCACAAAATCGTCTTTAACCAATCAATAAAAATGAAGTACAAACTTGCAAGTGCATTTATTAAGTGTCGTTAAATATCCACCGACAAGCCAGATCGCCATACGCAACCAAATTCGTGTTGAGCGCCGCAACACTCGAATTTGTGTTCATCCATTAATCAACGTTCATATCCACGTGCCTCATAAGTCTGTGCACATGTCAAGTGCGCACCCACAAATCAAAGTGCACCCCAAACGCGTTGACACACTCCTCAGGCATAGCAGAGTATCCAAGAATCATTTCAAACAGTTCATATAATAACTGCCTTCACCATGAATATCGTCGAAAGTAACTGGAGATAAAACAACCTTCAGATACGTCACACTCCAAATCCGAAAACACCACAGATCTCTGAGAATCCCAATATGAATAAACACCCGTGTATTGGGCTACACACCCCTAACTAACAACTCGAAATCAGTGTGCTCCTCTGTATTGACGGTCATCAGTAAATCAGTAAATCTGTTCACATCACAAATCAGTCTGCCACCCATATATGCCGAAACTGCACAGATCTGCGCAATCCCAGAATCGGTGCGCACTCTAAACCAGCTGACAGCCCAGATGGATTATCCCAGGCCAGCATTCATTTCAAACAATTCAGAAACCGACGGTCTCAGGATTAGAAATCCACATGTACGTCAACATCCTTTTGCAATCGGCGACACACCCAATTCTGCGTGTCAACCCAAATCCATCTGCAACCCCAAATCTGAACACATCCTCAAATACGAGCGCACCAGAAAATGCATGGGTATCCCAATTCGGTGAAAACCCTACAAACATATTAGTTGACCCAGGTGGATAATCAGTTCAAACAGTTAATGGCTGTCTTGACATAAAATAAACACGCCCTACTCACGTCACAGCCAGATCACCCCAATTCTATATGCACCCACAAAAACGTGGAGGCTCACATCTTTGCCAACTACACTAAATCTGCTATACCCAAATAGGTGCGCACCCCTATCGGAGCACAATACCTGATCAATTTGCAACCCTTTATGAGAGATCGCCCCTAAATCCATGCACATCCCGAGATCCTTATGAACCCCAACACCGTGTGCAACCCATTTTCGACGACAAAAACTAAAATTGCTCAGTCGCCAATTCAGTGCACGCCCCAAACCCGCGGACTCCGCCACAGGCACATGAGAGTTTTTTGGAGCAACACATGAGACAATGGCAGCCTGAACATTAATAATCCGCATGCTACCAAAGATCCGTCTGCTAACCTTGATCCGCCAACTCACCCAAATCTCTGTGGACCAAAATCCGCCCATGACCGAAAAGGCAACCACAAATTTGCGTACCTCTCCAAATACATGTGCATCCTCGAACTGGTGTGCGTTACCAAATCAACGCGCACCCGAAAACACGCTGAGATCCCATTTGTGGGACTCGTTGTACACAGATTTTAAGATTATTCATTTGAGATAATCTAGTTTGCATGTGTGTGTCCACGGTTTTGATGTGCAAAGATATGGGAATGCATTCGCATTTGGAGGTTCTCACGGATTTCTCACGTATTTGGGGTGTCTGCGAGTTTGGGGGTGTGCCGAATCACAAAGTTGTTTCATTTGGATCACGTGAATAATATACGTAATTTGAAATTTGACAAGAGCTATTTAAAATTGTTTTTATTCTGGGATAACCTAATGTGCAAGTTGGTTTCACCGCGGCTGTGATACTCGCATGTGTTTTAGGGTGCGCTCTTATTTGAGGTGCTGCACATATCTGAGGTGTACATGCATTTGGGGATGTGTACAGGTGGGTGTAAACACGGAGTTGGAGTCGATAAAGATCTGGGCGTGTCGGCGGATCTGGATTTGCAATGGATTTTGGGCTGTGTGCGAACTTTAATGTCGAGGCATCCATTTTATGAATTCTTTAAATTATTCTAACGTGCATGTCGGGATGTCAGCGGTTTTGGGTTCGTACTGAATTGGGACGCGCAGAAATTTAACAGTGCCGGAGAATAAGGCGTGCGCACTGCTATCTTGTGAACATGGATTTGGGGATGCACACGGATTTAAAGGTGAGTTCTCAAATATGGCATAAGAGCAGTTTTAGGCCACATGGCTCATCGGGTCTATTCCGCCGTTCAATCATAGCTGATGCATTTCACGTCCTCAGCCCCATTCCTCGACCTTCTCTCCGCAAACTTGAATGCCATGGGCAATCAAGGATATATAAGGCTCTGCCGTTAATACACCCAACGAGCTGGCCTGCACATATATTCGAGTGAAACAGGAGCCGAGGAGTACATGAGGAACATTACAATCCTACACTCTATTTCTCTGTCTATGGCTGTCTGTCTGTTCACTTGTCGGTCAATCTGACTATCAGAATCTCAGACTGTTTGACTGTCAGACACTCAGACTCCTAGACTCTCTCACACACTCATACAGACAGACACACACCCACAAACACACCCACACCCCACACACACAGACCCACAGGTGCAAAAACACAGGCACAGACACCGAACCACACGCGCATAAACACACATACACTCACTAACGCACACACATAAACAACACCGTATCTGACGCTTGTCCTTCTTTCATTCACTTCCAGTCGACCTGTATCTGTGCATCTCCCAATTTAGAGTTCTGTTTACTTTTTCATTATTTAAACGGTCTGCCCATTCTTTTGCAGATTGAAACATTCCTTCTCAAATTTCGTTTTACGTCAGGTAGACTTGAGATGTTGATAAAATTCTATAACATCAGCAACATAACAAAATGCTGGAAGATATCAGCAGACATTTTTTCAGCTCTTTGTGTGTATTCCCTTGTATTTTCAGCGTCCGCAGAATTTCTCATGTTTGTCCAACAGCAACAAGGACATCCGAGCGTTGCCATCCCGACTTTATTGTGTGTGTGTGTGTGTGTGTGTGTGTGTGTGTGTGTGTGTGTGTGTGTGTGTGTGTGTGTGTGTGTGTGTGTGTGTGTGTGTGTGTGTCTATGAGTGTGTGTCTGTATCTGTGTGTGCTTGAGTGTGCGTGCGTGTGTATGCAGCCAGGAGGCTATTGAAGGAATGAGGCACAGTACGAAATGGGTAACTACAGGGACTGAAGTAATATGTCGGGCGCTGTCGGTGAACTCCCTTTACAGATAAGTGATTAGCTAACAACAAACCTGAAATCTGAAAATGCAGCTACACTCTGACAAAGATCCGTCTTTGTAATCAGAGCTTCGGCATTATTTTCACCAGATGAGCAATACTGAGGTAATGGCCAGGAAATTTGCTCTATTTGTATTCAACCGGCCAAATATTTACGTGAGCGACAGTGGTATTGAATTAAGTTGTTTGTTCATGTATCTTTAACAAATAAAGTCAGTCAGGGGTATAACCGTATCTCTGGAGACTGATCGTCTGTATAAATAGGGCCGTTGTGAATGCATCAGATCAGAGTTTCTTGCCGGAGCTGTGAATTCAGAAACAACAGAGTCACAGATTCTCCCTGAAATGGTGTATCCAGTCGTTTGGCGGATAGAGGACATTTACTATCCTTTCATTTCAGCCTTTGGAATTCCCGGTAAGTTGCAGTGTCAGAGCCACAGGAGAATTGACATTTAATTCCAATATCGTGAATGTTTCTATCGCTGGTTTCCACCGCCGCATGTCCAGTCCCAATATTCGGCATTTCAAGAATGGATTGTAAGGATTGGGATGTGGAGTCTGCGATTTGGATCTAGAAACAAATGGATCGGTAACCATCAGCGCAATTCAAAGAGTCTAGCTGTTTCTCAATAATGTGATGTTAGTGCTTCTTTACGTTTGGTCTTATAGCAGCTAAACAGCATTTACACACATTGTGTTTACCAATTGATTGTCTGCATTTGTATGTGAGCGGTTATCTGAAATAGGTTTATCAATCAAACCATCCTCACTTCAGCAAATGTGAGGACTTCCATGTTGTGGAATAAAACGTGTGGATTTTTACTGAATCTGTGCGCTATGATTTGTTCCGCCATTTAGCACGACAGACGTGTTGCTTCATAGTTATCTATATTGTGAAACACATTCTACTATATCTATATTTGACACTATTATCGACATATGATTACGGCATTGAGCTTGGTGCTGGACGTTGAATTCCTCTTCCTTAACCCCCTGTGAGGGATTTAGTGGGGCATGTCATGTTTGTCTGTGAGGTTTGTTAGAATGCGCTTTATTTGTTGGAATCAGTCAATGTTCTATTGTAGTGTGAGTGAACTGACAAATGCTGGAATAGGAAACAAACACGGAGAATGCTGGAAGGACGAAGCACCAGCAACTTGGTTTGGAAATAGAAGCGAGTAACACTCTCATATTCGGGGATCCTCAGGGAATATTTCTCAGAAGAGACACGAGCTTTTTTTCCCACTTATTCCATTTGGCCTGGATGTGTTTTCAGCATTTCCTGTTTTTGTTCCACCCTTTGACTGTTCTGTTGTTGAACGGAAGCACCAAGGATGTTGATGATTCTCAAATGGAAGAATCCCTCCACGTATTCGTTCCATCCTTACGGGACGTGGAAGGCACCGGTGGAAAATGATCCAGTATTGATTCTGAGGAGTCTTCAGCTTTCCGCTAACACTTCAGATTTCGGGGATCAGTAATGTATCGGTATTGAGATCACATTGACCCTGTTTTACCGTGTAAACTCCGTCCATGACTCTAGCAGCTCTGAGCACTCGCTTGAACACCACTAAATGCAGCAAAACGGTGAAATATTACAGAATCCCCTCACGCTGCTACATTAGTTTCTGATCAGAAAGTTCTAAACTTGCTGTTTATGTTTCTCTTCCAGCGAACTTGGTGGCGATTGTGATCCTGTCCCGGGGAACGTGCGGTCTCTCCAAATGTGTCACTCGCTACATGGTGGGAATGGCAGCGGCCGATCTCCTGGTCATTATTTCCGATCCGCTGCTGAGGTGGACAGCGAAGATTTATTTTCCCCAATCATTCCTGTTCTTCATTCCCGTGTGCAAACTCTGTTTTTGGTTGACTTTTGCGAGCACTGCGACCTCTGTCTGGCTGACTGTCGCTTTCACCGTCGATCGATTTGTGGCTATGTGCTGTGAGAAGCTGAAAACAAAATATTGCACCGAGAGAACGGCAGCTGTGGTTATCGGGACAGTGAGTGTGCTGGCCTGTTTGGAGAGTGTCCCCTGGAGCTTTACATTGGAGCATGTTCTAATAATTAATGGTCTTCCCTGGGATTGTGCTTACAAACCGAGCTTCGTTAACTCTCCTTCCTGGGCGGCATTTGAGTTGTTACACCGGATTTTAACCCCTTGTGTCGCATTCTTTCTGATTTTGCTGTTCAATGTTCTGACTGTCAGAAGGATTTTAACGGCCAGTCGTGCCCGCAGGGGGCTGAAGGGACAAAGGAGCGGAGAGAATGACAAGGACAGGGAGGTGGAAAACCGACGCAAGGCCATCGTTCTACTCTTCAGCATTACCGGTAGTTTCATATTGTTGTGGATAACGCAGGTGGTATTTTATATCTATCAACGGATTTCAATGAGTTCTGGTTATTCTGTCACCGATCCCCGTTACATCACAGAAACGACAGCGGGGATGCTACAGGTTCTCAGCTCCTGCACCAACACGTGTATTTACGCCCTGACCCAGAGCAAATTTCGAGAGGAACTGAAGAAAGGGGTGACATACCCGCTGATTCGGATTTTGAAACTCAGTAATCGTTATAAATAAATGTTGTGATGCATTTCATTTCAGCTGCTTTCCTGTAAAATTTTCTATTCTCCTACTTCTGGGAAAAGATCAGGCCTGATGAATGGTGTCTGTCAGAATTGTGTTCTCCCTGGTTGCTGCCTGGTCTGCTGAGTTCCTTCAGCATTTTGAGTTTGTTCTCTTACAGTAGCATAACAGCTGTTTACAGCTGTTGCCCACAACTCACTGGCCTCAGCATCCAGAGACATCCTTGTTGCACCTTACCTCCCGGATCGATTAAATTGATTTTTGAGGCTAAACTTTTATCCCTGGATCCTGGTTCTGAAAAAAATATAGGAGCTTGTAACCCCTCTCTTTTGCTTTCACTTTCTGACTTCACTTATCAACCATGGTATTGTCCTTCTTCCGTTCGAAAATTTCATCTTATTTGGAATAAACCGTTGCTGATCTGCTGTCCTTCCTGCTAAGTTTGCTTCCCAGTCACCCTTGGTCGGTTCCCTTCTCATGCTATTGTAATTTCCCTTATTCCACTGAAATACCAACAGATAGGAATTCAGTTCCTTCTTCCACTCAAATTTCAAAGTGAATAAGATCATATTGTGAATACTACTTAAGTGTTCCTTAACCTTAACCTCTTTATCACCTCCGGATTGTTGTACAACACCCTATCTAACACAACAGATCCCCGAGGAGGCTTAACAACAAGCTGTTCTAAAATGCCACTCAGACATCCTACAAGTTCTCCGTCTTGAGGTCCAGTACAGGCCTGGTTTTCCCAATCCAGTTTCATGTTAAAGTCTCTAACAATTATCATCACGTTGGTCTTCCGCTATAATTTGTACTCAACACCCCAGCTGTTGTTTGGATGCCTGATGACAACTGCCATTGGGGTTTTACCCTTGTCCTTTGTTAAATCAACCCATAGGGTTCTCTACACTTCCTGTACCTATGTCATCCCTTTCTAATGATTTAATATTCTTATACTGTTACGTACCCGTGACACGTGACAGTGGTACCCTTGTCACGTGACTGGGGTTGAAGTTGTACTGGACTTGAGGTAATGGTCTTGTGATGGTGGAGTGATGTCATTTTCCCGCCAGTAGAGGTCATGTGACAGGTTTTTTTTACAAGGTATAAAAGGAAGACCCACCCTGTCAGGTGGGGCAGTTCGTGGCGGGATTTGCCAAGCTGACTTCATGTCCCTGCGTGATTTAATGTGATGACGCTGTTTAGTTGAAAAATGAAGTTTTATATAATGCCTAAAGTTTAAAAGGTCATCGCCAACAGTTTCTTTACTGTGGAGAGTGAAGATAAAAGTTTGGATGATAAAAATCGAGGAGAATCGATTTTCGACGGTGGATTGGTCTCGACCTTATTTGATCCTCATTCGGAAGGATTTCGTTGACTGTTCTCGTGTTAATCTCCGCTGGGATAGCGGGAGATTGAGGACAGAGTGTGGAAGAAGAGGTTAGTGCCTTTAAGCCATTATATTCCATAAATTTCTTCGTGGGAAAGTTCGACGCCGGGGGAATCGAAGGACATCGACGTGGAAGAGAATTTAAATCGCTTTAAAATGTCTCTCCTTTTAAAAGGACTGTGAGCTTTTGAACTTTCGGCATACCGCTTTAAAGACTGTTTACGCTGTCTCACAGCAGCTGTTTTCCGGTTACGTTTGAGTTTGTTTACTTTTGAGGGGGTTTGTTTGTTTTCAGTGTTTAATAAACATGTTATTTGTTATAAAAACACTTGCCTAACTCATATATATTTATTGTTGCCTGAATACGTAACAATACAGATTGCCAGACCACACCCTCTGCCTATTAATTAACTTTCCTATACACAGCATATCCTTGAACGGTCAGCACGTAATGGCGGCCTTCCTTTAGGCAAGTTTCAGAGATAGCACAACGTCATACTTGGCTATCTGTAGCTGAATTTCCAGATCGTCCATTTTCTTTCATGCTGCGTGTATTCAAATGTAACTTTTCTGGTGCAGTTTTTATTTCTTTCTGTTTTAAGGACACAACGCTTCTATTGACCTGTAACGCATCCCACTGGCTGTGATTATGCCTCAGCTCTTGGATGTCTTTTCTGTCATCTCCGCTGTACGCTATCTTTCTGTTTCCCCGTTCTTCAGCCCTATCACTCCGGTTCCCATCTCCGCTGTACGCTATCTTTCTGTTTCCCCGTCCTTCAGCTCTATCAGTCCGGTTCCCATCCCGCTGCCAAATTAGGTTAAACCCATCCCGAACAGCGCCATTAAACCTGCCTGCTCGGAAATTGGTCCCATTTCGGTTCAGGTGGAACCCATCCTTTTTCTGCAGGTCGTATGTTCCGCAGAAGAGGCCCCGATGATCTGGGAACCTGAAGCCCTGCCCTCTACACCAGTCCCTTAGCCAGGATTAATTTAATATGTCTGATCCTGCTATTCTTGCGTTCTTTATAATGTCGCTCAGGCAGCAAACTTGAGATTGCTAGTTCTACTAAAGCTGAGGGCTATCTTGCATAGTGAACAGTGGCAGTTGTAGTTGCGATGTAAAGCGTGTTTGTGAGCTATGCGCAACACTTTCTGTTATGAACATTTGTGTCATTTGTCACCCCTTACATTGTCGTACAATTGCACCATGACAGAGGGTCTGCCGAGGCAGAGGAAAGAACCAATGTTCCATCACGCTCAGTTTTGGCATCCGTGCACAGTCCCCTTCTGAGCCGAGTCCTCCAGTTCCTGCTAACGAATCTATGAATCTTTGCACCGCCTTTCTGGGTTATTCGCAAACTTCCGGAGGCGGTCGATCAGATATGCACACAGCATTCCAACAGTTTTCCTACCAGCATGGAACAGTACAGCATGGGCCCTATGTTGATCAGAACCAACTGAACTGATCATTTCATGTCACACTAATCCCTTCTGCCCACAGAAGGTCCACAGCCCTCCATTCTCCACATACTCATGTGTATCTAATAGCCGGTATCGCATCTGCCTCACGCACAATCCCTGGCATTCATTCCAGATACTCACCACTATGTGTATGAAAACATTCCGAGTCAAGTTTAGAACTACGGCTTTTTTAGGTTGATTATTCTTACAGCAACGGTGAGGGAAAAAATATACAGAATTACACGAAATTACAAAGTAAATAAAAAGCGGGGTAAAAAGGACTTATGAGGTACTGTTCCCCCTTTCAAATTGAATACATGCCATCTGATATTAGACACTTCAACTTCAGGGCAAAATACCGGCTGTCCGCTCTGTCTTTGCATCTCATGATCACACAAGTGCAGATTAGATTATCCTTGAGCAACAATCATTTCAAATAATTCTAAAATATCCGGCTCACATTAGAATAATAATAATAAAAAACAAAAACAAAAATAAAAAACTGTGCTCAAAGTGCAAATATTATTACAGTTTTATATAAATGAAACACCTTTGAGATTTGTCACTATCCCCGAAACTCACAGACAAAAGTTCGTGTGCACCTATATTCGCCGTCGTTCCCCTGAATCTGCGCACACCCATAAATCCCGAAGCGCAACATAATCCTTCCGGAACGCCTAATCCGTGTGCACTCCAAATTTGTGTACAACCCCAAACCCACTGATTGACCCATATGCAAAATTGCTTATCCCAGAGAAAGAATAATTTCAATCACTTCACCTTAAAGATACCACAAGAACGATGTTAAACATTGTTACAATTTTAACAATTGTTAAAAACAATTTTGAAACGCGTCAGGACCCCTCACTCACCGACACTCTGTTATCAGTGTGCACACCCATATCGATGATAATCTCTATATTCGATGACATATCCTGAAGTCTGTGCACATTCGCAAATCCGTAAACCCGGATTCGTTTGTTATGTCTCTCCTCTCACAGTGACACGTTTTTTTTCCCTTATTAGGGATAAAGAGCCTATGGAATGTCGACTTACACGATAAACGAGTAGTCTTTGAGGTACAGCAAGTCTCTGTCCTTATTGATTCTTTGCTACACGCTTGAGTGCGCGGAGGGAGGCCCCGATGCTTTGTTTACTGACGGGGAAGGGGATCGTTGCTTAGCTGCCGCTTGCGCGTGGGACGGGGGGGAGGGGTTGCTGGCGGGTTTTAACAATCATTACATCTGTGGTATAATGCTTTGGTGCAGACCTCTGTTTTGGTCGATGTTTGCGAAGAAAAGTATTTTCAGGATTTATATTATACACATTTCTCTGACATTATTCTTACCTTTGAAATCTTTGAATCCTTTGAAATTTCTTCAGCAGTTTTGATCGGCGAACAACTGCGCAAGCGCGGGCACGTCAGCCTATGGAAACAGCGATAAGAGTTTAAAAGAAGACGTCTACTTCTTCAGCGGTTTACTTCTTCGCGACTGAGCAAGCGAGTGGACGTCAGCCAGGGAGAAGAGTGAGAAGAGTTTAAAAGGAGAAAACTTTAGAGAGCGGACGTCAGGGGAGCGGGCGACAGAGTAGAGAGAAAGGGAATAGGAAAGCTTTGCTTCAATGGGGCTTTGACGATAACGGGTTGAGGCGAGGTAGGTTGACTGTGTAGAATACAGACAGGAAAGAAACTGCGTGAGGCCGTTATTCTGTGCTCGGTGTCACATGTGGGAAGTACTTAGGGACCGTGTTAGGGAATTGGAGATGCAACTCAAAGACGTTTGTCTGTTCAGGAAAAGTGAGTAGGTGATATGTGCAGGTAGACGCACCGAGTCCTAGGGAATCAGATAAGTGGGTAACCGTCTGGAGAGGGAAAGGCAGGATCGGAGACTAGAGAGCACCCATGTTGCTTTTCACCTTGACAATAAGTATAGCTTGAATACTGTTGGGGGACGGCCTACCTGGGGGAAGCAACAGTGGCCGTGCATTTGACGAGGGACTCCACCAAACGCTTATTGAGAAAGTAAGGAGGCATGGAATCCATGGGGCTTTAGAACTGGCTTGCCCACAGAAGGCAAAAACTGAGTTGCAGATGGGTCATATTCTGCATAGAGGTCGGTCACAAGTGGTCTGCCACAGGGATCTGTTCTGGGACCCCCACACTTTGTGAGTTTTTTAAATGACCTGGATGAAGATGTGAGGGGATGGGTTACTAACTTAGCTGATGACATAAAGGTTGGAGGTATTGTGGATAGTGTGGAATATGATATTAACGGTAAGACACTTGGTAGTGTGGAAGATCAGAGGGATCTTAGGGGTCCGCGTCCGTAGGACACTGAAAGCTGCTGCACAAATTGACTCTGTGGTTAAGAAGGCATACGGTTGCATTGGCCTTTATCAATCGCAGGATTGAGTTTAGGAACTTAACGCCGAGTTTAATGTTGCAGTTATATAGGACCCTGGTCAGACTCCACTTGGAGTACAGTGCTCAATTTCGGTCGCCTCTCTACAGGAAAGCCGTGGAAACCATAGAAAAAGGGTGCAGAGGAGACTTACAAGGATGTTGCTTTGATTGGGGAGCATGCCTAATGAGAATAGGTTGAGTGAGCTCGACCTTTCTTCCTTGCAACGACGGAGGTTGAGATGTGATCTGATAGAGTTGAATAGGATGATGAGAGACACTGATCCTGTGAAAGTCGGAGACTATTTATTTCCCCACGGCTGAAATGGTAGCACGAGAGGGGACAGTTTTAAGGTGCTTGGAAGTAGGTGCAGGAGATATCAGGGGTAGTTTTTTACGCAGAGAGTGGTGAGTGCGTCGAATGGGCTGCCGGCGATGGTGATGGAGGCGGATATGATAGGGTCTTTTAAGAGAGTCGTGGACAGATACATGGAGCTCAGGAAAATAGAGCGCTATAAGTAACCTTAGGTAATGTCTAAGTTAAGGATATGATCGGCGCAGCTTTGTGGGCTGAAGGCCCTGTATTGTGCTGTAGGTTTTCTATGTTTATGTTTCTATGTTTCTAATCGACAATCGCGCTGACACCCCCATATACACATTCGTTATCCCAGAGGAAAAATAAACATCATTTCAAACAGTTCACACAATAGCTGCATCCACCTTACAGAAACAGCAAGGCCAAAGTTCAGTTTATACATGCATTATAAACATGTAATAAAATATCTATAAATGAAACAATCTTGAGTTTCGTCACACCTCCAAATGCACTGACACCTTGCAAATCCGTGTGCATTCAAATATTCGCAGACACATCCCAAAATCTGCGGACATCCCTATATCCGTGAACACCTCAAATCCGTGACCGTATCTACAGAAACACCTATTGCACATTTGATCATCCCAGCAAAACTATCATTTGACACGGTTCAGAATGTAAATGTCTCCACCTTAAAGCTACTGCAAGAACAAACTTAAGTATCCGTAAATGATACAAATTTGAGACTAGCCAAACCCAAAATCCATCGGCATCCATTAATCCTTGTGCACCTATAGGAGCTGATACACCCCTAAATCCCCAAATCGGCACGCACTGTCCAAGTCCGAGTGCAAAACAAAATGCATACGGATCACCAAAATCTCTGACAGCTGCGCATGCACAATTGATTATCCCAGATAAAGATTCCCTTCAAACACTGCAGAAAATGTTTTTTTCCACCTTAAAAGTAGAGCAAGAATGGCGTTCAACATTTAAAGTTCGATTATCATGAGTGTATCTATAAAAAAAACACCCTTGAGTTTGTCACATTTCTACGTACACCTTTCCATTCGCAGCCATTTTCAACACACCCCTCAATGTGCGCACATCCCCAAATCCGCACGCACCCTGAGACCATGTGCGCAGACCCAAATCCATCTGCAGCACCCAGCAAACATGCAACCCAGAAATCAGTGTGCACCACATAACACACCGACGTCCCCAAATCTGTGTGCACTCCCAACTTCTCCAGCAGAGGTAAATCTGAGTACATCCTCAAATCCACTGTCACCGCCACGTGCACATTAGATTATCCCAGAGCGAGAAACATTCTTATAATATCTGTCTCTGCTCTAAGCAATATCAAGGAGAAAGTTCAAAATTCAAAGTCCCTTGAGATTCATCACACCGCAGATCGCCTGTAATCCGTGCGCACTCCTAAACCCGCCGACGCATCCGAATCTCTGTCCACTCCCATTCCGAATTCAACAAACTATTCGAAACCACACACCAAAATCTCTGCACACCCCAAGACCGCGTGCATCTCTATTTGGCGTACAGATTCCTAACTCTTTTCGCATCCACTAAGTACGATACACCCGCATTTGCCGACGAATGCCTAACTCTGTGAGCATCCCCAAACCCGTGTGCACCATATCTATGTTTACACCCAAATCTGTTTTCCTCAAACCGGAAACAACCCCAACATCAGCGTGCAGACCCAAATCCACAGGAAGCCCAAATACCTGTGTTCCCCCAAATCCTCAAGCAAACACAAATATGTGCACCCCATGCCGGCTGACACCACCTGCCCTCCACACCCCGCCATGCACATGAGATTATCGCTGAACAAGAATCATTACAGTGAGTTCATAAAATAGCTGTCTCATTGAAACAATATCGAGTTTCGTCATACATCCGAATGTGCAGATACCTACAGGTGTGTAAACGTGACAGAGCCACAGTCACAAATGCGCATACACACCCAAATTCGTGTGCATCCATAAATACGCTGAGACACCGCAATCTGTGGTCATCTACCAATTCGTGCGAATCCCCAAATCAAGGGGTTGCTCATATCCCAAGTAAGTGCGCACCCCAAGCCCGCTGATACCCCGACATGCACAGTGGAGTACCCCAAAGGAATAATCATTTCACACAGTTCACAAAATAGCTGTCTCCATTATAAAACCACAAGAGTACCGATGAAATTTCAATATGCATTGATTATGAACGTATCTGCGAATGAAATCTTAACATACGTCACAAGTGCAAATTCAGTGACACTACAAATCTTTTCCGTTTTCCCAAATCGGTGAGCACCTTTATTTGCCGCACACTGCACTGAATCTGTGCAATCCGTAAATCCGTGCGCACCACAAACACACTCCCAACGCCACATGCATTATAGTTTATCCCAAAGCAGAATCATTTCAAAAGGATCTGAAAATGGGTTCTTTCGACATTAAAAATCCGCAAGCAGCCTAAACCTCGATTGCAACGTCAAATCGGCGGACACACCCATGTCTCCCATGTCTGGGTATAACTGCATATCCGTGTGCACCCGGATACTCGAGAACACACCCTGAACCTGCCAACGTCGCTAATTCCTTGTGCAACACCAAATCTGCGCACATCACCAAATTCGAGCAACCCAAATTCAAAGTACACCGCATACACATAGACAACCCCACATGCACACTAGTTTATCCAAAAGCAACAGTCGTATCAAACAGTTCACAAAATAGCTCCCATTACCTTCAAAGTTGAAAGTTGACGTACACAACGCTGGAAGAACTCAGCAGGTCAGGCAGCATCCGTGAGAAAAGAGTAGCCAACGTTTCGGGCCGAGACACATCGTCAGGAATGCGGGGTGGGGGGGAGAGGGCCGAAGCCCAGTAATAGAGATAGGGGAGGGGGTAGCCCCTATAGACAGGTGTATGCGATTGAGACGAAACCAGGGTCAAACATAATGGAATGGTGAAGCAGGCTCGATGGGCAAAATAGCCTAGTTATCCGCCCATGCCTTATTGTCTAAGGGAATCGAGGAACGGCCGGGCGGCGGCGGGGCAGCTACCAGACGGTGGTGATGTGAAGGTAAAGAGATAAGATAAAGAAGCTATTGGGAATGGGGGATGGTGAAGGGGAGGGTGGACTTCACTGGACGTTTGAGAAATCGATGTTGGAGGCTACTCAGACGGAATTCCAGATGTCGCTGCTCAAACCTGAGTGTGGCCGTATCGCGGCAATGGAGGAGGCCATGGACTGACATGTCGTGTTGTAAATGGGAAGTGGAATCAAAATTGATGTACACTGGAGATCCCGCTTTTTCCAGCGGACGGAGCTCACAATTGGCTAAAACATGCTCTTTTCCGTCTAACGTATTGTTTGTAAACATCATTTTGGGTTGCTTACGTTTTGTCGATATGAAACAATTGAATAACATACGGTTGACATAAATCAAATTCAGGCTTCATTAACTCTTTACTGGTTTATAGTTTATATGTTTTTAAATTGCTGAATTATGGAAGTGAATAAAATTAATTCATACTGTCTTCTTTCTTTAATTACAATCTGTAGGGCTCACTTTGGGGTCAATTAGCTCTACTTCACGGAAAAAAAAGCAAACAAACAAGTGGTCAGGGATTTACTCCACAGTTCTCCGCACCACAGTCCATTCAGCTGCGGGTGGGAATGCACAATTAAGTTGATCTGGCAAACGCCATTGATTGAAAATCCGCCCCTCTTCGTCACGTTAGGCAATTGTTCATTTGATAGGAGTAGACTGGAGTGCATACAGTAGATTACCTAACCAGCGTAAGACTAGTTCCGACGTCAGACAATTAGGTTCCGGGGCTGGAATATGAACAGACGGACATGTCCAAAGTCTGACTGGTGGGCGGATTTCCGGTGATGTTTTCTGACTGATATATCGCGGGGCTAATAAGGAACTGTGGCACCAGAACGGAGCTTCACCCCACCCCCTTCCCTCTCTCTCTCTCTCTCTCTCTCTCTCTCTCTCTCTCTCTCTCTCTCTCTCTCTCTCTCTCTCTCTCTCTCTCACACACACACACACACACACACACACACACACACACACACACACACACACACACACACACACACACACACACACACACACACACACACACACAATCTCGTAGCTTCCGGCCAATTGGGACAATACGTCCGAGTACCGAGTATAACAACTGGGGGATCAGTTGATGAATGGGAGGAGCTGCAGCCCGGAATGGCGATGCTACTGCCGCCTTTGGTTTAGGCTCAAGTCGGGGCTTTATTAATGAACAGAAAAATCTTGAATTTCTACTGAGTCACCACGTAAATAAGGGTATTCGTGCAGCAGCTAATTTCCCTCAGCAAATAGCCGAAGAAGTGAAATATCTGTTCCGAAATATTGAAATCAAATCCTTTTCCCGAGAGCTGAAAATATATGAAATTAACAAAGAATATTATCCACAGG